>NC_136911.1:3864734-3937234 GCF_949606895.1 Notothenia rossii | reverse complement strand
CCAGAAAAGCATGACATGGGACCTTTAATATCTTTTGAAATCTGCTTCAATGCCGCTCGTACTGTTTGTGTTAAAATGTTTTTCCATCCATCTAATTGAAGCACATCACCAGCAAGGTTATTTCTCCACTATATTGCAATACTTTAAACCAACGAATGTGTCTCTGTGGTGACATTTCCCTCTAAAAAGGGAGCTTTTTCTGTGAGAGAAGCTCTGCACTCTGGTACACACACCTCTGACTTGTAAAGTTTTTACTACAGTAAAGAAGAACAAACAATCCCTCTGGTCTTGTATTGCCACTAAAGTCTTTATTTGTTGTTGAAACATCAAAATGTCACTTTTGATTATATGTTACTTAGAGCTACTTCAACGATAGAAGCTGATTTCATATTGTCTGTATAGCTATCCATTCAATCCATCTTTAGGGTAACTGGAAAGGACAAAGTGTATTCTTCACTCACATAATATGTAAATAGACTTTTTGACTTTGTTTATGTCACAGCCGCTTTTGCTGAGGGCATCAAAATCTAAAGTGGCCTGTCTACGTTTGAACTGCCTGCAGAGGACAAAGCGTTCATGAGAGAGAGACTGACCTTTGTTACAGTACAACGTGCACACTTCAAGCAGGAACTTCTGAGTGATAGCAACTTGGAGAAACTAAGCCTCGGGGAGAAAATACATTGTTCTTATTTCTTGAAGGTCCATCACCTTAATCACACCACAATTACAAACCACTAGTAAGAAGAGATTCATCTATGTGCATTTACAACATCCCTGTGACTATGGCAATGAAGTATGAGTGTAAGAAATAAGAAGTATGAATAATAACTAAGTTGAAATATATATTATATATATGAGTAAAAGCTGCAAGGTTATTCCAGAAAAAGATGAGATTGCAGCCTCTGTGGCAAAGTAGGGAGTGACTCTGAAGTTATGACTGGAGAGGGAAGGTCACTTCCTTCTTTGGGGAGACGGAAAAGAGACAGACAAGGCCACAGGGATAACCTGAATATATGTCGGCATCCCACCTATGATGAGCAATTCACTTCGCCATCGTACAGTTTGTTACATAGAGAACTTCGTCCTGACATTGAGCAGTTTTACTACATAATTAAAGGGATGATTAGATCAGCCTGCTAGTCTCTAAATAAACATTTTCTAGGCGATCTATTGCCACGCCCCTTCCCCCCGGGCTTTACCCAGGAACTAATGGAGGGGGATCAGTGATGGCAGGCCCATAAAACGTCCCTATAACTGTCACCACCAAAACAAGCTCTCGGGTCCAGAAGGCTCATTAAAAGTAAAAGTGTACGGTCATTATTGAATTAGCTTTAAATCATGGATTTCGCTTCTTCAGTCTGCTGCGCCGTGGCTGGAAATAAGGACATGCTTCATAAATATTTAAACAGTCTACTGTGCGTATATTTAGTTCCCCAAACAGCATTCAACTTGGTTAATTATATGTATATCTTTTTTTCAGTGTTAATGACTTGCATTAGCATCTAAAGAGGCATGTGCTGCTTGCAAGTTGTGACATTTTGAAAACCTTATTCATTGTATTGTGCACTTACATAGAAGTCAAACAGTTATAAGGCATGTGTTAAAGTTAAGATGTCTCCTGATCTTAAGCAGCCGTGCGGAGAATCCAATCTGCATGTATAGTCGAGTACTTAAAGCCATTATAGCGTTGGCAGGCGAGAGCGTTCTTAACACTTTTACGACAGAGTTCAATGAGGCCAAGGGAATACTGTAGATCCTTTTCCCAGCAGGTATTCTAAAAGCACATGTGTAACTAATAACATTAACGTTGGCTCCATTTCCCACCAGGGTTCCACTAAGCCATAGCACTGAGGCTGAAGAATAGCAGGGTGCTGGCATTATAACACCTCAACGCATCCATCGGTAATCTCATTAAGATGCTCTTTCTTCATAGACATGCCAACATTACTGATGTAAAAAAGATTCATATGAAGCAGGGACTTCTTCTGAAAATGATCGTTTTACAGATATTAAAGGTGGGGTAGGTAATTCACTTCAGAAACACTTTTTGTTATATTCCATGGAATGCTCTTAACATCCCGATAGAAATGAATATCTTAAATGGTTTGACAATAAATACATTACAAAATATCATCTCTGGAAGCCGTGGCGCTGTAAAAAGCATGACCAATCATCTGAGCCGGCCCGGCTAAAGTAACTGGATGGCCTACCTGCCTGTCAGCCTTCCATCTGTGCACAAACTTATCTCGTGCCCTCATTGGTCATGTGCACGTCCGTGTGTGTTGGAGGAGGGGCTATAAGGAAGTCTGAAGGAAGAGGCAGGTTTTTTCCGATTGTGTACTTTCAAATCCTAGCGCACTCAAGCTGGTTTCTCCATTCTTACCTGCCCCACCTTTAATCCTTTTACATATTAATATAAGTCAGCCAAATAGTTTATCACAGTTATGTTTTGCACTCCAAGCTTCAGGTTGACCTCAGAATTGGCTCTCGTTGATCTGTAGATTGCAGTGTAGCTCTAATTCAAGCTCAGGAAATACAGTTTTTTCAAGACATGTGTGAAAGCTTGTATTTCTTTGCACTTATATACCCTATCGATCCGCTACTGGAGAAATGTAATGTTAAAAAACGATTTCAGATATAAACTATATGAACCATGCAACAACTCTAGCAATGACTCTAACTATAGAAAGCTTATTTGAAAGGAAACAACAGACCATCATCATCTCTGTGAGCCAAGCTAAAACAGTCTCCATATAAGTGATGGATCTCTCCGGCTCCAGAGTTAACTTTAATTGGTCAGACACCTGAGCCTCAAAATGTACTTTTGAAAGAGAAATAACACAGCAACGACACAATCAGTGCTGCAGCCATCCCGAGCTTTAAGTGCTCACTTTACCACGCCACCCTCTGTGAAGAAACGCTGCCTGAGACTGAATCTAGAGAACAGAATAAAACACAACATCAGCCGGCTGGAAACAAATGTTGAGCACACCGGGATGTGAAGTGCTCTGTGCCATTCACATCACAGCCGGCTAAAAAAGCTGCGTTATCACAATGCCACCAAATATTTCTGTCATTGTTCTTAAAAAACACAATAGAGTGGAGGACATGGAAAATGAAAATGAATCACCAGCTAGACAGATGGCAGCGCACATTATGAATGATTATAATTATGAATGGACTTAGACACTTAAAGGTCCCCTATTATACTGTTTTTCATCAATATATTATAGGTCTCAGATATATACAAAACATGCCTCTGATTGGCTGAAATACCAAACAGATCATTGCGGCATTACCCATAATCCCCTCTGTTTCAGCCCTGTTTCAAAAGTGCTGATTCTCTGTCTGTTACTTTAGATGAAAATAAGGAGCCCCTCCCCACGCCCCTCTGAGAGAGATTTGGTTACAAAGAACTCAATAGCTGCATTCACACCGGAGTACTTTTCCCCGTACTTTTCCCGTTTGGTTCCGTTAGTACCCCTTATGTCGCGTTCACACCAAAAAGAGTACTTAGTGCCGGGAACTTTTACCCCCATTTTCAGTGCCTGCTAGAGAGGTGTTACTATCCTGGGGGGAAAAAGCGCCCCAGTTCTGATTGGCTGGGCGAATTACAAACCACGCCCCGTAAAACTCTGAAATGTTTTGTAGAGCCGCCATTTTATTATCCCCTCATTAGCATTATTAGCATTAGCATTAGCCCAGCGCACAAACGCAGAGAGACTAACTTATGGCAACACAAAATAAAACATGGGAGTTGTGGAGATGTGGAGGTGTCGGCGTTCTGGCAATTTACTCGGAAGGCTTCGAGTCCCAGCAGCTTCTACTGAAACCTTCCCCAACTCCGGGGACTTCCGGCCGGGGAATTCAGGTGGCAGTATACGCCGTGAGGTGGTTTGCGGCCTGCCAGTAAACCCAAAGCAGAAGACGAAGAAGTGACGTCAGAGGCTCATATGCGTAATCTTCCCTTAGGGAACTTATTCCGGTGAACGCGATCTGTACTTAGTGCCCTGGGGTAATAAGTGCCGGGGCACTAAGTGCCGGCACTAAGTACGGCAAAGTACTTTGTGTGAACGCGGCTAATGGGGCTCTAGGAGGAGATTCAGGTGATGGGGGGGGGGGTTACATTGGTTGCTGATTGGCTAATGGTTACTTATAGAAATGGATCAGGACAAAAATATAGAGAATCTTTGTTCCTGAAACTTTCAGAGTATCTTTCCACAGAGGGGACACATGTTGATGAAGAAGAGACATGAAGAAGAGGGGACACATGTTGATGTAGAGGAGACATGAAGAAGAGGGGACACATGTTGATGTAGAAGAGACATGAAGAAGAGGGGACACATGTTGATGTAGAAGAGACATGAAGAAGAGTGGACACATGTTGATGTAGAAGAGACATGAAGAAGAGGGGACACATGTTGATGTAGAAGAGGGGACACATGTTGATGTAGAGGAGACATGAAGAAGAGGGGACACATGTTGATGTAGAAGAGGGGACACATGTTGATGTAGAAGAGACATGAAGAAGAGGGGACACATGTTGATGTAGAGGAGACATGAAGAAGAGGGGACACATGTTGATGTAGAAGAGGGGACACATGTTGATGTAGAGGAGACATGAAGAAGAGGGGACATTACATTACATTACATTACATTGCATTTAGCTGACGCTTTTATCCAAAGCGACTTACAATAAGTGCATTCGACCAGGAAGATACAACCTTTAAGAAAACAGAATCATATAAGTACATCAGGTTTCATAGAGCCAAACATTTCAAGTGCTACTCAACTGGCATTTAGAAAGCCAGCCCTTTATTAGTATATAAGTGCTTTGTTAGTAATTCTATCGCTCGAAGTGGAGTCTAAAGAGATGAGTTTTCAGTTTGCGTCGGAAGATGTGTAAGCTATCTGCTGTCCTGATTTCAATGGGGAGCTCATTCCACCATTTTGGAGCCAGGATAGCAAACCCACAAGTTTTTGCTGACGGGAACTTGGGTCCCCCTCGCAGTGCGGGTGCAGCGAGCTGTTTGGCTGATGCAGAGCGGAGTGCACGTGCTGGGGTGTACGGTTTAACCATGTCCTGGATGTAGGAAGGGCCAGATCCATTCGCAGCATGGTACGCAAGTACCAGTGTCTTGAAGTGGATTCTAGCAGTTACTGGAAGCCAGTGAAGGGAGCGGAGGAGCGGTGTGGTGTGGGAGAATTTGGGAAGGTTGAAGACCAGACGAGCCGCTGCATTCTGGATGAGCTGCAGAGGTCGGATGGCACATGCAGGTAGACCAGCCAGGAGGGAGTTGCAGTAGTCTAGGCGTGAGATGACGAGAGCCTGGACCAGAATCTGCGCTGATGTCTGGGTCAGCTGGGGACGTATCCTCCTGATGTTGTAAAGCGTGTATCTGCAGCAGCGGGTTGTAGCAGCGATGTTGGACACATGTTGACACATGTTGATGTAGAAGAGACATGAAGAAGAGGGGACACATATTGATGTAGAGGAGACATGGAGAAGAAGGGACACATGTTGATGTAGAAGAGACATGAAGAAGAGGGGACACATGTTGATGTAGAAGAGGGGACACATGTTGATGTAGAAGAGACATGAAGAAGAGGGGACACATGTTGATGTAGAAGAGGGGACACATGTTGATGTAGAAGAGGGGACACATGTTGATGTAGAAGAGACAAGGAGAAGAGGGGACACATGTTGATGTAGAGGAGACATGAAGAAGAGGGGACACATGTTGATGTAGAAGAGGGGACACATGTTGATGTAGAAGAGGGGACACATGTTGATGTAGAAGAGACATGAAGTAGTGGATTTTGCATAATAGGTGACCTTTAAACCGTGTGCCGTCAGAGAGAATACAATCACCTGTTATTTGATGGCATGATTTATGAAAGCAGCGACTTCACATGTGGTTCAGGTAGATATGTTGTGTTTCTGGGTACAGTAGGCAGAGAGGAACAACATCGGGAAGCAGTGATGTCACAAACTGAGCATGTGATAAAGACTGGAGCTGTGGGGGTGATGACAGGCAGCGGAGGAGGTTGCAGGGATGTGACAGAAAAGAAGAGAGGTGATAGACACAGGGAGAGGAAGGTGTGAAATGAGAGATGGAGCATGTGAGAGAATATGAAGGCAGCTAAGACAGATGTGGGGGGAAATAGAAAATGAAGCGAGGGCGAGCTAGTGTGTGGTGAGAGATGGAGAGAGGTTCTGTTATAGCCTGTATGAAGACCTCAGGGACACAAAGGATAAAAGGAGTTTTCTTTGTCGGAGAAATGCTTTTAGGAAGCAAACACAAGTGTGGCTTTAATGGATACCTGTATGCTTCAAGGTAAAACCAAAAAAGCGCCCCTTTATTTTTTGCTTTTTGCATACTTATACCAAGTGGGTGGGATTGAAATGATCTCTCTATCTTTTGTTTTCTGTTTCAGTTTATTTTGAAAGCAGAGGTCAGCTCGAGGGAACAAAATGCATTTGTTTCAGATGAAAAAAGGTAATTTGTTCCGAACAAATGTTGCTGTCGCTCTCTTGCAGCGGTATTGTTTCGTGATGTAGGTGTCCCGCTGATGATACACAGCATTAATGCAAGATGGTTTAACCTTGTCATCAGTGAATCAACAATGAAATAAAAAAACAGGCTGTATTACTAATAATAAGAAAACATTCTTATCAGTGTGATCCGGAAGAATAAACAAGATGCCATCATAAAAAAGTGCAAGTCCAGTCTTTTCTATTTGTTTATGTGTTTCCATTCATTTTTTTGTGCTCTGGCTGGCACTGATTTCATATTGGAACAGATCCATTTAAACCTTGTGGTCTGATGCCAGGCATGCTATTTTAATAATATCTTGGCGTGGTCAACACAAACATGACAGCTTTCATTATAAACCATATTTAATTTCAGTGAATAATAGTCTTTTGCTGAGTGAGTTTGCCATATTCTCTGCTTTTGCTTTTGTTCATGTTCTGAGTATGGATCAGAAGTTTTCACAACATACTTTTGTTTGAAAGCAGACATCCTGTATTGGGCTTTTTGAAAGGATGGCACTGCACTCACACATAGCTGATTATGTCTAAAATACAAAAGCATTGTGACTCAGAACACCTGAGCAAATGATCTCACAGAACAGATCACAATGCTGTTTTTATTATTGCAGAAATATATTACGATATTATATTTAAGCAATAGCTCACGACAGGCCGTGGTATATGCTCATTATATCACAGCTAAGGGGCGTGGTTCGGCCCGACGCGAAGCAGAGATAGGAACTGCTCAATCCACTCCTACATACTATAGTAGGACCCCCCCGGAGGTCGAAGTTAATCTTAAATGTTTCCATTTTATGCTTTGTAAGTTTGTTTCGTAACGGAAGAAATTTAAATATATTTATAAAACTGACAAGTCAAATCAAGCAATCTGATTGGTCGATAGCGTTTTTGCGGACCTCTTTGATTACAGATTTGAAAACATCGTTGCTTGCTTTAAAAGTAGCACAATTCATTATGTTAAACCTTCAAAAGTATCTAGATATCCCTGCCCTAATGCCAAAGGAACTGCACACTGAATATGTTTTGCCGTTTGATATCTATGTCTGGACCGCTGCTTCAAAAAGGAGGGCTTCTGCCCCGTTACTTCTCCGCTGGTTTCTTGCTCCAGTATGAAAAGCAAACTGCGGGCAGCCCAAGGGTATACTGTTTTTCTCAGACGCGGAGGGATACTGACTTGTTGTGAAAAGTAACTTACAATTCTACCCTTGGTATACGCTCAGTATATCACGGCTAAGAACCAATCAGATTGCTTGATTTGACTTGTCCGTTTTATAATATTTATTATATTATATATGACTTATGAGAGCATTTAGTCATGACATAAGGTCTGTTCCTGTATCCTCTGTAACTCTGTATCTCTCATTCAGCATCTCTGTTCATCCGTCAGACTGAAACAATCACGCATGGTCTTTGGGTTTATTTTCTTATTCCAAGACATTTTCTTCACTAGCATAACAACAATGTCTTTGAATGCAGAAAAAGTAGAGCTCCCATGGAGAACAACAACAACAACAACAACAACAACGCTTCCTCCTAAAGTCCAGCTTTCTAGTTCTAATCTTCTACACTTTCCGTTCCTGTCTGACCTGCTGTTAGTACAGACATGTCTGACTCACCTCTTCTGTGGAGCCGTGACATTTTGTGTTTCCTGGAACAGAGTGTGTATAATGCAAAATGTCAACTTTGGTGTGTGTGTGGATGTTCTACCTTGTTCTACAGCTCAGTCGGTGGAGCTTGTGGCGCATGTACTCGAGCTATCTTCCTGTGTAGAGGACCAGAATTCGAGTTGAGATGCGGGCTCAGGTCTGAAACCCGACCATCACTTAAATAAAGGCACTGGTTTCCTGAACACATCCTTCTAAAAGTTCTCCCTTGTTGAGAAAGGTGTATACAATAACATCAAAGTCATGACACTCGAATCTCCGAACTCCTTAATTTGAGAAGGGCATTTAGAGTGTCTGTAATCATAACGAGTGTCTGTATCCTCTTGAGGAGAGGAAGAGGAAGTGCCTCCCCCTTCTGTGCCTCAGCTCATAGTTTTCCATTGTTATCCGCTCTGTCATCCCCTCTGTCCCATGATGCTGCAGCTTCTGCTCTCACTGTGGTTTGCAGTGCCAAGCCATCGCGGTGATAGATCACTGTTATTACCACATGCTATCCATTACTGAGGAACAGCGGGGGGGGGGGGGGGGGGGCGGGAGCACACACACACACACACACACACACACACACACACACACACACACACACAATGGAAGATAGTACGCACACTCACACATGGAAGTACACATGGCGTTTCCTTACTTCCCCTCTGTTGGTACATGTATATGCGGTGAATGTTTTAGACACGCTTTCATATATCAGCCATTTTGAAACCTCAGAGAAAGTCCAGAGTTTGAGGAGTACGCTGGAGTTGTTATTGGAGTGGGATGACTCGACCGCAGGCTCTTAAAGTACTTTCCATACAGACAAAATAAATGAGGCGGAAAGGCAACCCAAAAAAAGAGAGCTCGGCGAGAAAGACAGAAGCCTGTGGACAATAGCGTGCTGCAGAAAATATAACTTCGACTCCCTCTCAATTGATGCCTCGTAATGACGGAGAGAGTCAAAGTCGAGCTGTAAGCCTTCTGATCCAGAGTGTCAGGTTATTGATCAGCCGTGTTTCCCTTCTTCCTGCGTTCGTCCGCATGCATGGGCAGGAAGTCCTTATAGACTAACTTTTCAGCACTTCTTACCTTTTAAGTCTGCATGACTCACTTACGAAACATAAAACTGACAACGGAAATGTAACCTTTGCTTTCCCCGCACACGAGTGGAATTAAAAGCACCTCTTTCTAAGGGCAATGCTATTACAATAATGCACAGCTAAGCCAAATGGAGGTGGGGGAGAAATGCTAAAACAATACATCACCTAAAGCAAGAGGTGAATATTTTTGAGGGGATGTACGTGTAAGAAGAGTCGGATTAAACGTGAAGTAATTGATTGTGATCACAGCTTAATTTTTCAGAATGTATCTGAATGTGTATATATGTATAAGTACGTCTGAGTACAATCAAAGGTGTGTTTAGAAGGAAGAAACTATTCATGACACGAAATCCATAACAATACTAAAGGAGGAACACAACAGGAATTTTAATTGATTGCCGATGTTAATGTTTCTAAAGATTAAAGGAGGAAATTGTTGAGTAAGTTGACACTGCAATGATGAAACATGAGTATAAACATGGATGAATATCTGCATGACAAGCAAAAACAAACAGGTTACCTTTACTTATACCTTGAAAGAATTACCCAGTAGGCACGATATACAACGTTAAAGAGGAGAAAAGAGGTGATGTAAGCAGCATTGTCACACGTTAGGTATAAAAGGAAGGCAGGAAACTTCGATACAGAAGAAAACTCAGCATGAAAGGGGCAAAAGTAAAATATGAGAAGCTAAGTGTGTCTCTTTTCAAAGTTGCTCCCGAACATGCCCGGGGGCTTGGCTTTAGTGACGAGGATTGTGCTAAATCAGTTATGGAGCCGGGGGAGAGTGGCAGACATTGTGACAAAATAAACAAAACTGAATGTACCGTCTGCATCCCACAATGTGTTTGCACAATAGCTGTCCTCATCCAACTTCTTATATTAACAACCCACACATACATATACGAAATATGAA
This sequence comes from Notothenia rossii, assembly GCF_949606895.1. NCBI lineage: Eukaryota > Metazoa > Chordata > Actinopteri > Perciformes > Nototheniidae > Notothenia > Notothenia rossii. The sequence goes on along the minus strand of NC_136911.1, from coordinate 3,927,016 downwards.
ATGAGTCACCTGTTCTGCTGGTGAGGAGGGATAAGAAACACAATAGGGGGGAGGAGAGTGTGTGTGTGTGTGTGTGTGTGTGTGTGTGTGTGTGTGTGTGTGTGTGTGTGTGTGTGTGTGTGTGTGTGTGTGTGTGTGTGTGTGTGTGTGTGTGTGTGTGTGTGTGGACTATCGCCCAAGGGTTAGGTTTCTCCGAACAGAAATGCATGTTAACTGTCGAGCCAAAGGATAGAGAGGCAGTCATGGGGAAAAAATTGTTTGGTGGTAGTTTTATGAAAGCACCCTCATTGGTTTGGGGCACATTTGAAATATTCTGATTATTCCCATTATGCCTTTCTTCACTGAAGTGATTTAGAAGAAAGAGCTAGTGATTTAGAAAAGTTTTGCAAGGAACACTTGAGTCAAGTTATTCATTGATTTGTTACAAAAGCATTTGATGATTTCCAGCTAAGTATCGAGGCAATGGTTTGCCCGTTTTTAGGTATGGCACTCACTTCAGTACGGTCATTAGTTAGTAATGCAATTATGTATTTAACATAGCACACCTTAAACGTATAATGATTTAACAATGGGTAAAGATTGTTTTTTGTATTTTAGTGTGAGATGTTGCAAAATACCCCAAATAATCCCTTAACACAATATTCGTAACACAGAAACATAGCAGGCATCTTTGAAAACATAGCAAACCATATCCACATTTCCACTCAAACGTTTCAAAGCATGGGTTCTTTCTCTAAATAACATATTATGAAATCTCAGTGTGTTGGATTATTCAATATGACTTCTCCCCTGAGAACCGTATTTGTTGTCGGTTTTTAGAAGATTCCCATTCCCACCAGTCCAATCATTAGCCCGGACCCCCACAAGGGGAGGGATGATTTACTCGTATCCATAAATGTTGTGTTGCACAAAATCAATTGATGGTGTTCATTTCTAATATGGCGTAACCCACCGAGTCATACATTCAAACAGCATTACCGACTTCCTTGTGAAATCTGCAGCACGTTGCAAACTACTGTGGCAACACACATTTCAGTTGTGCCTCAAACACAACAAATATATTTACATGCAAATAGTCAGAAGTACGTGCACTGAACCAAAATGAGAATAAATATGACAACATTCATTTATTGTCTTTATTTCAACTTCCATGTTTAACATTCTGATGATGTCGCTAAAAACAATTATTATAGCTACTGTTATAATCCCAGCTGCAGTTCAGAAGATCATTTGACGTACAAGACACATCTAACACTGTTCTCATAAACAATGCTGCACATTCTTTAAATTGTAAAACTGAGCTTTGTGGGACCGAATAAACATCAATGCAACTTATCAGGTATCTACAAACTAAATGTGTAAATACTAGCCATTCTTTAAATGTAAGAAGACACACGCATTGGCTTCAGCTGATATTTAAATGCATTTATCTTAACTATCCCCCTTATTTAAAGCAGTACTTTGTACCCTACTCACCAAATCATCAAGTTAGACATTCTGTTCAGATGTATTTCTCTGTCCCCTCTGCAAAAAAATGGATTGGCAGAAGAGCGTTCATGTTCAAAGCCCCAACTGACTGGAATACTTTACCTGCTGCTGTTAGATCTCTTGCATCATTGGGTATATTTAAACATGCATTCTTATCTCACTTTCAGCTGGTCTGCACTTGTTATTAACTGATATTGAGGAAGCTGATTTGCTCGACTGTCTCAAATTGTAATGATTGTGTGCATTGCTTGAATTTCACTTAACAGACTGTACGTGGTTTGTCTTGTGTGTCATGTTTTGCCTTTTTTGTTTATGTATGTCTGTAGGTTGTTGTCGGGACCCCCTTGAAAACGAGATGGTGCATCTCAAGGGGTTTATCCCAATGAAATACAAATGTCTATATATTCACCATAAAGAATATTGGTAATGAAAACCTCAAAAGTGAACAATTTACTTTACGAGTCCCGGTAAACTACTCCACATAACTCAAGACTGGTTACATTATGCCTGCTGGCTCGCTGGCCTGACATATTGGGACACTAAAGGTGAACAGAGCCGTGGTTAATATTACACCTGTGCATTTCATATCAAATGTCTAGTTGCTTCTAGATTTGACTCGTCAGCTTTTCAGTGCAGGATAGTGTAGCTCAGCTCTCCTCAGGCCAACCACAGTCTTTACTCATGTGTCTGTTTGAAATGTTCTTTAACACAAATGATCCCATGTTCCTTCGGATCACTGACGTTTGAAGACATGTTCTTTCTATGATGTAGTTTCACTCCTGAAAGAAGGATCTGAAGAAGTGTGGGCTGCTCTTCCTCCGTGCCCTTCCTTTACCGACTATCACAAGGTTCATTTCTCTCGGCTCCTTTTCCACCTCCAAACCCCTTTGATCTTCCGTCCAATTAATTGTGTCCTTTGTACAGACCCAGATAAGCGTGATCGTTCGTATCCTTTTGTTGCTGGCTGTGGAATAGTTAACTCATCTCTGTTATATCTTCCTACCTTTCTTCAATTCCTTCGCTCTTTTAAGTTTGGTTTCGTAATCTGTTTAAGGATTATAGAGACTTCATAAAAGTTCTGATTCTGTCTTCTCCTCTCTTTATCTTTCTTTCTGTGCCCTTTGTATCCTATACATTCACGTGTGTATTCACTTTCATTTACACTGAGACAATGACATCCAGTGTTTCAGGTTTATAAAAAAGTGCTTACCTTTCTGTGTTTCTTTTTCTAGACTGCCAATCTATTACAGGCATTGTTCCCTTTGTTCTCCACAGTCAACTTGTCATACAATTTGTAGCCACACATTTCATGCACATTTCAAACCGTGGAAATAAACACATGTTCCTTTTTTCGTAGCCTGTCAACATCACAACACAAACAAAATACTGCACAACCCTATAGTGCCGGAATTAGCTTCTGAAATAGATACTAGAGTGAGAATGGATTCTGATATAGAGTGCATTGTAAAACATTCATTCATCACTTTAGGATTGATCCGTGTCTATGTTTAATGCAGGAACAGCATCTTCAAGTCAGATTAAGGAGTGTGTTTGGCCATCTATCTTTTTTTAAAGCCTCATTCAGCCTCACTCAGTTTATTTGGTAGTTTGCCAGAAAACATCAGGGGAAAGTCAGAGTAGAAAGGTCAAACCCTAGATCTGGTTAATTGAAAACAAAGCATTTCTCATAACAAGTTACTGTAAGATCGAAATACTGTGGAGCCTAATGAGATGTCATCATCTACACACGGGTTTTCTTTGTTATTGTGATAAATGAACTTACTTAAATCAAATTGTATATAACGTACAAATACCAATGTCATACCTTCATTTGTCTTTGACTCATGTTAAGACACCAGTGCATATGCTTAAGCTTAAGATTTCTTTTTAGGTGCAAAACATGAAATGTTTCTGTAGCATATCTGGCGTAAACCCAGCAGCTGTCAACATGCTTACATGGTGGCAGAAAAATATGTTCCTATCCATAATTTAGGCGTTTTTCACATCAGCCAATGTGGCCAAACAGCACATGAGATTTCACACTTGAGTTTATCCTATTTACATTATCTGTACGTTGAATGGTACAGATTTGTGTGCATGTCTGCCAAACCCTGATATGTTGGAGAGCCCATATGTACAGGTTTCAAATATCTTCAAGTATATGCAGAGTATAATTTAGCACCACACTGAGGTTACCTTAACTACTGTTGAAGAAACACTTGCATGAATACAGATGAAAAGCTAATAGCTAAAGCAGTTAAAGGTGGGGTAGGTCATTTTGGAGAAAGCAGCTCGAGTGCGCTAGAATTTGAAAATACACACCACGGAAAAAATCTGCCACTTCCTTACAGAGCCCCTCCTCCAACACATACGGACACGCACATGACCAATGAGGACAGGAGATACGTTTGTGCACAGATGGAAGGCTGACAGGCAGGTAGGCCATCCAGTTATTTTAGCCGGGCCGGCTCAGATGATTGGTCGTGCTTTTTACAACGCCACGGCTTCCACAGATTACATTTTTTAATGGATTTTTTGTCAAAGCACTTCAGATATTCATTGCTATCGGGATGTTAAGAGCATTCCATGGAATATAACAAAAAGTGTATCTCGAGCCGGTTTCTCAAACTTACCTACCCCACCTTTAAGAAACCAAATAAAAAAATAATTTGTACTCAGATCGATAAATTGCAAGTTAAATGTGCTTTTATAGGCCATTAATCCCTGTTCTACTCATCACCAGGGATTCAAAACACCCACAGTGAACATTATCCCTGACCTTACTCTGTCACGGGGGAGTAAGAAAAGCTCCCACTCAACACTCATTAGACAGCACAGCATATTAGGCATAAAGGATACATATAATGAAGGAAATGTTGAGTGCTGAGCTGGATGTAGCCGGACCTTGTGTGTTCATTATCTACATTCCTCACCTCAAGAGCTGATACTCACAGCTATGCCTTTTTTTTTTAAGTTTACAAAATCCAAGTCTGTGGTTTAAAAACATCCAGACATTTTTCTACCTCAACAATGAAATTCTCCATGCCCATTTTGACAGCTATTAGAGCACAGAAGAAGATGTGCTTTTACCTCCGAAAGGAAGAACTCAATATCCAATATGTGTGAAGCAAGACTGCAAAAAATGTCACTGCTCCGGGGAACTGAGAAAAATCGGACAGTGTCATGAGCAGTCTCAGAAAAGTATACACTGCCAAAGGTTAGGTTCATACAGGAGGACAAGGCATGTGACATGTAATGTTTAGCATCAGTGTGTTTGGGGATAAAGAAAATAGATACAGAGAAACATTTAAGGGAATAATGGCAGCTCAGTCAGAAGTGTTTTATAACGTAATGGTTACTGTAGGTCAGCCAAAACGATCCGATATAGATTGATATGTTCAAATGGCAATTTATTTGTTCAGCTTCCACTTTTTATATCCCTGAGATAAATGCACCCAGGCCTGCAAAACAAAGCAGCCCACAAACAAAATACCTCCAATCAGTGGGCACCGACTCTGACACTATGGGATGTCACAGGAGAACGCTGCATGAGAAGATCTTTCCTCCAGCTTTTAAACACTCTCACACACACACACACACACACACACACACACACACACACACACACACACACACACACACACACACACACACACACACACACACACACACACACACACACACACACACACACATACACACACACACAGTTGCACACCTTACACTAGCACACACTCTCCTACAAAGGAAAGGGTCTTGCTTTCAGCCAGCGCTCTCACTGTGCCCGCCAGCGCAGAGTCAACTGTTTTACCCACACTGCCGACGGGAGCGGCCTTGCATCTTCTGCTGTCACACTGACACAACAAGAGAAATGCAGCGAGAAATACAAAGCCACGGAGATCCAGGGAAAGGGGGAGTGTTGCGGAAACTGAGAGGGAAATAGAACGGAAAGGAAAAGAGAAACAGGGACAGAGAGAGAACTGGATGTAGCTGAATCAAGAGCAGGGCTGCATGCACCTATACTTTCTACTCTTTTCTCCTGCCTGAATGGGAAATTCCCTCAACCCTCAACCTATCATATGTCAGCCCCTGATGTGCAGTACAGAAAGATAAGGAGGCAAGGAAGGATAGTGGCCTCGAGTACTGTATTGAGGCCACCGTGAGATTAGAGGTGTACAGGAAGGAGTGATTGATAGGTGGCTGGCTGGACTTGCTGATGTGCATTCACACATGAGATACTCCCCTTTTATTAACTGGGAATTATAAATCAATAATTATTATTTTAGCCTTAGAAAAGATCCTTCATCCCTGTCTACATAACAAAGCACCTCCTGTAGGGTCCTGCCCCCTAATGTGGGGACTTGATGATGAAATGAGTAATACCTGCTTAAAGAGAGCGTCTGTGCTTTTCTCAAGTAAGAATAATAAGCACAATCAAACTATTCGTCATATACTCGAGATTAGTTTTTGTTTTTATTTAAAAGGTCAGGAAAGGGACATTATTTGGGGGGAAAACAAATCCGCTCCAGATTTTGCTCTTAAATGTGTCTTAGTGTTACGACTGGGGCACACACAAAAATGACAGGACCCAAATGCACGACTCCAGACAAAAGATGATTCAAAGAAGGATTGACTTGTGTTGATAAGCAAGCTAATACAAACTCTCAAAAGACTTCACAAAAAACTAACTTAGATTCACTGTAGCTCAGAAAACAACTGGCTGCCAAGCAACACAAGGGTGGAAACGATCTGGCACTTGGCACAGAGAAAACCCAGAATAAATACACACACAAGGGACTCTACAGGTGCAAACAATAAGGGCGGGGCAGGTAATCAGGTCAGTGAACACACATGGGTAGGAGTGGAACTACCTGAAATGAGAGAAGAGGTTAACAAAATAAAACAGGAAATGACAGACACGGGTTAGCAGACGCGGATTTGACGATATTAACTAAACAGAGAAATAATACTAACAAATCTGACGAGACACAACACTTAGTAGGAAAACATGAAATGTCTGCATTGCCGTTTATAATTTACAAGATGGATTTTCAAACCATGTTGTTTTTTTTGTTTTTTTTTCATCTCTTCCAGATTCCCCAAAACTAAAATGATGAGCCATATGTACTAATGGTTTGAATTACAGAGCTTTTGTACATTTACTTTTGATGTGCCTTATTCCTTTAATAGTGTCGTCGTGGGACTGACTTCTACATTTGGCCCTAATTTCAGCATTGCTCAGCCTCTCCTTTTACACCCTTCCTTAAAGGTCTGTGCTTGTTATCTTTGCAAAGTAAAGCAGGGGAAACAAACTGTTGCAGATGTCACATCCTTTGATCTACAAAACACGATTTTGACAGCAGTCAAAAGAGCAGAATTTGAAAACCGTTGCTTTCCTTTCCTCTCCGGCGTAAGAGCAGCCAGCTCTGCTTGATGTAAAAAGAAGTCTCTGATGGCTACATCAGTAGGAATGTGTGAAAGTGATAACGTATTTGTATTATATTCTACAATATATGTACATGTGAACTCGCGGGGGTGTAAGAGTGTATGAACATTTAGCTTTGATCTCTGGATTTTCTGTTATTATTTTTCTATCCGTGTTGCAGTGTGTGTGTGCTGCTGCTGATGTGAGCTGCAGTAATAGAAGCTGTCCTGTAGCACACAGTCTGCTGTTTGCAGCCGGAAAGCTGTCATAAACAATCTGCTCCAGCGTCAGTTAAACAGCGAGCGTGGGAGAAGCGGGTGCTATAGGCTACAAGCAGCCCAACGCTCTCTAAATACACCAGCCCATCTGCCTAATGCACTGAAATCAGGATGAGCAATGGATATCCCACATGACACTGTGATGGCAAAGCATCAACAGGTTGGCACTCGAGTGACACTGGCCGGTGAGAGCGGAGCAGCTCTGACACTGAGTGACATTGAATTCAATCTCATGTGAACACTTGCACACTCTTGCAGGAAATGTGTCTCCTACAGGTTCAAATGATTTCACACATGGATATGATGAGGCTGCTCCATCCCATGAGCAGAAATACGTGTATAGTATTCTAACAGAACATAACCCATAAATACTTTTTTATTATGGTGGTAAACCAGAACAAATAGTTTGGAGCATTGAAGTGCGTGGGCCGCAGAAACAAGTCCATAATGAGAGCTGTAATAATGATAATAGGCCGTACTATATCTGCTGGGCTTTGATAGGTTTATTGATCAGCAGCAGTGACTCAGCACTCGCTTCACTACCCACACTCTGTTCCCTGCCCTGCCGTGAATCAGGCGTCCTCCACTCTTACTTTAATCTCTTCAATGATGGAGCATGCTGCTGTGGGCAGGCAACACAATTCATGTAACCTCATCCGTCTCATCACTTTTAAATCTGCCTGATGCCATGTCTGTTATGTATCCCCTTTTTATCTGCCACAGATCTAAAGTTTTATGGATAATGGCGGATATTATTTCTAGTATGGCTGCTCGATTATGGCAAAAATCATAATCTCGATTATTTGGGTCAATAATTGATATCACGATTATTAAAAACGATTATCCATTTACTTTGAAAACATCAATTTATTGGAGAATTTCTTTTTTAACAGTATGTTTTTAAAAGTTTATTACCCTGAACTTTAAGTATAACTCAACTGAAAAAACCAATACAATAAAAATAAATAAATAAATAATAATAATACAAAAATAATCGTTTTATTTCGATTACGTTGTTTTCGTAATCGTTGCAAGCCATAATCGTAATTGCGATTAAAATACGATTAATTGAGCAGCCCTAATTTGTAGTGTAAGAATGTGAAGTTTTCTGATGTTCTCGTTTTATATTATTTCGCCTCCAGAAGGGCACTCACGCTTTCTCTTTGCTTACATATCCTTCCATAATTTGGAAAAACAAAACTCAATATCAAAAACCTCGACGATTCGATGGCATTAAACATTTATCAATATCAAAGTCTACCAGCTGCATCTCCAAATAACTTTCCATCCTTCAAATGTGGCTGCTATATATTCTTTCCTTTAACTCGGGTCGGATCATCTGCATTCCTTTCCGGGTCAGACTGAATAAAGATGCAGTGTGCGACATCTTCAGCTTACCAATATCTTTGCTTGGTATTTGTTAGAAAGCATCCAAAGTTATACTAAACTTCAAACTCGCAAATAAATAAACTTCCTTAAACAGCAGAAGATGTTTTATGTTGTAGCTAAAGTACCAATGACTGTAAGAACAGATCATTGACGATATCAGCTTGTTCTTTCTGTATTCTGCTTATACTCATCTAATTCAGCATAATGGCTCCCGTCCCTCATGGTGATTATAATATAAAAGAATTCCTTCATCAGAGGAGTTGTTCTGAAGCCATGGAGACTTGTTCAGAGCTGCAGCTGTTGTCTCCTCCTAACATCTCCCTGCGTCTCAAAGGCAGGAAATGATTTGTACAAAGCTCTAACTCTGCGCCATCTGTCAGGGAGGAAAGTCTGAATAATAGCAAGTCACATACAATATCTTCCAGCTTTTATTGCCATATGATTCAAACGTTAGGGCACAATGGAAGGGAAGTTTGAAAATACTCCAAATTAAACAAACTCGCAGTGTGGCTCGACGAATGGCTTTGTTCTTTGAGAATGAAATATCTTGAGCGCTTTTGGACGAATAGACAAACATGTGTTAGATATGTGTTGCTCCCCAAACGATGAAGCGTACTGAATTTGGTTTCTAGCACCAGCAAAGTTCCTACATTTCCGATAAATGTACTTTTAACTAACTGTTTAAATGACATTTAGAGCACATCTACTGCTCTACCATCTGTCAGTCGAGATAGTGATGTCTAACACTTGAAATGCTATGTTCGATTTTCCATTTTCTTTCTCTGTTTTCTCCCATTGTGTGAAATCCAATTCTCACGCTAACAACACAATCTGTTTTTAGACTTCAAATTAGCATTGTATATTTATCTTTGTTTATCTCTGCCTTGGACATATCCTTGTCTCCACTAATTAGGACTCTTATTAAAGAAAGTCCCTGAGCAGGGGAAACTATTCAGGCAACACTGGCTGGATCCTTGTTATCATGTTTAGTTGATTGGAAGTGAAAGTTGCACTGATGTCACCTCTTAGATTCCCATCGATCGTCTTTCTCTCCGTCAAACAAAAAAAAAAAACTAAATGCTATTTCTTCTTCTCTCAGACTCTTTCTCTTTCACTGCACACCATCTCTCTTGGTGTCTGTTAAATCTATTCCGACTCCCTTTTTGTCATACTGTTAACATGAAGCCTCGTAGGTTGGGTTTTACTGGGTTGCTTGAACAAAGAGCAGCTGGGGTTAATCAGTAGGATGAAATGTTCCCGTCGCTGCTTCTGAATTCAAACCGTCTGATAGATACCTCATGTATGTTATGTAGATTTCTTCCTTCTATCCCAATGTGAAACCAGCGCACGTTTAGAACGTCCTCTATTTCCCTCTTCTGAGATTGGCGGTCCTAAAGCTCTCACCAGGGGCTATATTCCCATGACGGATGTTTATGAGAAGTATGTGATCCACATATTCCTACACATGCACTGGTAGACTCCAGCAGTAACACACGTACAGACACTCCCACACTGGACCAAGTGAACGACAGTCCAAAGGAGATAATTCATTGTTATGGTTTCCACAAACCAGCTGACGTGCCCATTTCCAAGCCATTTGCAGGCCTGTCGGGATTTATAATAGGAGGGGTGTCATTATGCCAGGGAAGATGGGAAGATTTGGGGAATTTAATTTACACAAAAAGCACTGTGAAAATCAACCAGCTGTCAAGTAAGTGCATTCAGGATTGGATTTATGTAGAGAAGGGTGCATTTCATCCCCATTTCTGCATCAGTTTTTGACACCTTCTGACGTTTCCTTTCACTAAAAGGCCCATGCCCTGCCTGCTCAGCTCCCACTGTCCACTTTGATTATATAAAGGAGGAAACAAAGTTTGCAACTGAGAAGCATCAGATCATTTCATGACTGAAAAGGGAAGTCAGTGTTATATCTACCCCAGCTCAGAGGTTTAAAGTCGGTGCAGAACTGTTCCCAAAGGCTCCCTGGAGTCTACATACTGTACTTTACCTTTGTCACTCCATTGTTTCATTGTTAAAACCTCCTGTCTTTATATTCTTCCTCTCCCACTGGCACATCCTGTTGTGAATTGTAAATGTGCAGCGGTGAGCGCACGGACTCTGGATGGGATATGGTGAGGGAACAGAATGTCAAAAAAAGTTGGATCTGAATAACATTTTATAGCAATGTCAAACCTTCCCCAGACTGAAACTGCATAATGTGGTGCTCCAGGCCCCTGTACAGGAGATGTACAATAATATGACTTCTTCTCACCTTGACAAGCATTAACATTTTAAAAGGCACACTTAGTAAGTCAATCATTGTTTTTCAAGGCAGAGTTAAACTAGCAAATAATCCCTTCCCATTGAATAATGCATGCGTGTTTACCCCACCTTCCTTTATCCACCAAACACGTAAATCTCTGCGTGACTCCATTTGTGACGGGAGAATCAAATCACTTTCTTAGTTTAACAAAGGAGCTTTGGAAGTCTAAAGGGATTCAAGAAAACAGCAAAACGATCACAGGTGTGTGTGCGGTTTGTATCGATGCTTCCTTGACAGGTTATGCAGGTTGAATCAGTTGCTATCCGTGAAGCTAAGCTAACCTGGCTCACCTGGCTATCTCCCTTATTTGATGCATCACCATATTAGCTGTGTGCTTGTTACGTTTTTATGAGCTACAACAGATGTGTTCTGGGACTCTTCCATCTTTTTTCTAAGAGTTTGAATGTACAGATGGCCTTGTGCCCTTCATTAACCTTCTCCCCAGCCCTCGTTACTTCTTCCCTTCTCTGTCTCCTCCATGCTCACCACTCAGCATTTACTGTTACTGCGATCTGACCCAGCCTCTCTCTGAGTCTCTCTGCAGCACCACTGCAGCTCCATCAATCACACACACACACACACACACACACACACACACACACACACACACACACACACACACACACACACACACACACACACACACACACACACACACACACACACACACACACACACTCTGAGCAATTCAGAGCTCATGGGGAGGAGACAAAGATGGCTCTGTGATAGACTCACAAGAGGAGGTGTGTGTCAGTTACAAACAGGCATGTACAGACTCACCGCAGTGTGTATTCATGAAGCTGAGAAGGACCCCTGAGGGAATGTATTTATCATGAAATGTGTTAATTATTATTTACATAAAGAGTTAAACTGTCTCTATATATATCTCTGCCTGAGATGGAGTAGAAGAGAGGGCTATGTCTGTGTTTGTCTTACCATTTATTGTGTAGATGTGTGTGTGAGTTTACATTTATGTGAGACTTGGGTGCACTTGAACAGTTGAAATTGGTGCGTTGACTTTTTGTCTTTGGCAAGTACTATTATCCAGACAACTTGAGCAATGGCATTTACTTAGAGAAGAACAAACATTATTTGGCAGTTCATATACGTTCTAAACAAATTGAAACATTCTGAGATGCTGTACCGCGGCTCTTCATACACCGAAAAGGCATTAAGTAAATCCACAAAGAGACATTTATTACATTTGTTCATCCACAATGGAAATTGCTTCAGAGCATGCTTCGGTTAAAATAAACGACTTTCAGTTAGTGGATGTTGAGAACATTAACTCCCGACGCCTAATAGCATCACAGAGGCTTTCATTTCATGCCTCTTCCATGTGGAAAATGCCAGGGAGGAATTGCTGCTTGTTGCGTAGTGGGACTAATTTCACATAAAGGCAAAATATCTCAGGACAGTATTGCCAGCTAATGACATGCCATGCTAATTAAAATATGTCACCGTGTCTCTGCTGGTGAATGAGTGAGCAGCAACACAGAAGCAATTACAACACACCATCAAATATCGTTTTTAAAAAGGTAACACTGTCTAGATGTTCCTTTTTAATCATAAAAAACGAGAACCTTGATTTGCTCCTTTTTATAATTAAATGCTGGGTTTCAAAGCATCACGTTTCATGTTGTGTGTTTTGCATATTATTGCACGGATGCACTGCTAAGGATCAGTGAGACAAACTACTCTTTCCTTCCCCCTCAGAGTGGTTTTTCAGAATAATTCACCTTTTTAATTACCAAAACATTGGAACCGAACAAGGTAATATTTTTGTTTAAAAATTAATATGTCTGTGTAGATGAAAGGCTGCACTGTCAATATACTGTAACTGCAACTGCTTTGTTTGGCTTTGCTTTGATTGCTTTTAATGGTTTGAATTCAGACATAATTAGCTTTCTCTACATTTTAGTTTCTGCATGGCTGACGACACAGGTTGTGTGTGTGTTATCCTGTATACACTGTTGTCTATGTTGTTACTTGTATATATAAAACAAATGATTCAGGCATTATATGTTCCAGTACGGAAGAGGATTAGGGCCACATGATTCTTTTTTTTGAGAGGATTTGAAAAAAAAACGTTTCTGACTTTAATCTCAGAACAGACATTAGATTCTTAGCAAAGTCAAGTTTTTTTTTGTTCTCAGAAAAAAGTCAGAATTCTGACTTTTTTCTCACAACAAAAAAAAAACATATTTTTTTCAAATCCTTTTTAATGTGGCCCTAATCCTCTTCCGTATTCCAGTTTAGTTGCTACCAATAAAAAGTATCCTTACACCTACAACGATACAACATTCTTCAAATAAAATAGAAAATACAGTGTGCAGTAAAATAGTGAAATAGACTCAATGGTGCGAGTGAATTGCAGGAATAAGAACATTATTAGGGTATTTTCAGACCTTTAGGAGTTCAACTCTAAAACGGCAGCTGAGCCTCTTGCTCTTTATACTGTATATATATATTTGAAGTTATATTTATTGGTGGTTTTTCTGTATTTTTTCTTCCAACTGTGCCAACCATGCGCCCTCACAACAGGGGGTAGCTCTCTGACCCGTAATGTTGTGGTTCTGCGGGGGAACAGGGCCAATCTGTGACCCTTTCTGCCCTCAGACAAGCTGTGCTCACTGTAGACCGCCTCAACAAGAGAGCATCACTCCTCCAGCGCTCCCCAGACTGAGTGTGAGTTTGAGTTTCACTTTCATTAAACACCCAGCAGGCTCATTGTTGCACTGCAGTGGGATCTACTGATGTTGAGCTACTGTTCAAGTTGAAAACCCTTTAACTGCAAGTAGGCTTTTATTGTGAAGAGGCTACAGGAAGTGTCGAGTTAATTACTGAGATAAGTGACAAACTGTTAACCCCACAAAATCAGATCTAGTTATGGCATGTTGTAACACTTCCAATGACGCTCATGTCTGTAACACACTTACATTATGCATCTGATAGCTCTGAATAAGTATAGATGTATGAGATATTCATAATGCATCAAAATGTTCATCATGTCATGTCACTTCCTACCTTGGCAGATCAGTTTTATAATATTCTAAGAGAGGAATGTTCTCAGCACCGCAGTGAGCTGTGAGATAACGAGGTGCAGGTGACAGGTGCTTTCTGCAGTTTGGGCCGATATCAAAAGCCAAGCTTGTCACCACGGCAAACAACACCTTTTACCGTGTCTCCCTGTCAAGTGGGGAATAACTCATGCTGTGTCTGATTCACGGCATTTTATCACAGTTACACACGGTGTCACGAGTTCTCCACCAGATTGGAAATGCAGCCACTTTCTCCTCAAAGTCTCAAAATGAGAAATGGACCTATAATAGAATAGTTGCCGGTGCTTTTATTGTGCAAGTGTGTCTTCTTTTGAGTGCATTGAATCAACATTGGTTTCTTTTTTCTCTTACTACCTGGGTTACCCTCTTCCTATCCTTCTTATGCACAATATGTCTCAATACACATCCACTTGACACTTTCCTTCAGTTGTCATCATCCTTTTTTTCCATCTGTCTCTGTCTCTTTCTCCTCCTCCTTTCTTTTTCCATCCTCCTCAGTGGCCTTCAAACCCAATCCACTCCCACCGTATCCTGCTTCTGAAAAGAATTACGCTTAGATAGAAGACACAGTGAGACAGAAATAGAGAGGGAGAAGATGGCCTCTGATGTCAGGCAGGAGGACGGTGCAGGTGAAAGAGTGTGAGAAAAAGGTGGCAACAGTGCGCAGTAGAAAATAATAGATTATATGTGCAAGGAAGAGAAAAGTTTGAGGGCGAAGCATGAGCGTGAAATCCTGCAGAGCCTTCCCATATCAGCTCAACTGAGCAGAAACAAATGTAGCCAATTTCTAATCCTCCTCATTAGCAGAGAGGTAATAATCTCATCTGAGAGCAGCGGATATTGTTAACATCCCCTGCCCCAGAAACATCAGTTAATACATGATAAGCAAACATAGTTAGAGCTTTAATGCCACAATACAAACAAAGCTAACCGCTATAAGCCTCGTTTTGTATTGCTTGGCCATGAGCAATGCTAATTCCTGTTAAGGCTGCCAGGTATTCCTGACACACAGAACAATGCTAAATCCCCGTTAGAGAACCCCAGCCACTGCAGGGGCTTAGCATGGCTTGGGTTTCCATTAGACTGTACACACACACACACACACACACACACACACACACACACACACACACACACACACACACACACACACACACACACACACACACACACACACACTCAGCCCCCTGATTCCCATTAACCTGTGGGAGCCCCTGTGTAGCTGGGTGAGAAAACCCCAATTTGTCAGCCCGCGGTGGGTTATGGAGCTGAAGGTCGTTAGCAAATAGAGTTCACCTCTAATTATCGCCCGACAGCCCTTTGCATGAGAGTGCATTTGTGTCTGTGCATGCATATTCTATATGTAAGTACATTAGTGTGCGTGTGTGTGTGTGTGTGTGTGTGTGTGTGTGTGTGTGTGTGTGTGTGTGTGTGTGTGTGTGTCTGCATTCATGTCTATCTGCTCCTTGTTTTTTCTACTTATCCGCAAATTCTAATTAGACGTTAAATGGAAGGCTTCATGTCCCGCCGGATAGATAATGCACACATCATTTTATCCACTTTTTTTTACACCATCTCAGCCTCTCTGCCTCTCTGTTGCTATGTCTCCCTGTCTCTCCTCCACTGTGCTGTATTTCAGTCTTTAACTAGCTCTCTCCTTTCCTCCCCCAACATTCCTCCCCCTCTCTCTCTGTCTGGACTGTAGCACATCTGGTGAAAACAGGACTTATTGATTATAGGATTATATAAGCTATCACCCTTGTTCTTTCTCCCGCCAGCGCCTGAGTCCACGATACAAAATACACTCCAGGCATCGGGGTAGTTGTGGGGTGCAGTTAAATCACTAACAATGATTCTTAACACCTGTCAGCCATCCGTAGGTGTTCAATCGCTGAAGTTTAGTGTGATGATGTATGAGACGGTCGGGCAGGAGTCAGCGGTCAGGGTCGGTACAGTGCAGCGCCCCAAAGCCCCCCTCAGGATTCAATATTCTGCTCAAGGACACTCAAGGAAGGCCTCATGACAGAGGCTTCAATTTGAATCCTCTGTTTGAAGGGCAGGGTCTTTATTAGTTAAAGCCAACATGCTGTCAACTTAAAAAAAAATGATCTAATGTCTAAACGTTGATGTATTATATGGACATTCACGAGTAGGGAAGCAATGTGAGTTTGTTCCCATATAGCAGTTTCATTTTAAAACCAGGATACGTTAAGCTTCAAATATAACATCACTTTTTACCAAATATTTCCTCTTTACTCTCTGTTCTTGTTTTCTCCGCAAGCATATATATAAAAAACAGCAGGATTCTCATTTTCATATCAATGGGAATAATAATTAGTCAGTCTTTGCAAGGTGTTTTCTTACTTCCTAAGTGATCTTGTTAGTTTCAAAGAAATGTGAAATTATTCAAATTAGAAAAGCACATCTGATCTTTTTTTTTGACTACTTAAAAAGTTTCAAACATTTGAATGTGTCTTCAAGCTGCGGACAGCCTATCTATATTTGTCCTGTCACCCCCCCACCAGCTTCTTCTCAGCACGCTCTTTCTGTACGGCACAGTAAACATATTGGACACCAGCGTGGGACTATTTTGTGAGGAACTTCATGGGGTATATACGTGCATATGTACCTCCATGGAAGCGTGCATGCATGTGTGATTTTCAAGCCACACAGAGTTTCTTGTGTTTCAGTACTTTATTTTACCCTTTCCTTCTCATCCCCTCTTCCTGTTTTTACTGCCAGTCACAACATATTGTTTCCCAGCATGGCAGGGTTTAGGGCTGACAAAGGGACGGTGGGCAGTGGAGGGGGGGATGTTATGAGCTCTAGTTGCCAGCTTGGCATTAAATCATGTCTTTGACCACGCAGGAGGGCAGAGAGGAAATGACTGACGCCCGTCCACAGCAACGCTCACTGACGCTCTGATACTAACAGTTCAAGTGTTCAGAGGAGGACATGGGAACACATTGAGCATGTTTTCCAGGTCTTCCAGCGATCCTCAAAACATCTTAATAAAGGGAGTGAAATAATCAATCTAGAAATAAGGCCTTAATTGCTTTAAAACGTTCAAATATATACAAAAAATGTGAGTTAAAAATACTAAGACATAAGAGAGAGGATCACATGCATCATTTTTATTTTATATTGTGTTGACATTGCAATACGCGGCATGGCTATAACTTGCAGGAAGTTACTCAAATGCTCCACAATGTTCTTTATTTTGGTAATTGTAAAATTGACCTTGGATTTTATTCCAAGTAGCAATAAAAAAGTATGTAATCTTACTTGCCTAAATCAGTTTTTTGTTTTTTTTAAGTTGCAGTACACTTGTGACGCATGGAATCAGGTGCTCATTCACATTAAATATCTAGAGAGTAAGAGCCTCCTATACAAATACATATTTATTTGTAGGTTTATACAGTACACACACACACTCTAATACAAACATATTTGTGTTATATTAAATTTAATCGAAGTAGTTCTTCTCTATTTATGATACTAGAAACAATTTCACACATGGGATCTCATGCTACAATTTCTCATTGCAGTGATATGGGGTGGAGAGAAAGTGTGTGTATGCGTTTGTAATTGTGTTTGCCTGCAAGTCAGCACCTCCACATGCAAGTGTGTGCAACTTGATATCTGAGCCTGGAAAACATTTCAATGTATGGATGGAGAAACAGGAAATACTTCAGTTATAATAACAAGTGTACCTGAAAACTCCAGCTAATTATTTTTGTCCTCTGGGGTGGAAATAAATGCATAGGAAGGTGCTATTTTTTAATTATAAAATGTAAAATAACATGCACTCACATTGATTATTAAAGGCAGTATTTACATCATATACATGTACCGTGTACACGCTTTAATCAAAGTGCACTTTTAGTAATTATAGGGCTTCTGAGGCCTTAACGAATTATAGCTTAAGACCGGCTGTTTATTGGAATCCACTAGTGTAATTGAGTGCATATGCAGACATAGATTACCTATCCATTTCAAGTTCTGGCCATGATGGACTCAGCTTATCAACGTAATTACAACTGGCACAGAGTGGCAGACAAATAACTCCTCAACCCTGCAGCTCTCCTGAATGAATACACACTGCAGCATGTTCATGTAGCAAACACTGAAGTATAAATACTGAAAACTGCATCATAGGCCTCCTATCTCCCAATAATCTGATTACTACACTGTGTGTTTCTCTTTTCTGTTACAGCCAGACATGCTTAAAACATATCTTTAATACTTGTATAATGTTGCTCCCAGGGTGAATTGATATACTGATACTATTGAATTAAATGTTGTTCAGTAGCTCACATCCCTTTGGTTTCGTCTTCAGGCCACGCTAGCTCACCATTACTGGCCTTTTTTAATGATTGCAGCGTTCTGAAAAACAGACTATCCGTGCATTGTGTTTCTGTTTAAGCTCCTTTGACAACAATATACTTGCTAACCAATAAGCCAAAGCCCCACATCTCACTATGGTCTGTGCGTGATGGTATTTTAATGGCCTCTGAAATGGAAGCCATTCCCACCTGAGGGACCATGGGAAAACATTAATAATCCTCTGTTGTAATGAGCGCTGCACAACAAGCGTGCTTTGCTGGACGAAAACACAATTGGCTAACATACTCTTCTTCCTGGTCTGCAGCATTAGCAGGAAATGCAATAATGATATACTTATATGTCTCAGTAGTGTCTGTTCCTTTTTGTGCATTTCAAGTTGTGCATGTGATGTTTAAACAGGTGTAGCAGTTCAAAAATGAACACTGTAAAGTACTGCAACAATAATGGGAGAGGACACCGGGCAATAAGCATTCTGCTGGATTAAGTATAGCCTTTCTGTAATATACTCTACATCACATGTGTCAAACTCAAGGCCCGGGGGCCAAATCAGGCCCGTGGTGGATTTCATTTCGGCCCGCAGGATCATTTTTAATTCCTATTAGATCTGGCCCGCCGGTATATTGCACGAACACCTTCACTCCATCCTGAGGGTTTCCTCAGCTCAGAGCCGGACCCCAAACATTGTTGACCTTGCACCCAAGATGAGATGCCAAGATAGAGTCGATAGAGCCATAAGAAATGAATGCAGCTGATTGTTTAATGTTGTTTTTATAGGCAATCATTTAAGCTTTGTTAGTTCCGGGTTTAATATGTGCAATAAGTTCATTTCAATAAGTTCTGCAATAAACATTGAGCCCTCGACTAGTACCCATTTCTTTATTTTGGCCCACTGTGTATTTCAGTTTGACACCCCTGCTCTACATGGTCATTTCCTTTATCTGGGAAACATAATAATAACAAAAGAAAGCACAGTAAATGATAAATGAATCCACTGAAATCATTTTCACACAAAAAGGAAGAACAGTAATGATTCAGAGCTCAATCATGTGTTGTCGTTTTTGCTCACTAAAGCTGAGCTGCTAATGCACTTTGGGGATTGCACTCCTTTTCTTCATAAGGCATTTATGGTCTGTATAACGATGCAGCTACCTTGGGATTCTTGTGAATTATTGGCCATATCTGCACTGCCTACGCTCCACCTGTTTAAATATGTGCTTTCGCTCAATCAGTTTCTCTGGGTCAGCCCGCTCTGCTGCGTTGCTCCTACTGGATCCTTCATGTTTTCTTTTTTATAAGATTCAAATATACCTTCATTCAGAGAGTGAATGTGTTCAATCAAGCTTTTCGATTAAAGAATGGCTACATCAGCATGTTTCTTCTGAACATTCTGATCGTTGAACTCGGCTTGGTTTAAAGGCTGGAAAGCTGTCTGAGCTGTTGATTGCATAATGAGCTGCTCTCTCAAAGACGTGGCGCAAAAGTGAAACTCCACTTTCATGTTGAGCCCTCACCACGCCCACATCATTTATTATAGGAGCCACTTGAGCACATTGTAGCTACAATATTGACAGTATACACATAGTATACAGACCAACACTCATACAAAAACACTTCCTTTGTTTACTCCCTGGTTATCATGCTTTCTGCCAATAGTGTTTGACACAAAGAGAGACAAAGACAGATTTGAAACACGTGTGTGTACAGCGATACACACACGTGAATGTGTTTAAAACCTGTCTTTGTCTCTCTTTCTGTCAAACACTATGGGATGTTAAGCTGCCTTTCCTTTGTGCTTACTCTCAAACACACACCTGAGCTCACATGTCCACACTGAGCGAGACAGAGGGCTACGCTTCATGCCGCTCTGAGCAGCTCAGTCCTGGTTGAGAGTCCAGCTGGTATAACTGATCTAACCTGGCACCGAGCGGACATCAAACAGAAGCACATGGCGACTGAGAGACACACATGCAGAGTGAGGAAGTGTGGAAGTAGTTTTGACACTCAGTTAAAACAGTTTAAACAATACAAACGTTAAAGGATGTTGTTATGGGAATCATGGACATCTAATATAGTTCTGTAAGTCATGCCATGCGTTAATGAAACAAAGTCTCCCCATGCAGTCTGTACTTTCTGCAATGTCATGTGTACCTGATCACACCATGTCAAAAGGTGCATTGCTGTGTTTACAAATGATTGTGTAATATCTAGTTCCAAGCATGTACCTTCTGTAGACATGTTTTCTGCAAGGTTAATCTGTGTCTTATACTG
This sequence comes from Notothenia rossii, assembly GCF_949606895.1. Taxonomy (NCBI): domain Eukaryota; kingdom Metazoa; phylum Chordata; class Actinopteri; order Perciformes; family Nototheniidae; genus Notothenia; species Notothenia rossii. The sequence goes on along the minus strand of NC_136911.1, from coordinate 3,906,436 downwards.
TTGGACAACATTATCAACTCCAACCACTTCTATGTCTGCGCTTCAATGTGTTTCCATTTCGTTATTTGCTTATGTTGTGAGAAGAAGACAATAATAAAAAAACTATTTAAAACAAGGATATCACAAATATTTCCTAACTCATTTTATTATTTTAGATAAAAGCATTGTCTCAAATGTTATATTACAAAGAAAAAAAGAATCAACCACCCATCTTTCCTCTAACATCGTAAATATGGGTCGTAATAAGCCGCTCGCACCGACACACTTTATGACTGTTTCTTCTCTGATAATGGCTTTGTTTTTATTCTATCATTGCGGCTCACCAATTTGACGACAATGTTGCAGAACCTGGTCACGCACTAGTCTGTTTATAAGTTGTCGGAAAAGTCATGTGGCTGGATTATAAGAAACCTTATAAGTGCTCTTGGTTACCCTCTTGTTGTGTCCCTCTGTACTGGTCAGGTTGTAAAAAGTCAGATTTGAGTTTTCCCACTTTTCTCCAGGATCCTATACGTACTTCCTGTTTCTGTTCTGCCCCCTCAACTTAAACTGCATGCACTCATCTGCCCTTTTGCCTTACGTCCCTTTCCAAAAGTGCATCAAAAACACCAGAGGAGTCCAATCGGAAGGGGGGGGGGGGGCATTCTGTCAACACAGACCTCCCATTAAGCAGCCAGAGGCTCCATGGATTACCAATGACACAGAGAATCAGTCATCCTGAGTAGCCCTTTAATTACTGAGATAAATAATAGATGAACGTATACAGCAGACCCACAAGGGTTTATCGAACTGAATGTTAGCCCAAAGAGGGTCCGTGGATACATTATTGGAACAACATAGAAGAAAAATTGGGCAATGTTCTATACAAAAAGACTGACTGCAAGAACTTGATAAGGGGACTGAGAAATGCTGCCAGATGATTTCCAAGACTTTTTGATTGAACACAGAGTTTAATTTTCACTCAAGTGTTTTATGTTAATTATGATATTTCAAACTGTCGAAAAGTGGCTTTTGACATTACAGCAAAACATCTCATAAGCAGCCGTTTGTGCATTTGGAAGCTGCCAAATGTGTTTCTTAGTTTGTCTTCAGACAATTGGAAATATGGGCAAACATTAGTTAAAATATCATTTATTCCAGCATTGATCGTTCCTTCCATTTTTCTGATTTCTGTTCTATCGAAACTACAGACTACATTTTGTGACTCAAAATCTTGTTGAGATTTTTGAATCATTTCAAAAGTTAGTTTAAATTTCACTTGGCAGATTTAATTGTAGAAGGAAACTGGAAGAAACGATATGTGTGTGTGTGTGTGTGTGTGTGTGTGTGTGTGTGTGTGTGTGTGTGTGTGTGTGTGTGTGTGTGTGTGTGTGTGTGTGTGTCTGTCTGTCTGTCTGTCTGTCTGTCTGTCTGTCTGTCTGTCTGTCTGTCTGTCTGTCTGAAAACTGTCTGTGTGTGTGTGTGTGTGTGTGTGTGTGTGTGTGTGTGTGTGTGTGTGTGTGTGTGTGTGGGTGTGTGGGTGTGTGTGTGTTTGTGTGTCTCTGTGTGTGTGTGTGTGTGTGTGTGTGTGTGTGTGTGTGTGTGTGTGTGTGTGTGTGTGTGTGTGTGTCTCTGTGTGTGTGTGTGTGTGTGTCTCTGTGTGTGTGTGTGTGTGTGTGTGTGTGTGTGTGTGTCTCTGTGTGTGTGTGTGTGTGTGTGTGTGTCTCTGTGTGTGTGTGTGTGTGTGTGTGTGTGTGTGTGTGTGTGTGTGTGTGTGTGTGTGTGTGTGTGTGTGTGTGTGTGTGTGTGTGTGTGTGTGTGTGTGTGTGTGTGTGTGTGTGTGTGTGTGTGTGTGTGTGTGTGTGTGTGTGTGGGTGTGTGTGTGTGTGTGGGTGTGTGTGCGTGGTGGGATTTATGTCTTTATGTGGGGTTTCTTCATCCAAAACATCTCATTATGCGCTTGGTCTGCGCACACATTGGCACGGGGCGGCAGATCTGTTGACAAAAATTGCTTTGGTGGTGGTTCCAAGACATGAAAAATGAATCCGGACCAAAAAATTTAGATTAACGGCTCAAGCTAAAAGCTGGCAAGCCCGGGGGGTGGGTAGTTGGTCGGGAAAACAGGGGCTGGGAGGGTTGAAAGAGAAATAAGAGTGTATAGAGTGAATAAGCAGCAATTTCTTCATATTAAAAATCTTCCAAGGAGAGAAGAAAATAAAAGCTAATTACATTTTAAAATGCACCCACTCACATATAAACTCACAGAACAGACAAGGGCCAACAAATGCATTGAAATATTAACATAAGAGTTAAAGAAATGTAAAAGAAAGGGACAATTCCAATTCATTATGTTAAGTGTGTCCGAGATTTCATTTAGAAAGTACTTGAAAAGTCATCATCTTGAATATTATAAACTCCTGATTGGATTTCTTTAAACTTATGATAACCTCTCCTTACCTCTCTCTTTACTTCAACAGAAAGAATCTCACATTTAGAAAAGTTAGCACCTGTCAGTGACTTAAATAGTGATTTGAATTCCCACTGGGTTGTTGTGTGAATTGAAATTGAATGGGCTCTCACCCTGGGCTCCAGATGATTGTTATTCCCTCCACTGACATCCGGCTGTGGAGCACTGTGCAGAAAGGTGCATAACGCAGCCAGTATTACAATTACAGTCATACAGGGTGTTTGACTTGATACACACTGGATGCATTTATATGTGAGATCTGGATTTTGAGAACAGAAATGGACCATCGCAGGGAAATTAGTTCTTTGGAGCGTCAGGATCTCTAGTGAGGACTAAGGCTACTATCAGTTCTACTTTGTCAAATTGTGTTTGTTTCATCCTTTATTCTTCTTTTATTCCCTTCATTGATCAGCGAGTTCGAGGCTGCTTTGTGACTGTGTCCCTGACGCTTGTTGGACTGTGATGTGTTCATAGGCTGTGGGAGCGTCCAAGTCTTGAAGGTCACCTGCTCAGCGGGGCCTTTTGAAAACAAGATGCGACCAAAATCACTTCATTCTTTTCATGCAATGCTATACTGTTTGGCTGCTGACATTCAAGGACAAGTTGCCCCGTGGAGCTTGCTTATACACAAACAAATGTGTTTACATTCAGCGTTATTCTCCAAGGTGCATTGTGTGCAACCTTCAGGTATAGAAAACATATTCAGTTCATTTCCTTCTCAGAAAACAAGTATATTAAACCCGGTTTTGTCTAATTCCAAGTTTCTAAGCTTGCGTTCTTCTTCTTCATCTTCCATTCATTTGCAGCCTATATCTTGTTGTTTTACAGGCACTTGTATTTCAGGGGAATGGTGAGAAACTATTTAGAGGACTGTTTGCTTGAGACAAATAGAAACTAGGACTCATAGAAAAAAAAAACCTCCACATACTTGTGATCCCAAACTCCATAAGGAAGCCCTTTAATGGTAATTTTATTTCAAAGGTACACGTGCTACATCCACCCCGCTGAGGAGCCCATGAATATCACATTTATAAAGATTCGTACTTGTGTTTACGTCAAATCTTCACCATGGAGTGAGGACACTGGCTAACGGTTGGACCAGCCATCTGTAATGCCAATTACTGAGGCCTTTTCTCTCCTGCAGAACATCTGTTAATCTGTGTACCATACCTCTTTGTGAAGCCCTCCAGGGAGCTGCTGTCGCGCTTATCCAGGTGTACATGACAACACGCGTCTGTAACGGATTGCTAATTAGCGAATGGCCATTTGACCGTTTTTTCAACTCTATCTCTGTGTGACCCCATGAAAAAGAACTTCAATCAGTTTATGAAAGCTATTTCAGAGTCACTTTCATTTCCCAGATTGGACAGCTAAATAGATTTTGATCTAGCTTTATTGATATGTCACAAAACAGCTGAACAAGACATGAACGGTCATTAAAAAACAGCAGGATGATTCATAGTGCCCTGCGTGGCAGTCAGTTTATTTTCTTTTTTGTCATGTAGTAATGGCTATAATAATGAATATTCCATCCGTCACATATATATCACGTTATATCTTGTTATTGTTAATTTGTAAATTCAACATTTATATTTTCTACTTTCTTGTTTATTTCTTGTCTTTTAATTTGTATTGTTTGCCACGTCTTTTATGCTGCTGCAACACAAACATTTCCCAAATTGGGATCTATAAAGTACTATCTTATCTTATCGTATCTTATGTATTTCTAATACAGTATTACACACTGAGTGAAAACTAACTACTGCCTTTTTCAAAAGACAGAACAAAAACAGCTTCCTGTACAACACTGATGGAGTGATGTAGACCAGAGGACATAAATACCAGAGGACTATATTGAGTTTCTAAACAGAAGAATCTAGGTCACTACAGACGGCTTCTATGGTAGCAAACACAATTTAGTTAAAGACCTCCATCAGCCTGCTCCAGATGGACTCTGTCTAACTAAAGCGTGAATGTGGGCGTTAATGTGCAACATGGAGCAGAGGCCCGCCTCGCCAGAGACCGAAGGCCTGCAGACGGAGACTCTCTCTCTCTCTCTCTTTCTTTCTCTCTGGCAGTTTGGAGTCAGACTGCATCTCCGTGCAGCTGTTGGCACTTTTGACAGCTTCCACTGTGTGCATGACTTGAGTCCAGAAAGAGCCCCCAGGTCCCCAAACTTCAGCTTTCAGTGTAAGTGAGAGGACATACTTGACAGCCCCATACCGAAACGCCACACAAACAATGTTTTGACAGTCATTAAATAAAGATAGCAGAGTTTGTTGTAGAGATTTTGCTCAGCAGTCTGACAAACACTGGATGCTCTTCGCCGGCTGACTAGTGCTTTGTTAAAGGATCTCAATTCAAAATTCATAGAAGATGGATTGCACAAACAATAGCTCACATGCACTTACACAGGCACAGAGAAACTGGAATAACAACACACATAAAACATTCACACAAAAGCTACAACTTCTTCTAGGAGTCCATCCAAATTATTTTATTTTACCTTGAGATGTTAAAAATACACATTTTGTTAGGAATTTGTACTTAGTACTTGTTAACTGTCTCTGCCAGGGCTATTTGCCCGGATGGCCAATGTGGCAGGTAATTTGAAAGTAGAAGGAGTTTTTGCCTGCCAGTTTTTCCTGGTTATTATGCCACTCCGGATGCCAACATGTAGCTTTCTGGCTGCGATTGTATGCCAACTGATCTTTAGGATGTCATGAATTCCACCTTAAATGTGTTATGCTGTATTCGTATCCAACTCCCTTTAGCCTGAGAGATGTGGCAGTGATGTAAAGCCCTTTGAACACGCTGGCCAAACCCTGTCTCTCCGTGGCTCTGCTCCCACATGGTGACAGCCGGCTGACACATCTCCTGGTTGCTATTTTTCCATTTCCTAGTTATTTACCTAGCTGGAAATGTCACTAAGGAGGATTTGGTAGGCAGCCATTTTCCTTTGCCTTCACCTCCTGTCTCTTTTTTTCCATCTCATCTCTCTCCTCGTCAATGCTCCTGTTTCTCCTCTCTTATCACACCGTCATGCTTAAAACTATCTGTCTCGTGCCCTCCGGGGAATAGCCTGACATTTGCACATGGATATTGTAGTCATTTGCTTGCCCTTAAGTACATGGACGTACGGATCAATTCTTTGCTCTTCAGACATGTGCAAATATCAGCAACTGTGTTCCCAGCATATCACCGTGCGCTCTGCATTCATTACTGTGTTCTTTCTTCCACATGTCTGGTGCTTGTAACATGGCATGAGGGCAAGTTTTCTCTATTTTAAGAGTGTCCCATATCTAACCACGTGCATTTGTGTAGGTGTGCAGTCGATTCTTTCTTCACGACTTAATGTATACTTTTGTGTCAGGATGAACGCATATATACTGTAGAGGTTCGTATTAACTCTCATCATCATGGATCTTAACTGTTTGAATTTCATTTGTTCTTGCTATCTTTAAATTGTGACCACAATGCATTGGATTCTGTATGCATAATATAATTACATTGTGGTACAGTACTAAAGCAGCAATTTGCAGAGATTCTAAAGCAATTTAGTTTAATTTTATGACAATTACTGAGATCCTGACCTCGTCTTTGTGTAATGTGAAAGTAGAATTTGAATTGGCTCTTGTACATCAAAGTAAATCAAAGAACATCAATTACAATCAAACTGTTGTATAACTGGATTTATCTACAAACTTAGTTCTGCAGTACTGATATAGAAAGCATTCATTTAATGTACTTTGCAATTGAATTGAGTCAAAACCAAATAAGAATTGCAATTTGTCCGCACACTAATCCAAGCAGCACATTGAGGACAGAACTGGAAGTCCAAATATATTGCTCTTGGGGTATATTGTGCGAAACAAAAGCCAGCAGATGTATAAATTAAATACTGAACATATACTGTGCAACGTTGTATATATTATTAGGAATCTAGAACAGGAGGAGACCAGTAGCAGCAGCATGTCGAAATAATAATAATGTGCACACAAAGAGGTGCATGGAGCTAAGCCTTATTAAACTGTCTTAACATGTCTAAATATGTCATTGTTTTGACTACTTAACGCACATGTGCAGTACTGTGGCAGTAAAATCAATTCAAGCTGCATGAGGGTAACAAATATTTATATCTAATCAGTCACTAGTGAACATGCTAACTGCCACAGGAGGGGTTTCCATTAACACAATTACCGATGAATGGGACTTCAGCTTCAAGAGGTGTTTCAAAACAATTTCACCTGAGCATGTTTTAACACATAATCCAGCCGTGATATGCTATTTCAACATCATTTGTACTTTAATCGTGCATTAGCCTGTTGATTACAGGTTTCATTGTTTGATCTTATCACTAAAATTCTTTAACGTAGTGATTTCCACACCATCAGAGAGTTAAGAGGGAAATAACTGCAAACTCTATATTTCTCTCCACACTTCAACACCTCCATTCCCTTTAAAATCCACTTTCTCCATACATCAACTTCACTCTCCAATGCCATTCATTTCTTTTCTCCCTGCACTTATATGCTATTCAATGTCTTTGCGTGACTGTGCATCTCCATGTGCAGCCGGAGGAAGTCATTGCTGAAAAACCTATATACTCTTGAGACAGAAACTGCAGGAAAGGCATTGTGTGTGTGCAAGTGTGAATGAATAAGAGGCACCCTGTATATAATTGCATCCATTTCAGAGTCTCTGTGGATCAGCGCAGGAAGGTTAGAGTCGACCCGTGAATGCACATGTGTGTGAGAGACCCCTAACGTGTGTCTAAGTGGGAGAAAGAGGGTTGTATCTCCGTGAATTTAAGGTGCAAAAGTAATTTTTGAAGAAGTTGAGCATGACCCAACCATTTCTCTCTATCTCATGACCAGATGCTGCTGCCTGACAACATGAGGTTCAAAAGGAGATTAGCCGGAACTCATCTCTAGGTGTGCCACCATGAGTCACATCCAATGATATCGGCACATTTAAGTCCTTTTAAAAGCTCTTCACCACCTTGCATTGGATTTATAATAGAGAAGAGAGCCAGGCTGCCGTATCCCTTAAAAAGCAGATGTCCCTGCCTGCAAGGAGCACTTGCAACGGTGTGAATATAACCCGGCATATTTCAGAAAATTCACAGCGCCACAGCCCAAGTGGATGCAATTCTACTTTTTAAAATAAATTGGCTTTGTCCAACCCTTTCTTTGGACTCTGTAGTGTACATCATATTTCTGTGGTGTTGAGTCACCTAATGCTTGTTAGTGGGCATCACTATACAAGTGCAAGGTCAACCTGCCAGATACCTCGTTATGTGTGTGTGTGTGTGTGTGTGTGTGTGTGTGTGTGTGTGTGTGTGTGTGTGTGTGTGTGTGTGTGTGTGTGTGTGTGTGTGTGTGTGTGTGTGTGTGTGTGTGTGTGTGTGTGTGTGTGTGTGTGTGTGTGTGTGTGTGTGTGTGTGTGTGTGTGTGTGTGTGTGTGTTTATTGAGGACAACCAGTGTGTCGGTGTGCGTATCATCCATAAAAAAGGGCAGCGATATAATATATGAACCTCTCTCAGGGAGGCTGCACAGAAACACACACTGTTACACACACATACATTATTGGGCTTTGATGGTGTTATATATATCTGTGAGTCTACAGTGTATCTTTGGCAGAAAGTAGAAGGCCTAACAAGCTTTGGTTTCACCCACAGTGTACTATCCACACTCATGCACATAAGCATATCTATGTTTCTCCTGAATCTAACACATTCACATTCACACACACACACACACACACACACACACACACACACACACACACACACACACACACACACACACACACACACACACACACACACACACGCACACACACACACACACACACACACACACACACACACACACACACACACACACACATACACACACACACACAGACACACACACACACACACACACACACACACACACACACACACACACACACACACACACACACACACTTGCACAGTGGGGCATGACAGAGAGCTATTGACTTCCCCCACCTGGCCAGACAGACCATTCACAATTTCTCTCTGTGTGAAACTATATGTCCCAGGAGAGTATGTTTGTGCGGATGAGTGAGGGGTGAATCGAAATGTTTGAAAAAAAATAACCTTATGACTCTGTTTGTGTATGTCAGGAATAACTAGTTGTTTTTTGGGTTGACATTGAGGTCAATGTGTACAATATCTGTGTTGTCCGTGGTTCAAAGAGGTGGGGATGGAAGTAGAGGTTATAGAAGTTGGCATGGAGCCATTCGCCCCCCCACCTCACGCCGCTGGCCCAATTTTGTGTCGCGGCAGGGGTTCTCTAATCACTATGGTCTCTAGTTTACCCGGTAAAATGTTGGCACATCCCTTCATGGATTCCTTTGATGCATTCACTCATTGTCTGAATGGGACCATAGTCAGCTGGTTGTATAAATCTGTGTCTTCTACATATGTATGGCTGCATAACTAAGACAGAATAGGAGAGATCAGAGCCTTGGTTGTTAAATCGGTGCAGAACCTGATCTCCAGGGACCGGGCTTCACTTATTTAACACCTCTGTTTCCTTTTTCTCTTTCTTTTTCTAAATCAATTATGCATCTGGTTACAAGACCAGATAGCTTGTTATGGATATGTTGCAGCACACTCTGGAGATAGCCGGTGAAGTCAACAGTGTTTCCAATGCCCCAGTGGTTCTCTCTCTGACCTGACTTAGTTCTTGATCCACACACATTTCCCTCAGCTTCCCATGTGGTTCTGCTCTCGTGAGCAGGTTCGACAATGCCCTTAGTGAAACCATGTGGAAAATAAAATACTTTTCTAGCTGAGAGTACTTCCATTGAGTTAAGGAGATCCTAGAAATCCTTTATTTAACATTCAATGAACAATGTTATGATTTAAAACTACTTCATCCACTTCATGGACTTATAAGTATCTGTTCAGCGTTGATGCATATTCTCTTAATATACTAATCTTCATTATTTTCTCTTTCCCTTCCCTCCTTCTTTATATTTCCCTCTCTCCTGCTTCTTACTATTCCTCTCTCCCCAGATAAGTGTGACGAGGCCCTCGCCTCCCCCCTGCCTCACACAGCCTTCACCAGCTCGTCTGTCTTCTCCAACGGATATGCCCCCGGATATGCCAAGCTCAACAGGAGAGGAGGTACACACACACACACACACACACACACACACACACACACATACACACACACACACACACACACACACACACACACACACACACACACACACACACACACACACACACATAAACAGAGAAAGATGTGCACACACACTTGATCATTATTGTTCGTAGAAGGGATGCATTTACTCACATACTGTGGACAGACGAAATGTCTAATTCAAGTACATGTACATGCATCCTTAAGAATGATTTTTTACAGATGACACACTGAGAGGTAAATGTCCGAGTCGTCTTAGCGACATGCTTCGTAGTGCTGCACAGCTGCTCTCCTCCTCCTCCTCCTCTCTTTTGCCACGCTCTCTATTTCCCTAAACTTCTCTTCATGCCTCCCTCCCTCTCTCAGCTCACGTCATTATCTCCGTGAGTCAGACTGGAGCTCATTTCCACATCAGAGAGAGATAGGACCACACAATTACATCCTTCTATGTTTATATAATTCATAACTCATACTTTCCCATCTAATATAGTCACACCACAGCTGAGGCCACAGCGCTCAGAGCTGGCAAATAAACGCAAAGTAATATGGTGTGTTTAATCAAACCAGTATAATTAATGCTGGGAGAGGACCGGACTGCTCCTCCTTTAATAATGACACCTACCATCAAGAAGAAAGTAGAGCAACTTGTCATTGAGCAGCAAATATACAGCTTGAGAATTATCTCCCCACTTGCTTTTGTATTTACTCTCCTCAATGAAGGAGGACCTGGGAAACATGCAATGTTGAATGATATTGAACAGAAGTGCTACAGTAACACATACATACAGTTGTCTAAGCACATACACAAGGTCTAACTGAGTCACTACTATAGCATCTTATTGACCTTTCTTATGAATAAATAAAACTGTTATAGGGGCACTGATTTTCCTTATATATGTTTGTGTGCATATAATTCTGCTAAGGCAAAACAATCCAAAAGTTCCCTCCTTTAACACCCACGCTTCAATTGGCTAGTGCTCAAACACATTGTAGGTGATAGGCTAGGGGGCGGGACATCTCTAAGCGGTTGACCAATCAAAACAGAGCAGGCCAGCTAACCAATCAGGCCAGAATGGGCTCTGGTTTCAGACAGAGGGTTAATCTAATATAACATATAAAATATCCATAAACATTTGACTGTTTCTCCAGTGAATAATCTTTCTGCCAAAAAAGGAAATCATCTCTCGCTCTCATTCTCTAACTGTCATTTTTTGGTCGTAATTAGGAGCCAAGCATGTCCTAGTGAGACCTATTTTTCTCCCCTTTCACATCTCCAAATTTCAGAGAGCCAAAGGCCATTACGTGACAGTCACGACTACCACTGTGATAAACTCTATCAGATGTTGACATTAGTGTACCAAAATGGATGCTGAGTCAAGTGTCAGAGCAGCAGGGGGAATGAGGGAAAAGGATAAAAAGTTTCATCCTCTCTGTCTCATTGTCCTCTGGAGAATGACACTGTGTTCGGATGATGAGGTCATCACCTCGTTAGCATACAGCATATGACAGGGGAGGAATATGAAATGAGAAAAGTTCTGCAGGAAGGCACAATGAGGTTACTTGCGGAGAGAAACTTCTCCACAAGGATTAGAAATGCGTCTTCAAATCACCTTCTCTTGTCTTAAATCTCATTATATCTGCTGGGAAGGAATACTCCGCTCAACATTTTAATCAGTGTTGTTATTTCTCATCAATACCAAAAAGGCATCTAAAGCCTCTTACACACCAAACTGACACCAAAGAACACCGTCGGGACGCGTGGCCTCACGTCTCCTGCGTTTTGGCCATGTGTCGCACTGGAACACACCGCAAAGACTTCAGCCGACGGCCGAGTAGCACGTACGAACTTCGCATGCGTGAGTGGCAATAACTCTCCTTACCAGCAGGCGGCGGTAGTGTGTATTCGTCAACAACCGACTGCATGATACACCGAGAGAAGAAGAACAGACTGCGTGATATAAACAAACAACAAATAGCATGTGCGTTCCATTTTCACTCTACAGCGAGAAGCTCGTGGGGCTTTCCCGAACCTGTGTCGAGAGCTGGAGTTAAATGAAATCTCAGCCTTCTTAATCGTTCGTTTGGGTCCCTCACTTCCGTTTCGCCTCTCATGCACTGATTCGCTAAGTTGAACAGCCAATCAGAGTGATTTATTTGGCGGTGTTGGCGCGGCCGAAAAGACACAACGCTCATCGGCGGCCCGACATCTGTCGACGTCGAAAATCGATTCGGTGTGTAAGGACTTCTAGATCACAAATTCCATCTTAATAAAACATATTGAGAATACATATCAGTAAAAGTGCATTTCAGTCCACTTGAGTTGATTTGTAGAAAATGCAGGAAAATGATGAATTATTGCATAAAAAAGTTGATGACAAATGCAAAGGTAACCAATAAATATGAGGCAAATGAATCATATACTGAAGTGTCTGCTCCATTAAAGAGACATTACAAGAAAGAAAGGAGAAAACTTGTCTTTGCCTTTCGAAAGTCTGATGCCACCTTCCTCACATTAATATATCAACGTAACAGAAATGTCTATTGAGTTTATAACTTTGTTTTCGGCCTCTTCTTAGAATGACTTTCCGACTGGAGAACTGCAGAATTGTTCCCCACGCTCGCACATGTATTAATACAAACAAGCATGCAGCAGCAGGGGTCTACTCCAATTCCCCGACTCACACACATTTTCACAAACTCATGCTCACACACTGGGTGTTTCTCAATGTCGAGGAAGGCTGCTCCAGAGCCACTATTTCAAGGATGCTACGTCATCGAGTCCCGCCGAAGGACTGTTCCAATGTCCAGGAAGCTTGGAATTCTACCGAGGCTGGCGTCCTTCGTTGCGGGGAATTTCGAGGCTGCACATGTGTATCCTCCGCGGTCTTAAAATCCCCACAATGCTTTGCGCACGGACCAATTTCCAAATCTTTTGCAGAAATCGTGCTCCATTTAAGGCGGGGCCTCGCATATGACGCACACCTGTTAGCCTGTTCCACCATTCATTTTTTTCCGAGGCTAGGAAGGATTCTTGCCTCGCTTCTGAAGGACCTGACTCGGAGGGACATGTCCTACCAAGGAAGCGTCCTCGACATTGAGAAACACCCACTCATACCCTAAGAAGGGGTCCTTCAGACAGCTGCATTAGGCAGCCAAATGTGCCTCAGCGGCAGGAGCGTGTGCTGATAAGCCAATCTGCTCCAATCTCCCATAGCTATCAAAGAGGGGACGCACATAATCAATGGGACATACCACTCATATTAAGCTTGTGTTGTGAATGTTGACAGCTATTAGGTTTTAGGCTTTAGGCGTGTGTGTGTCCGGTGTGTGCTTCTGTATGTTCATTTCATTTTTAGTGTATGTGCGTGTGCATGAAAGAGAGTGGGGTAAAACAATGCCATAACGATTTTCCTGCAGGCAGCTGTCTGCCAGCCTGTCATCGGGTCCTGCTGTCACACACACACACACACACACACACACACACACACACACACACACACACACACACACACACACACACACACACACACACACACACAATGTGTATGTGGGAGTGTTGATATTGGAAATTGTGTATGCTTTAAGAGTGTGCATTGTTGTGCATTTTTGTATAAATGCCTCACCGGGAATAAGCTTTGTTCATGTGTGTATTTGGATGAGGGTGCTCACTAAATGCTTTCCTGATATCCAAACACATTCTACTAACATACTCATTATCATATTCCTTGATGCTTTTTGTCATTGTTCGGGAATCACATCCACTCACAAGCTGTTATGTTGTGTGTAAGCTTACATTAGGTAGGGTGACCATATTTTGATTTCCAAAAAAGAGGACATGCTGCCCCCAGCCTTGAGATACTTAATGATACTCAACGTTTACTCAAAGATGCCTTATTGTTTTAAAGTATGCCTCCTCTGTAAGGATATACAATTATTATTTATATTATTTTACTGGATATAACACAATAATATCTCTCTATAACCAAAGACACACCAAACCAAGGTTACTCAACAATCAACATGCTTTATTATGCCTAGAATTATCTCTGACAAATCTCAAATGCACAAGAATAACTTAAACATCATCCTGTAACAAAATAATAGCTCTCTTTTCAAGTCTTACTAGACAAAAAATAAATAACAAAATATATGAAATAGTAGAAAATAGAAAATCCAGCTTTAACAAATAATCTCTTTGTATCTTGTCAATGTAAACAATAAAACAGTAACCTCACAAAGATACTAATCTAATTATTTTAAAAGTGCACTATGCAGTTTTGGATTTCACATTTGCATAATTGCCATTAGTGAACATAACATAACATTTGATTACCTAAATCAAACCAAACACATTTGGAGGCACCATGACCCAAATATAAGCCTACTTTAAATGTTTGTAAACACAATTCCAGGCCCTGTCATTGTAAACAACCACAGTGAAACGACAACTTTTCACATATTTCTAGCTTCAAACTGTTTTCTAGGGTCCCAATTTAAAATTAAAAGTTAAAAGTTTCTCTCCCACAGCTACATAGCTTTCTCTCTCTGCATAGCTGCATACTTCAATCTTCTTCATCCTGCTTTTCTTCTTCATCCTCCTTGTCTGCCCATCGATATTTTGCTGTGGAGCTGATCTTTCCAAGCAGTTTTCGGTTGCTCAACAAATAAGCATGAAAGTCTTTGCAAGACATGTCTTTCAAATTGTATTGCACAAATAGAATCCCCTTCAGTAACTCAACAGACAGCTGGTTCCTCTCCTTGGTCCACTGGCTCTGCATCAGTGAGAAAACCCTCTCAACATTTGCATTGTGAGAGGAAAGTGCAAAGACAAACTGTGCAATCTTCAGTAGTTCTGAGTAACATGCAATGCTTTTGGCCTTCTCAAAATATTTGGTCCACTTCTGGTGCACCTGCAGGCCACTGAACTCCTCATCACGGTTGCACCTTTCTGTGAATCTCTTCAGATTGGTGACCTGGTCAAAACACTTGACATCATCAATTACCACCCCCTTCTCTCCTAGGAACTTGATGCAGGCCTCCACATCATTCCACTCTGGTGGCTCACTCAGATCCATCCACGTGAATGTGGAGAACTCTTCCATGGGAGTCATCCACTTCTCCAGATACTCCAGACATGTACTGTACAGGCCTTGCACATCAGCACAGAACTGGTCATATTCCTTACCAAGTCCATCACTACGCTTTTGTGCCAGTAGTCCCTTAACTTTAAGGGACATGAAGTTGTTGCTCTTGCGTTCAAGAAGAATGGTGTGGATGCTGTTCATTATTTTCTTTACCTCCATAATGGAGTTCTTCTCCTTTTCCATGTCTTGAATGTGGGTGTGGAACGCAGACATGAGTGAGTGCATGTGCCAGAGGTAGATCTCACTGAATTCGTTTTCAAAAAACTTCTTGATCACTATGGGTGGTTTTTGCTGAGACAGAAAGAATGCCTTTAAGGCTGGAAACATCTGTATCATCCTCTCAATGCCTGGGAACAATGACAGCCACCTTGTCTTGCTGTGAGAAAGCATCCTTCTGTATTCAATGTCAACAAAATCACAGTACTCCTTCAGGCTCTCAGTGCACACAGTGTAAATGTGGAAGTACTGGTAGATTTTGAACATGATATTCTCAAGGTCAATATCTATTGTTTCTGCCCCATGATGAACACAATTATTCAATATGTGTGCTGGGCAACCCACACCGATCAGAGTGTTCTTCTGCAGCAACCTCTTCAAATTGGCAAATACATTCTTTCCCCCTTCATCACGTCGGATTCCTCCAAAGTTTGTGTTGCAATTGTCGCCAGTAAATGCAATGCATTTTTCAGACAAATTGTTTTTTGCCAATGTTTCAATGAGATATTGTGCAATGGTTTCTGCTGTCTCATTTGGTGTGTCTTTAACCTCGATTAATTTTGTTTGCATGCCACCCCTCTTCCAGTCAAAGTACTGGATTATGATTGGGAACATTTTCACTGCTCCGTGGTTACTCCCGTCTGTAGAAACACCACAGTACTGGATTTCTTTGAGTGCCTCATGTGCGACATCTATCGAGTGGGGCGCTATAACACCATTGACAATGGCTTCGGTTTTAGTGCGTGCACTACTGAATTTTTTGGCAGTGTCAGAGTCTGGAAATGCTTTTTTTAGCAAGGCACTTGTGCAATCCATAGATCTGTAGCTGTTGTGATGTTTCACAGTGTGAAATGCAAACGCACCCTCCGCTGCATTTACAGCATCCTCTGTTTTGCCTGGTCTAACAAAGAAGTCTGTCAACTTTGCCGACAAACTCTCACCTTGCACAGCTTTCCAATGTTTGTCTGTGTCCATGTGCGCTTTAAGATCGCATGCACCTTTATTGGACACACACACGTATGTGCAAGCTTTGCACACGGTGCACTCCGCCTCCCATTTGTTCCGACCGGGTCGGTACATTTGGAATTTCTTCTGCAATTCATCTGTAAAAGTACATTTGCGCTTTGGCATTGTGAATCTGAGCTGCGGTCCGCTCTGTCCCCTTCCTCTGTTTGTGTGTCAGCGTAGTTGTAGAGCCGCCCAAAAAGCTTCACACTCAGGGATTACGTCACACACCCAACAGAGTACTACCGTAGTATTCTGTGCAATGCGCCAGTCAATTTAAGTACATGCAAACGGTCCGCGAAACCCGGACATTTTCATGAATTTATAAACCCCCCCGGACGACCCGGACAGGGCGTGAAAAGAGGACATGTCCGGGCAAAAGAGGACGTTTGGTCACCCTACATTAGGGCATCTTATTTAAGATTGGCTCAGTTTTATTGTCAGTAGCTGTGATGTATTATTAAATTAGCTATATTATTATAACGCTAGGATAAATCAGGCAACTACTGCCTTTGGAGTTTGAAGACCCAAGAGATTGATAAAGCCTCTAAGCCTCCCTTTCTCCATCTGTTTTTACCTCATTCCTCCCCCCCCCCCCCCCCCCATCCACCTGAGACCTCTTTCCTCACCTTCTCTTCACTCGACTCCCATTAAATCAATCTTCCTGGACACCATGGCCCTCGCTTTTTCTCCCATGATTCTCTGACACAATCACCACTTTCATCTACTTCATGCTCCCACCTCTTCACTGTCTGTGCGGATAGTGCTGCTTCATGTATGAGACCCTGCACATCAGGGGTGTCAGACAGAGAAAGGTGGCCCACTTGCAGCCATAGTCCAATTGCACAGGGGAGGAAGAATGAGAAGAAACATAAGGAAAGATGAACAGAAGGACCTTCAGATCTCACGTTTCCCTAACCACATATGATCACCGTGTTTAAAAATGGAACACAGAACACTTTTAATATTAAGCACACATATTTAGCACACCTTGTCTTTGAAGAAAGTGAGAGAGGAGTGTGTGTGTGTGTGTGTGTGTGTGTGTGTGTGTGTGTGTGTGTGTGTGTGTGTGTGTGTGTGTGTGTGTGTGTGTGTGTGTGTGTGTGTGTGTGTGTGTGTGTGTGTGGCCTAGCATTACTAACCTTGTGGGGACCTGCATCTGTGTGTGTGTGTGTGTGTGTGTGTGTGAATATACCTGCTGCCATGTGTGCCTGCATATGGCATGTATGCCCACGTCGTTGCACATTGCAGACATGGCAAGGAATGAGATTTGGCCGCTCATCATTAACACTTGGTCATCCCATTTTCTTTCCTCTCTCTTTGTCCTCTGTCCTCCATCGCATCTTGCCTCACCTTTCTTCCTCTCCATCTCAATTTCCCTCCACACACTTTCTGTTTTCTAAAGTAACATTGTCAATCCCACACTCCATTTTCTCGGCCTGTCCCCTTTTCTTTCTTCTCAGAACTCATTACCTTTTTTTTTTTTCCTCACTTGTGGGAGAAACTTCTGTGTAGCACCGACTCAGGAAGGAGACGCGGGGCGAGCTGGAGCTTCGATTTCAAACACTGATGGTTTATTACGAGTTTCGGCCGGAGAATTCACATCACAAGTCACAAGAGCCAGAGGTTCTAGACTTTGCGGTCGAGTTGCCACGTCAATTCTGAAGAGCCTCTCTCTTGCTAGACCTTTTAACTGGTTCACAGAGTAATCAACAGCTGGGAATACTGAATTACTTGCGTCTGACACTTATGGCCTCGAAGATTACACACCTTGGAGTCCACAAACACCGAGAAGGAAGTGTTCCAGCTTTCTCACATCAATAAACCATTTGTGACTGAGAGTTGTCCGGTCGTAAAATGGGAACAACAACATATGGCTGAACAGAACAGACGTCAGGGTTGTTCATAATCGTCAAAGGGCAAAAAGGTTAGATATCTCAACCCAGTCTCATAAAAAAACGTGTAATAACTACGTTGGTCCACAACTTGGGACGTAGTATTTCTACAAAAACGCCTCTGAAATTGTAGGATCCCTACGTTTTTTTTCACCATTCATTCCAATGGCTGGCGTCTATGTCACGTGATCTTCACATTTCTCCCTGCGGAAAAAAAAACATGGCCGAACTTCGTTTTATTCTCGGTGTAAAATGCCTATTTTGAAGTTAGTTTGGCCATTAAAATGCGTTTTGATGTCATTTGATGCGAGAAATAGGATTTGTTATTTCAGATTATGTGTGCAGTGGATGTACATGATCTTTAGTTTGCTAGTTATTACGAAGATTACTTCAGGAAATTGTGTCCATTCAACGTTTTCATTGTTACCAAGGTGGTTGCTAGGGACGCTGCTATCGATATTATTTCTGTTATGTTGTGTAAAATGGTGTTATCTTTATTGCTACCCCCTTCCCCGTCAATGTATAGTGTTGGTCCACAGCGCAAACGTATTAATTTAACAAAATCAGGGTTGGTCATAAATGTCAAGGGGCAAAAAGGTTAGATATCTAGGAGTCCAGGAGAATTATTCCCTAACATCCCTCACATTCCCGGTCTGATGCCTACTTCTCAAAGTGTTTTCCAACTTTTCAGCGTATTCCTCATATCAAACAAAGAGTGTCACAGTACTGCAGTACAACTGTGCTCTGACTTTCTGCACAATTAACCAGATACCCCCCCCCCTCCCATGCCAGGCGTTGCTTTTCACTCTCTGTCATCCGGCAAAAGTTGTTTGATGTCTCTAGTCGTCGCAGTCATCCATCGATAATGGCGGTCCGCTTCTAATTAAATTACTCCGTCTTCATCCGCTCCCTTTGCTCCATGACAGAAAGATGAAGCACTAGCAGAGGGCTAACCAGCTGTTTTCTCTCTGCTCCCTTTTTCAGACGGCCTCGCGTCCTAATTAATAAAGATGTTTTACTTTCTGTTAATGCGGTGCTGGTTGTTATGAGAAGTAGCAACTTTGATAAACACACTCTCACATGTTCTCTGGAGGCTGCTACACACCAACAACAAGGCATCGCAGGGGGCCGTGAAAGTGTTTCAACCTGCAAACAAATTGTGTGATGTGTTCGCGCACACCCACATTCACTCCCCCCGCTGACAGTAAGTCAGAGGAGAGATGTTCTTCTGTTTGATACGTCTCCTTTGTTGCTTTTGTTTGTGTCACCTGCTGCTCGTCACCTGTCCACAATCACACCGCGTCTGCATTTCTCCCTCTCACAACTTCCCTTTGGAATCACATTTTTTGTACTCTCTCAAACATTTCCAAGTGTTTGCCTCACTACCCTGCTGACTTGCTCTTTCTGCTTCCCTGCACTGTTTACTCTTTTCCTCCCGTCTGACTCATTTTCCACCCTCAGTACTGTAAAAGCCATTTACCCAGTCAGGCAGTTGAATTAAACCTCCTGTTTTCCATTTCCCAGCTCCGCTGTAAAAGTTCAAATCATCTTTATCATCATCACACACACACACACACACACACACACACACACACACACACACACACACACACACACACACACACACACACACACACACACACACACACACACACACACACACACACACACACAAACCATGTATACATCATTTCAGGGGACATTACATTGACTTATATGCATTTCCTGGAGACTTATCCTAACCCTAACCAACACATGCTGAACCCTAACCCTAACCCTAACCAAGTCTTAACCCTAAGATTAATGCTTCCCCTCGAGGGGACCTCCATTATGTCCCCATAAGGGAGGTGAGTCCCCACACGTGACTATGTAAACAGATGCAGGTCCCCACAAGGTTAGTAATGCTAGGCCTCTCACACACACACACACACACACACACACACACACACACACACACACACACGCACACACACACACCCCCACACACACACACACACACACACACACACACACACACACACACACACACACACACACACACACACACGTATCAAATAAACCTTTATTAATCCCACAAGGGAAATCCAGTTTCTTTATACTGTTCTTTTGTTATCACGTCCACTCCAGGAGAATGGATCATCGGTGACTTGTCCAGTTTGGTGAGCTCTGATCATCTTTGTCTGAAAGAGACAGAGGAAAAGTGTTTGATTCAGGTTCAAAGCAACCAACGGGAGCTTTCATACCTTTGCCTGCTCTCCGGTCTAATGGCTCCTAGCTGAAGGCTTCTTGAACAGAGTGAACTGAGATGTGAAACAAGAAAAAATGTCCTCACAGATTGCATTAGTTGACAGTTTCAAAAGGCTGCCATTTTGTGCAATGGTTCCCAGAGGGCACTTCCTGCTTCGATTTTCTCTCCACAATGTTCCCCGGGTTTTTCTTAATCAGCACATTGCTCTTGGCACATTGATCCATATCCCCCTACCCAAATTGCCAAAATGGCTTCTTTGTGGCTTTTATTGTATGTTTAGTGTTAATGGTTTTGGTAAATTGGGCAATAACTAACTTTGTATGGTTGCTCCAACAGAAACTGCTTAAATGCCACTAAAAAACATAATTAATTGTATTAATGCTAAGAAACAATGCACATTGCTCAACAACAATATAAACATTACATTGTATTAACCTACACAAACACATTGATATGGGCTTTAGTCGTAGAGTATTAGTGTTTTGTTTCAGCGCTGGTATCAGTTCACTCGCTCTGACTCTGCTACCACTGCAGGGTTATCGGTGTCATCACAGATAGTTGTTTTGCAAGCTCGGAGAAACTCAAGGCATGTTTTTGTCCTCGCTTTGCTCCTTTTATCTCAGAAAAAGCCTCTCTGTGTGAGTTCCATTCGGCCAGTGTTGACCTGTGAAGGGCATCGTCACACAGGGACATTTCACCAGGTAGCAGACTCATCTGATTTCTAATATGCTGCTTATTGAAAATGCCGCTGTTCGTGTACTACTGGAACTGGTCCCAATACAAAAGCAAAATGAAGATATATTGTAGCTGTAGAGGTGTTACACACTGTATATTAAGCCTTTGAAGAATGGCCTGATAAACTGCTTGAGTATCAATATGAGTAGATTTCCCTAGAGTGAAAAAAAACATATTGGATTTTCTGCTTTTTCTACGTTCATTAAAAGAAGTTTGATTTGTTCAACTGGGGCTATTAATAAATAATCTTAGTTTGCGTTCATCCATTAATTGTTAAGTGAGTAAAACATCATAGACATTTCGAAAATGCCCGTGAAGCCAGATACCTCTTTATCTTGCTTTTGTCGAATTACAGTCCAACACTTTAAATAAAAGGATTGAAACATCAGTAACACATAATTATTACAATCATTAGATTTGATATGACTTTATTCCTCTGTGTCCTTATACCTTTACTTAATGCCTCAATATACATGTTGGTTTTTTTGGCACAAATTGATTCTCTCCGTGTTTGTTATCCAGAAAACA
Organism: Notothenia rossii; assembly: GCF_949606895.1. NCBI lineage: Eukaryota > Metazoa > Chordata > Actinopteri > Perciformes > Nototheniidae > Notothenia > Notothenia rossii. Next base: position 3,885,034 of record NC_136911.1, on the reverse strand, counting down.
ACCTTGTATCCATTCCAGACTTTCACCAACAATGAAAAAAGGCCCTCCTCCTTAATCCTGTTTTGCTTCCAGTGCTTTATTCTCTGTATCTTCCTGTCGGGTTGTTCTTGTTATCCATCTTTTGTCCTGTTTCTATCTCCCGATCTTTTCCTCTCTTGTTACTTCTGTTCTGCTTTCCTTCGTCGCGTCCTCAAAGGTGTTTTCTTTGACCTTCTCTGTTCCCTTATCCTCTCTCCTCCCCTCCTCCTGCTCCTCTCTCCTCCCTGAACATCTGTGTGTGTGACAGGTGAGAGAGCGGTGACAGTCCCTCGACTCTCCTCCCCTTCCCTTTTCCCTCCTGTTTTTCTCTCCTTTATTCGTCACTGATGCTCTTACTTTCGCTCTCTCTCACTTCCATTTCCCTGTGGCCAGTCTCCTCCATCTCCACATTATTCTGTCAACCTTTTTGCGCTTCTCCCCTCTCTCCCTCCGGCGTTCACCTCTCACTGCACATCTTTCCTTTTTTTTTTTAAATAGCTCTCTTCACCCCCTCCTCACCTCTGTCAATCTGCCCCTCCTCCCCTCTCACCTCTCATCTGTTCTTCTTTTCCCCTCCTCTCTGATCTATGACAACATTTACCCATCTCACTTATCTGCTCCCTTCTTTCCATCCTTTATGCGTGTCCCTTGTTTCTCCTCTGACCCCTTTTTTTAGCCCGTCTTCCAAATTGCTTGCCATCACTTTGCACGATCTTTTGAACCTGTATGTCTCTCTGGACTTTTCAATATGTCTGACTCTCTCTCTTCACCATCTGTTACTTCTGGTAAGCCTCTGACCCTAACATGCCTTCTCCTCCATCCATCCCCTTCAACCCCTTTTCCCTAACCATTACCCTGTCCTTCATTCACCCATTTAAGTCATGTTCACACTGACAGCAGCACTTCTTCAAAAACTGCTGTTTCATTTCTGTGAGAATGAAAGGTTGGGCTCTATTCAACCCTGGCTCAACTTTGGACTGAACAAAATGCCACATCAACTGCACTGGGCTGGCCAAAAATATCATTTTGATTCATTTATATCATTATAGGGCTGCACAATTAATCCAAACGTTATTAAACTTGCAAAATGGAATTATGATATTCAAATAGCTGTAAGCACTATATTTTATAAAAGGCTAAATATGTCTTAAAGGTCCCATGTCATGCTTTTCCGGTTATTACCCGTCCCCTTGTGTGTTATGTAGCTTTTTCTGCATGTCAACGGTCTGCAGAGTCACAAACCCTCAAAGCACACCCTGTAGCGAGTAAAACTCTAACACAGAAAATACCTGCCTGTGCTGCCCCAGAACGCCTCGTTGGACATTTCTCTTTTTCCTTTTTTTTCTTCCTGGGTATGGTGACGTAACCATACCCAAATGAAACAATTGGTCAAACAGGCTTTCCATTCTGTGAACCAGGTCGATATGACAGAGTGAACCTAAATCTATTGAAGAACAAAGCCCATCTGGCCTGCCTAGAGTTCAGGCGTTTGGCCTTCCTGATGTATTGCAGGTTTTTGTGATCCGTCCAGACCAGGAAATCCTACTCCGCTCCCTCCAACCAGTGCCGCCACTCCTCCAAAGCAATCTTCACCGCCAACAGTTCCCGATTTCCCCACGTCGTAATTCTTTCAGCAGAAGATAGCTTACGGGAGAGATATGCACACGGATTAAGTTTGTTGTCCCCCGCTGACCTCTGGGACAGTTTAGCTCCAACGCCGTCGTTGGAGGCGTCCACTTCCACCACAAACTGTCGGTGGCGATCAGGTACAGTCAGGATGGGAGCTGTGGTGAACCTCCTCTTCAGTTCCAGGAAAGATTTCTCTGCCTGTGGATTCCACACAAACTGAACATGGGGAGAGGTAAGGGCATGGAGAGGAGAGGCAATAGCACTGAAATTGCTTATGAAACGTCTGTAAAAGTTAGCAAACCCCAAGAATTGCTGAACTTTCTTTCTAGAGTCTGGCTTTGGCAAATTAGCCACGTCACTGACCTTAGCTGGGTCCATTTCCACCTTGTTAGGGGAAATCACAAAGCCCAAAAATGCCACAGAGTTCACATGAAACTCACATTTTTCGGCTTTCACAAACAAATGGTTAGCCAGGAGTCTCTGAAGAACAAGGTGAACATGGTTAACATGAGTATTCTCATTCATCATCATCGAGATACACAAAACAGAAAAGATTCAAGAAATCTCTTAACACATCATTAATGAGAGCTTGGAAAAACAGCAGGTGCATTGCAAAGTCCAAAAGGCATCACCAGATATTCGTCATGTCCCTTAGGTGTATTGAAACCTGTTTTCCACTCATCCCCCTCCCGGATGCGCACAAGGTGATAAGCATTCCTTAAGTCAAGCTTGGTGAATATTTTGGCTCCCTGTAACAGTTGAATGCGGTAGAGATGAGTGGAAGGGGATATCTGTTCTTAACTGTGCACATAAACAGAACTCTAACGCTGAAACCTTACACCGCCAACACGGCGCCCAGACCCCACGCAGCATTCTCATCTGTTTGTCCGTCGCTACTGGTGTCATTTTCTGGTTGCTAACAAATGCCATTGTAAAACATAAACACTGATATTCCGCTGTAACGGTGGTGGACTCATCAGAACAGAGTGGGCGAGCTGACCAATCAGAGCACAGTGGGCTCACAGGGGGGGGCAGGAGCTCCAACAAGGCGTTTAGGACAGAGAGTGAATACACATACTGTACAGAGATGCTGGATGAGAAACCAATGTGAGTTTGGAACATTGAACAATGTAAATCTATTCTAGTAGACCTCAACAATGGAATTATGATCAGTAGAAATGGCCGTGACATGGGACCTTTACATACCATTTTGAAGCTGCAGAAAAGTCCCACCCTAAAAATACATCCACTGAAAAACATTCTGAAACATAATCGCAATTGAAAAATCAGTACAAATAACAGAAATGTGCATTGTAAACGCTGTAATCCTAGTGTTTAGTTTGTGATTGTAAAGAAAATAATCAAGGGATTGTGGCCATGATACCCTGCATTTGTTTTAAGATCTATTATAATTAGTTGTGCATCTGATCATCTCATGGATGTATGGAGTTGAATGTAAGAGAGATGGAGGGCAGGTTTATGTGTGGCTGTTCAGGAATGAGAGACAGGTAAGACGGACTCTGGTGACTGCTGGCGGTCGACGGGTGCTGAATTTAAGATTTGGAAAGTGCTCAAGCATTGCAGAGCCCGCAGAGGGGAAGACTGAAGTGGCTGAGGTGTAGAAAAGATAAAAAACTGTCTGCGCAGGACATGTACCAAAGAACGTTTTTACTTCAGTGCAGATTTCAGATGAAATACCCACCAGCAGTGTGAGGGTGGTCACTGTGACAGTAGCACCGCAGGGCCCATTGTAATATAGATTCAAACCTTGATTCACACTGACCGGTAATGGCTGTTTAACTGTTTTGAACAATGTGCAAAAAAGATTTTTCTCAGTGACCAAAAAAAAAGTATTCAAGCTTGGAGCAGTGTGAGCTAGGTCAGCGGGTCCTGGGTGAATCCATTCTGAAGAAATACAAGACTTTCATATCTGATATTTCACATCAAAGCGCATGATGTCAGTCGAGTGTTCGAGGACGTATTCAAAAATAGACCTACCTATGTTTCTCAGGCACTAACACCTCAACCACTTTTTATTTGAGGATCTTGCCGTCATGGCCCCATACATTGCACACACATTTGAACTCTTACTCTCTCACTTTCTAAACTCTCAACTTTTTCCATTCTTTTCTTTTTATATCATTTGAACCCAGTTTTATTTTTTATTCACTCATCTTCTTCCCTCCGCTCCGTTCGCCTCCCCTCTTCACTCACCTTCTTTACCATAACTACATTGTTCCCTTTCCATCCTTTTTCATCCCATTGGCATGCTATCTCATCTCTTGCCTCCCCAGCATCAAATACAAATAAATATCCTCTCTTCTCCTCACTTCATCCATCTCTCTTACTCGCCCTCGTCTCCATTTTTCTGCCTCCTCCTCGTCACTCTTTCCGACACCCCATCCTCTGATCTTGTTCGTAGCGTCACTTGTCCGCTCGGCTTGCTTTCTTAATCTATATTTTCCACTGTCAGTTTGCTTATCACTATGGCCCCGCCCCTCCCGAACCCAATGTGTCACCCTCCACCCCCTCTCCCTTTTGATGGTGTGTTATCCGCCTAAAGGAGCGGCTTTGCTGCAACGGGTTTTTGAGGTATTGACATTTCCACTGATATGGACCTGGTTATCTGTCATGGCCGGGGCTGGAGTGTAATGGCTCTGTAATTGGATAAGATATAGGATTTTAGCCAGGAGGGGGGGGGGGGGGGGGGGGGGGGGGAGTACATCACATATTGCCTCTGCCTCTTTCTTATCATATCACTATCATCTCTCATGCCTCCTTCACAACGCTCCTCTCCCACTCTCTTGTACTTTGGTCCTGCTATCTCCATTTCTCTCACTTTGTCCCCTTGGATCCGGTTTCACTTTCTCTATCTGTCATTCTCCTTCACTTGTGCTTTCAGTCCGTCACTCTCTTATCTGTATTTGTGTCCTTTTTGGAAAAAAATCCATCACGGGAATCAAAGGAGACGGCCGTGACATGGCCGGTTCGCAGTCCATCCACCACCCGCTCACATTCTGTCACAGGCTCGGCTGCTTGTGGCACTCATACTTTTCACTGCTTGGTGTGAGGTCTCTAATTTCCACATCTGTTTAAATTTGAATGCACTCAGTATGCATACATCTGGTATCTCTCACATTGGTTTAAATTCTCTTGCAGTAGCCTCATGCCTCACACAGAGAGTGGCATCACAAATATTGTTTCCTTTATAATGGCAGATGAAATATCAGGGCATTGGGTTCCTGTCTGGCTTTTTTCCTGCTCTTCTGTCTTGCTGTTGCTTTTGTTTCTGCAACATTAAACCTGAGGCTCATTTAACCTGTGAGGTCCAAGGGAGTCGGGCCCGGCCTCAATTAGACACCTCGAGGTGTGAAAGGGGGCAATGTTTTGGAGGACACATGAATATTTGTCTGGTAATCAGCCATGAGGTTTCGGCTAGACTGCCACTGAAAAATGTTGAACACAAACACAGCCATCTATTCAGACAGAAGACACAGAAACCATAGGAAAATAGCACTGAGCTGCACTCTGAGATAGTCAAGCAATATTACATCTTAAGTGCACCTACCCAGTATGGGAGATCGTACAACTCTTAAAAGCTGTGTTTTCATACCATATGAAAGGTGGAAATAAGAGGTAAAGAGATATTTTTACATTCAGAAAATGTATTTCCCCTGTTTATATTATAGATTTTCAGGCAGTTTAAAAAAGAAGTTCCACTAGAGTGAAATATCACTTAAATCTGCACTCCAGGATGTTTGTATTGAACCAGAGCTGAGCTGCAAATATGTGCAGATAACCGTATGTAACTGTCAGTGTGAAGGGGCTTCTATCTGACTCTATTTGCATTTGTACATATTTCCATATCCAGGCAATGTGTCATCCCAGTTTAACTCTGTGTAAGCACTTTGTGATAAATACATATCAGCCGTAACCCAGTTTTAATGCTGTGCTCATATTCTTAGCATAGTTTTCATTCTTGGCATAAGAGTTGTAACTGAACATACCTCTATGCAAGTGAACTCCTCAGGTGCCTCATTCTGTCTCGCATACCGATATTAAAAAAGGGATCCATCCTGGAATGGCATTCATGCTGATGCCATTCCTCAACAAGTCGAGGTGCCTGCTGTTCTAGACGGGGAACAATTATATATTTATACATGTATATATATATTTTTTAAGCAAATGTCTGGGCTGCTCCCTGTTGGACACTGACCATAAATAATAGGAAGGTCTGTAGCCTTGTAACTCCACATTCTCTTTGTTAAATGCCATTATGTCGGGACCATGCTGCTGCTCGGTCTGCCTCAGACTCGAGAAGCTGGGCGTCCCTGAACACCAGCGACTGCATGGGAAATAATAATGTGCAACAGAAAAAACACATACTTCCTACACTTGTTACTATTTACTCAATTAAACCAGAGCCAAGCCATTTTCACTCATAGAGAAGATCACTTTTAAAAGTAAATGAGGTATTTGAGAACCACCATAGAACCCCCTCTCATTATTAAAGGTCCCCTATTATACTGTTTTTCATCAATATATCACTGGTCTCAGTTATATACAAAACATGTCTCTGAAGTGTTTGGCTCGAAACACCAAACAGATCATTGCAGCATTACCCATAATCCCCTCTGTTTCAGCCCTGTTTCCAAAGTGCTGATTCTCTGTCTGTTACTTTAGATGAAAATAAGGAGCGCCTCCCCACGCCCCTCTGAGAGACATTTGGTTACAAAGAACTCAATGGTGCTCAAGGAGGAGATTCAGGTGATAAGGTGGGGGGGGGGGGGGGTTACCTTGGTTGCTGATTGGCTAATGGTTACACAAGCCAAAAAATTGCTATGACATCACAAAGTGGCCAAAATCTGATCAGCTTATTTTCAGACAGGTTTTTATAGAAATGGATCAAAAAGAGAGAGAATCTTTGTTCCTGAAACTTTCAGAGTCTCTTTCCACAGAGGGGACACATGTTGATGTAGAAGAGACATGAAGAAGAGGGGACACATGTTGATGTAGAAGAGACATGGAGAAGAGGGGACACATGTTAATTTAGAAGAGACATGAAGAAGTGGGGACACATGTTGATGTAGAGGAGGGGACACATGTTGATGTAGAAGAGACATGAAGAAGAGGGGACACATGTTGATGTAGAAGAGACATGGAGAAGAGGGGACACATGTTAATTTAGAAGAGACATGAAGAAGTGGGGACACATGTTGATGTAGAGGAGGGGACACATGTTGATGTAGAAGAGACATGAAGAAGAGGGGACACATGCTAATGTAGAAGAGATATGAAGAAGAGGGGACACATGTTGATGTAGAAGAGATATAAAGAAGAGGGGACACATGCTGATGTAGAAGAGACATGAAGAAGAGGGGACACATGTTGATGTAGAAGAGATATGAAGAAGAGGGGACACATGTTGATGTAGAAGAGACATGAAGAAGTGGATTTTGCATAATGGGTGACCTTTAAATGTGGCTGTCTCCCAGGTGCTGGTGGCTGGTCACCTCTGGACAGCGACCATTACCAGTGGCTCCAGGTGGACCTGGGCTCCAGGAAGCAGGTGAGCTCCGTGGCCACGCAGGGCCGCTACAGCAGCTCCGACTGGACCACGCGGTACCGCCTCCTCTACAGCGACACGGGCAGGAACTGGAAACCATACCACCAGGACGGCAACATCTGGGTGAGTGGACAGGAAGTGTGTATGTGTGTGTGTGTGTGTGTGTGTGTGTGTGTGTGTGCGCGTGTGTGTGTGTGTGTGTGTGTGTGTGTGTGTGTGTGTGTGTGTGTGTGTGTGTGTGTGTGTGTGTGTGTGTGTGTGTGTGTGTGTGTGTGTGTGTGTGTGTGTGTGTGTGTGTGTGTGTGTGTGTGTGTGTGTGTGTGTGTGTGTGTGTGTGTGTGTGTGTGTGTGTGTGTGTGTGTGTGTGTGTGTGTGTGTGTGCAGATGCTGTTGGCTACAGCCACTGGCTATCAGGCCCTATCCAGACTGCCAGCCCTAACCCCTTTTGCAGCACATCCAGATCCAATCCTAATTGATTTTAGAAAATCTGGACAGCAGAAAAACACGTAGAAGCATATTTTAGCAAATTGTATCCCGAGATGCATTTTAGTCCGTACTCTGGGTGCTCTGGCTGTATAGATTCAATTTTAAAGTGTTTTTTGTGGCAGTGCTGAGCAGAATCCATGCTCCTACTTGCAGAGCACGATGAGGGACAATATGGAGGACAACACTTTATGGACCGAGTAGCAGGATCTATTGTGTTAAAGATCCAATTTGAGAAACAAATCGGAACGATCAGTAACGGTTATATAGTTGACTATAATTGGCTTTTTAGGTATTTTACATATATTTTATTTCCCTCACCAATCTTTTTTGTTTGTTTAACAATACATGTTAGATGTGCGTGTTGAAATGACGAGTCAGAATAAAAACATTTTATTAAGATAGAATGGGAAATTAAACGACTCTCAGCTCTTATTAAAAATAAAAACAGTACTTCCTTAACATTATCATTCAAATGAGAAGCTTTCCTTTTCACCCTCACATAACCCCGAGCAGAAAGCCTTGTGTGGGAGAGCAACAGCGTGGTGCACATACATATTCATCAGCTTACTCCAAATGTAACATCTCAGCCACTCGCCCTATGCAGGCACCAAGGGGTTCTGGATTGAAAAAAACACCGTGTTCGAACAACATGTGGAAATTACCCTTTGGCAAATTATTTCTTGACATTTTATGGATGGGATCTCTTTGTGGCTATTTTGTCGCCTTTTCCAAACCAGCAGACTTCCATTACCGCACTGTGAGTAAGCACTTGAGTGGGGCATCCAACAATCCCTGATCATTAGCTAATGGGTTAAAGGCTCCTAGTATTCACTGCTGTATGCCGGAGAGCTACAGGTGAGAACAGATGGGCTTTCATCGAGAGGAGGAGAGAAGAAAGCCCTGTCATGAATGATGTTGATACACCAGGCTAGCGAGCATATATTTAAAACCCAACATTTAAAAGGAGGAGGTGTTTGCATGTGTACCTCGTATAGCTGCTAAAGGAACATAAGGTCAGTGTTCTCTTTTTTACCTTAGTTTATTGGCCAGGGACACAATATAGATGCATGTTTACACAGTCAATGCGTCAAACGTATAAAGAAAAAAACATCAAGGACATATTGTGAGTGTGCAGCATAAATAACAAGCAACCCAGTAGAAATTAAAAACCGACTATACACGCAGCACGCACATCGTGTTTAAGTTGAGATGAAAAATCCTTGGAAGACGGAATAAACAGAAAGCTGACCCCTGTTTCAGGACGTGCACTTTCTATCAGAACGTTATTAAGGAGTGAATCCGATAAGGGAAATGTATTTTCTAAAATGCACAAAAAAAGTTCAAGCAGCGAAATTGGCTTTCCTGCCAGGGTTATTAAACGGAGTCCAGTGCGTGCCCTCTAAACACACGGTGCTTTCTAATAATGACATTACATACTATTTTAAAGAGCACGTCAGCTTGATGCTCGTACACAAGTTTCAAAGAGGTGTTTCCTGACGTGCCTCATTCTCTGTAGAATCTTTAAACGGACAATATTATCTACTTAAATGGTTTAGAGATTAAATAAAGGTTACGTGCATCATTAAACTTTAAGCTAAAAGGGATTTGACATTCAAAACCCCACAAAATAAAACAATCCATTGCACAGTGTCTTTTGCATGTGTGCATGTTGCTTCTGAATCCCTGCATCCAGCCCTTTATAGATTCATCATTTTGCTCTCTTATATTAATTTTAGTCTGGATACAGTGACAAATATGGATCATTAACAGTTTAAAGTAAATTAAGCTGTTGTTTTTGTGCGCTGCATCATAATTATTTGCAGATTATTATTTATTCAGGAGTGTTTTCCTTCTGCCATTTTCCCTGATTCATTGCCTGTAATATTTCAGCAAAACCTCGAAAACACATTCATCTTTGAAATATTCCCAACTATGGCCAACTTTCTTTCCCTTGTTTTCCTCGATGTGTGACACATATATTGCTTTTTTAATTTCTTGCCAGTGTAATTTAAAATATTGCTAGTGTAAACAAATCCAAGGCCAATAATTCTCAGCCGGGCAGATACCATCAATAACTCCCGGTGCAGCAGTAACAAGCAAGTCTTATTTAGTAGATGCTTTCGGGATTGCACACACACACACACACACACACACACACGCACACACACACACACACACACCCCCCCCCCCCCCACACACACACACACACACACACACACACACACACACACACACACATACACACACACACACACATAAACGGTCATAATATTGAAGCTATCAGTGCTATTGATCAAAGAGACGAATTTGGATGGTAGAGGGCTTAAAGCAACTTAATGCTGCAGAGCCAAACACACACACACACACACACACACACACACACACACACACACACACTCACACACACACACACACACACACACACACACACACACACACACACACACACACACACACACACACACTCACACACAGCCACCATCAGGCCCTGTTTCAGCCTATTCAATCACATTCGCCTCAATCCCATTCACCGCTGGATGAGCTGCACACAGCGCTCCCCGGAGAGACAACCACCTGTCCTGCAGTCTTATGCATGAAAGCTCAATCCGGGCTCATTTCAGCGCCAATCACCGCCTGTCGCTACTCCACGCTGATGAGTTAACTCTTCACCTGCCAAACTAAAAGCAGAGCAGCAGTGTGAAAGCTTAGAGTCACAGGGGAGGATAGTAATGTTTTAGTGTCTCATTAATGTACCGCCAAGGAGTCACTGTGACATTGATGGATTACTGCGATAATTAAAACTTTATCCAACAGAAAAAAAGCCTATAAGGGGCTGTCAATGAGTGCAAACTTTAATTCATCAGTTACACTATAATCACACTTAAAGAGGAACACTTATTGGCTGTAATGGAAGATGCAATGGATTTGTTTGAAGACACTATGTCATATAGCTATTACAGTGAATGGAGAGTGGTGTTTTTTAACCCCTAGTCTCAGATGTGTTGATCAGCAGGTCTGTATTTATTGTTTCTTATGTGTTACCACCACAACGCACACCACACTGCCTGCTACAGATGTTGGTTATAGTAGCTAGACTTTAAAAGGATGCAATATGCAAAAAGACAAGAAGAGGACTACAATGAAATGTAAATAATTGGGGTTAAATCGCTTAAAAGTTCCCCTCTGGGTTCAAGAGAGACTGATACCTCATTCACACCAACGGTGTTTCAGGGCCGGTTCGGAGCTGGAGCTTGAAAAGCACCGGGTTTTCCTCTTCACGCCGCAGCGGCGCAGCCTCTTAGCTCCGGAATCCGGTTCATTTCGAGCACCAAAAAATTGTCCGGCCAGAGCAAAAGCACCACATACTGTATGTCACGCTTACGTCGAGGCGGGGGCAGGGGCGGGATCAACTCCTGAACAACAACAAAAAGCCAGCGTTTTATCCAGTTTGTACACAACGATGGAGAAACTTAACAAGCAGCAGTGGTCCACTGAAGAGACCAGCTACCTACTGGGAATCTGGTCTTCCGAAGAGGTACAGAGGAAGCTGGAGCACAATCGGCCATTGTTGTTGTTGTCTGTGTCAGCTGTGAGGGGTTTCTGCATGGTTTGGCTTTATGAAGCAGGCACGCAAACGGTTACGTCATGACGCAAACAATGACGCAATGACGCAGCACCAGTCGGACTCTGGGCGGTGTGAAAAGAGCCGGAGCTAAACCGAAGAACCGGTTCTGAACCTGAAAAGCTCTAGCACGGAGCTTGAACCGGAGTTGCGTTGGTGTGAATGAGGTATGAATGTATTTGTTAGAGCTTAATGACACTGTCCTATAATAGGACTCTGTGTGTAACATTGGTAACAACACCATGTTTGTTTTGTTCAGCTCCGCAGGGTACTAACACATTTTAATTATGTAGTGCTAAATTGCACTTCGGCAATGATGGCAATAAATAAAAACACAAATAAGATTCACTGATTCATTCATCCTCTGAAGACCTTCTCTCAGAAAATAGTGGCACTTGCAAACATTACAGAGGATTAGTTTTAGAATTTGCATCAGTTTAAGGGTCCGACTTCTGATTGGATGCGTGTCACCGTGGGGAAAATAACTAAATGTAATGTGAATACTGTAGAAGTCTGGGAAACAAGAGAACACAAACCGTTGTCACATTGTTGCACATTAGAACATTTTAAATCACATTTTTATTCCACACATTTACTTCCAATGACTCTTATTGAGATAACAGGCCCTTCCTCAAAATGTCATATTGTTTATTAATGAGGGTGAAAAGCTTGAAGCTAGTTCTCTAGGTCCGTTGACAGTAATGTATGTGTCCAATAAACTAACACAGCCAGCGTTGCAGATCTTGAACTGATGCAGGATCAAACCAGGACATGTGAATAACGTTTTTTCATTGGAGTAAAGACAAATAGCCAGAATTTTGTATTTTTGGACTGGAGTTAATTATACTTGTGTTAATTTAAAATACATGTTCCACTCATCTGGAGTCAAGTTGTATATAATTGGTGTTCTCAGATCACACAAAACAATGGTGCACTTGTAGTTACTCTACACCTATAAATTCAACAGTGGCACCAAATATCTAATACCTGTTAGAGAATAATTCTTCCTTACTCCTAAGATATTTAACATTTTCTGTGTGTTGACATTTACGATCAGCCCTGCTCCTTATTTTCCGTAAGGAATGTGATAATGCAGTCGTATGTTGATACTATAAGTTTTATAACCGGTCAACTCTCTGTCACAGAGCCAAAGAGTCAGATAAGTGATTCAGTGTCTCCAGGTGTTCACGTATACCTTCCCCCAATATGTGGGTTGACTCTCTGTAAACTAGTTAAAGGGTCTACCAAGATGCGAGGCTGATCAGAATTGACATGACAACCCACCCGTGCAGTCAGAACCTTTTGCTGCTGTGACTTGTGATATGAATTCTCCAGCCGTTGACTTGTAATAGACTACCAGTGTTTGACATCAAAGCTCCAACTCTCCTCGTGTCTCTCTGAGCCCTGACTCTCCATTGCTGCAGAAGTTTCCCTTACAATACCTAATAATATCTAATAATGAGATACATCTTCTTCCACATAGACTGGTTGTTAAGTGTCTTTTCTCCTGTCCTCGACATGAAATAATGAGGCCGTACAGCTTGAAGTCGAAAGCAAGTTTTTTTAAAACTCTGCTTTCACTGTAATACATGTGTTTACCTTCCTCCTCTGGTTTACACATTTCCAAACCTGATCTATTCGTCTGCAATATTTCACAGTCACTTCAGAGAAATAAAAGTACAGCGCTGACTTTTTGAACCTGAGTGATTTTCCTGGTCGTACGCTTCAAATTGCCCTCCGTGCTTATGCATCTGATTAAATACAGACTTAAAGTGCCTCATACATTTTCATTTCCATTTAGGCACTTTTATCTGGAGGGCTTACATTAGGATGGAAGTAAGTGTACATTAGTGCAAGGGACCAGAAAGACAACAACAAAGAAATGAAAAATAAAATGGTTAGGGTAAAAACAAAGTGCTCAAAATATCTTGCATAAAATGTAGGCATTAAAGAGAAGCAGCAGATGGCTGGTCTGAATAAAAACAAGACTTTAAACACTTTTTATGATGAAAGACATACTTTTATATATTAATATTAAACTTAAAAGTATCTATAAGGGCCATTTGAAGTTAAGCTACCGTCTTCCAGTAACCACTCTGGCATTGGAAATCTGTTTGCAGAATTTGTTGCATGTTTAATACACAATATATTGGCAATGTTTTTTTATTTAAAGATCCATCATATGCAAATATCAAATCACTGTGTTACAACCGAGCAAATACCTCTCTCATGAATTCACATTACACTGGCAAACTATAGTGTAATTAGTATGCTTCATATTTATTTGTTTATATTCTGTAGATATGATAAGTCTGTTTTCCTTTCCTTGTGAAGCTTCTGGGGGGTATACTACGAACCAGGATTTTTGCTTAGCCGGCTAACTTCAGTGAAAACCCGGGGTTTCCGGTCCTACGAAGCTGGTTCTCTTTTCAGCAGGCTAGATCTCTATGGTAACTTATGCTGTGCGGCTAACCTGGTCGGGAGCAGGTTAGGTTGCAGGCTAAGAGCTCAACTCAGTGAAAGCACTGCCTGCTGACCAATCAGAGCTCAGTGTGCGGAGTTTAAAGCGATCAAGTCATATTACAGGAGAAAGGAAATACCCATCTTCAGAGCAATCTGACTATTATAACATTAACGTTAAGAAAGCTTACTTAAATATCTGCCACAACATAAGTAACCGGATCAGAGTAACATTAAGTACAGTCCGCGACATATCACATCATAATGTATCACATTTCCTTATCTGAGTCAGCTGAGCCGTATCTGGCCGTGCAACGCTCACAGTGTCACATACTGTATGCAGAAGTATTATTTTAAGCAACACATTAAGTTGACGAAACACTGGAGACAAATGTAATTAAAGTCAGATCCACTCGTGTCTTAGACGGGGCAGTGATATCATAAACCTGTTAATGTACGCATTCAAACACTTTCTTTCTTTTACCAGCTGTATTCACCTTGCAGGTGCAGCTATGTGGCTTTTATCCTGGATAAAGTGTTTAAGTCATGAATGTTTAAAGTTGAACTAGTATGACGCGGCGCTGTCAGTATGCTTCTCCATGTTTGTGATTGGTCGAATGCTCCAAATGCCACCCCTTTCATGTGAACGCGCACCTAAGGACATAGGACACGGCTGGCTTGAGCGATCCGCTTGATAACCCGCGTCGTAGTAACGTTTAGCGAGAGCGCTTATGTTTTGGATTAGTCCAACCGGCTAACTCAAACATATCCAGGTTAGGTTGAACCAGCTGCGTAGTATATCCCCCTGGTGTGTGTGCGTGTGTGTGTGTGTGTGTGTGTGTGCGTGTGTGTGTGTGTGTGTGTGTGTGTGTGTGTGTGTGTGTGTGTGTGTGTGCATGCGTGCGTGCGTGTGCGTGTGCGTGTGTGTGTGTGATAGTATCAGGAGTAGGCAGGGAACTACCATGTAAACACAAATATTTGATTAATTTATCTGCCTTTTTAATTATAGCTGCACAATGTGGACGAAACCAAATCCGTTGCAACTGCTCTGATGTTTGATAAGGATTGCTCGTGTTAGGGTTTGTAGTTATTCACGAGCACATCATTATTAGTGTTATCTAAGTGGTGCTTCACATCAATGACACTGTCCTTGTTGTCAGGATAGCAGCTGCACTAAAGATGGGACATATCCTCCCTAAAATAATATTGAATAATGGCTTTTGCCAGCAGGAGAAACAAACAACCATTGTTTTCTCACATATTATTAATTGTTCTAGAGATAAGCGTTCATTTCGAAGAGTATTTTAAGATGAAAACCACGATGACTCTATGTAATCAGTCAAGTGGCAGATGGAGATGATCTATAACTAGCAACTGGCTCCAGCTGATAAGACAGATTGTGGAGCGGATCAGAGGAGATGATTTACGTCAGAGGAAATTAGGTGCACTGATTTTATATTTGTGCACGGTCTTTGAGAGGTTTAGCTTTCCAGTTTGATGTGTGTATTAACATCCTGACTCATATTGACCAGGCACATACATCGCTAACAGAGGCACCCACGTGTATGAAGTCATGCAAACACATTCACTGACATTTACTACTATTGACCAATGAATTATTACATCCAGCATTCAAATCCAGCTTGTTTGAGTATAACTAATCAGACCGCAGAGGAGTACGTTGCTGGCAGTCACAGATATGACTTTTTTATATGAAGTCTAAAATGTGGGTTCTGTACTTTCATCTGAAGCGATAACTTTACAGGATCTGAATGCCAGCCTCTTTAATGTCACTTCACTCCCCTCCAGATAAGAGTTGCATGGGAATTAAATAATGCTGAGTGTGGATAACGAGGACGAGGAATTAAAAAAAAGATAGTGGACACTTCCCAGAGA
This sequence comes from Notothenia rossii, assembly GCF_949606895.1. NCBI lineage: Eukaryota > Metazoa > Chordata > Actinopteri > Perciformes > Nototheniidae > Notothenia > Notothenia rossii. Next base: position 3,869,357 of record NC_136911.1, on the reverse strand, counting down.
GACGTGGAGGTTTACTGTGGTTCAACTTCAGAGGATGTGACATTTTTATAACACTGTCATTGTACATCTTTGACATTAGACAAACCTATTCAAAGGACACTTCTCCCACCATGAAACATTGAAATATTAATAATACAAATACAACACTGTAATAGTGTACTACACATGTTATCTATTTTTAGTACATTGTGTACATTTTTACTTTAACCTTCTACAATTATATCATATATTTATTATAATAGTTATTAGTTATATAGTTATTTAACATTATTAATCTATTTTAATATGTGTTTAAATATTTTAAATAATGTTTTATTTTATATTTTTTCTTCTACAGTATATTGATATTTTTTTTATATTTTATTGTCTTTTATTTATTTTATTATAAAATGGAGCAACTGTCACGAACTATACTAATACACCACCTTATATATTGAAGTACAAAATGCACATTTTTTACTCTACATTTTTATAGCTCATTCTTGAAATTCTTATGTTAATTTATATATGTTATACAATATTTAAAATGTTATATTATTTATTTTATATATATGTTTACATTTGTTTTTTGTGTTATATTTATTTATCTCGCTAAAAGTATTCTGATTCCAACTGACTCTAAGGACTGCACTGTGCTTTCTGAATGTTAGCCATCATCAGTGTGCAAATATGTATCTATATACAAATATGTATGCTCCTTAAGACTGTTGTTGTTGTTGTTGTTGTTGATGTTGTCTGTATGACTCAAATGTCTCGTGAGTCTTGCAACTAATGTCAGAGCTGAGTGGGCGATGTGAAGTAGAAGTCAGACATGTGAAAATGCTGTCCCCCCTTCAAACATCATGTCAAAACACACAATGAGTCGATAGCACACACACACACACACACACACACACACACACACACACACACACACACACACACACACACACACACACACACACACACACACACACACACACTTGTGGTGAGAGGTTTTATATCGAGGCAGGAGAAAGTCTTCACTCCATCAGTGCAGGTCTCTTGTGAGCAGAGAGAAGAAGCTGCCAAATGTTCCCTGCCTGAGTGATGCTCTCTTAAAGCTCTGCTCTGTCCCTCTGTCCGACTCTTTGTGGAAATGAATTCAGTGCGGGAGAATATTATTCCCACAAATGATCATTCAGTGAAGTTCCACTACTGATGATGTGACTCTTGATTCGTCCACAGTCCTTTTGATTCCTCTGCAGTAAGTCATTATCTAAAATGGAACTGTATAAAAAAGTATTGAATGTTCTCAAAATGTTCCTCATTTTTCAGCTAAAATGAATGTAAAGCAAAGAAAAGACTTCAGGTCTCTTTTGTCAGCGGCTCCTTTTAGCAGGTGAGAGCCGGTAATGAGAGACTCGTCTGAATAGCTGCGCTCCGGCCCTTGGCTTTCACACACAAAGGGTTATAATTATGCTCCAGCTCCAAGAAAAGAACATTGGAAACATCTTGCTTGCCTAAATAAATAGCATTTCGAAGCATAACAACACAAAAAGTCAATGATTATAATGAAACGTGAAGATGTGCAGGATCGATTAATCTCAAATCAGAGTAATGGATAGGACATTAGAAATAAGGAGAGGACGCAGGAACACAGGAGAGGTTATACGCGACATAATATTAATCCTGAGTGTGATGTTGTTGTTTAGTGGAAGCTTAGAATAATGAACAAAGCGGGTTTAGTCCAAACTGAACATTTTACTATTAATGCAGCCGTTTACATCAAGAACGGTAGTTTTAGTGGATGCACTCGACATCTCGTGTTCATTTCATCAATAAACCACAAACACAGAGCAGGAGACTTCCTTGCACTTCAAAATAAAAGCACTTCCTGTCAAACATTTCAAAGTTAAACAGAATTATTACACTTACATTTAGAGGTAAATCAGGTAACAATATGCTTCAACATTTCTCCTGTAACTTATGTCAGTAAGCAAATAAACAAATGATTTCAGGCACACTGAGGACATTTGCCACTTTTAGGATTTAGCAAATAGACTAACTAATTTACTTGAGTTTGTTGGAAAGGGGGCAAAAAGAGCCATAAGAGGCGCTAACTTGTCTAAGTGCCATTTTGTAGAGGCAGGCTTCAAAGGATCACAGCAGTGTCTTAGTTTGTGTCACACTTGGTTTCTCTCGGAAAACGCTTTGTAATAAAACAAGATGCTCTCCTAAAACACTTTTTATTCTTCTAAACTAAGTCTTTGTTGTAGGCATTTACACAAAGTCTCTGTGACATATGCCCCCACACCTGTTGATGAACAGAAGATCGTTATATTCTACTTTAACATTGTTTAAAGATGCATAACTTATATTTAGCATGACAACAGTTTGTCCTTGGCACAGTAGACGCACAAACCCACACCAAACACCCACAGGGCTTCACAGAAACATACATTCTCTATGGCCCTTCTGTTTTGTCCTGTTCACTTGTCGATAAAAACAAAAGACCAGACCAGGCTGGACTGATTTCCCTTGCCTCTGTTTGGAAGGAGCACACACACACACACACACACACACACACACACACACACACACACACACACACACACACACACACACACACACACACACACACACACACACACACACACACACACACACACACACACAATGACCCTTACTCCTGGCTGCTCTAACAAAGAGTCCAGCAGCATCAAGCAAACAGCAGAAAATAGCTTTCACTTGTTGTTTCTCAGTATCTGGAGATCTGTTCTCTGCAAAGGCCTGTCTCTGGCTGTCAAAAGAGAGACACACGGACACACGCTCTCTCTCTGACACAAACACAGGCAGAAATGACAGATGCACATGCAGGAAATGAAAAACATGCAGCCAGGGAGAATACGTAAGTGACTGGGGGAGGAGGAGAGCTGCTGAACAACTAGATAATGGCTGATACAATATGCACAAGGCATGGCACCGTGCATGTGTGTCTCGTTTACAGGGCGAGTTGTGTGTGTGTGTGTGTTGCAGAGCAGACCACTGGGGTATCTGTTGACCAGCTGGAGTGAAGTGATTGGTTTGTTGTTTCTTGATTGACAGCAGCCCAAATGCCCAACAAGGACTCTGGCTGGCTCTCAGCTTCCCTCATTATTTTTGTTTTCCGACTTTCCTCACATTGCTTTTCCTCCACTGATCTCATGGATTGCTTGAATCGTGTGCGCTGCTATGAATTTCTTTTTCTTTGCTTATTTAGTCTTTTAAAACACAGACTGTTAGAATCTTGCAGGAATATGAAAAATCGAAGTTATCCTTTTTCGTTTTAAATCTCCTAAGGAGTCATTTTATTTATTTATTTCATGGAATACTGCAGAACATTTTGAAAGTTTTGTTTTTTGATGAACACACACAATCCATAGCATCATGTGCACTCATGGACACGCAGCGAGTGAAAACTGAGCGGCGCCTCGGGCACTCGGTGGCCTTTGTTGCCGTCAATTACCTCAGTTCTTGATTAAACAAAAAACTTCAAAGTGTCTAAGCTCTTAAGTTGCCTAACACACACACTCACTGACATAAACGGTCACACACACACACTCCATGAAGTGACACACACACAGCCGCCAAATTCCCAATTACTCATTGGTTTGCTTGTTAATGATTTGACTTTGGAGGAGAGGGAATTAAATGGTTGACTAAGCAGACTTTTACGAGCATCCACAACTTTTCCTCCTTCTCCTCTCCTCTCCACTATGCTACCTTCAGTCCCCCGCTCTGCATAGTAATGCCTTTGAATTGAGCTGTTCATTCAGCCAAGCACAGATAAGTGCAGACTAGCGGGATGAACACAATAGAGAAATAAAAGAAGGAAAGTGGGAAATGGGGATAGAGTTTTTGGGTGGTGCTAAAAAACTGATTTTGTTCTCTCTCCCTTTCTATCTCTTATACCCTGACGGGCAAGGAGAGAAAAGTGTCTGGTGGACAAAAGGAAGTTAAGTCTTCTGCACGCAGTCAGCCAAATCCTCAGTAGATATACCGTATTCACCGTTTTTCTTTATAATACCAAATATGAAATACGCTTAAGGGGATATCAGGTTTTAAAGCTGCAGAAAGGTTTACTTGCAAGGTGGTGTGTGTGTGTGTGTGTGTGTGTGTGTGTGTGTGTGTGTGTGTGTGTGTGTGTGTGTGTGTGTGTGTGTGTGTGTGTGTGTGTGTGTGTGTGTGTGTGTGTGTGTGTGCGTGTGTGCAGTCATTTTTGTATGTCAGATTCTGAGCCAGGACCACAGGTATTTGGGAACACTTTACTGAAGGACCAACAGGCAGCACAAGGTGTGAAGGAGGATTTTGAAGATTTCAGAAACAGAAAACCTGAGAATGATGCTAGCACCAGGGAATATTAAGTTCATTCATATTTACCAGTTGGTATTCTTTCAGATGTTTCTCTTAGCAATTGGTTGTATGGGGTTTATTGTAGTAACATCAGTGGTCAGTCTATGAGAGGGTTATGCAGTGTTTTTTTGTAGTCTTGAGTAATGTTGCTATTTGATCCAACATTTATCCAAGAACTTTATAAAATCTAAAAATCAAATTCAACGTTATTGTCAATCTTTCAGTTTGTGTGTACAGACAGAAAGATCAAAATACAATTTCCCACAATCC
>NC_136911.1:3844734-3859734 GCF_949606895.1 Notothenia rossii | reverse complement strand
AGTTTTCTGTCATCTGTGTTTTGAAGCCCACAGCGCTCTCTCATGATTATGCTGTCACTGCTCCTTCCGTAGGCATTCAGTCAGAAAATGAGAACTTGTACATTCGTCTGTTCATCTTCCCACCCTTCACTCCCGCTTCTCTTAGAATAAACTCCTCCTAAATGTTTCCTTGCTTCCCAGTCCAATGATGAAAGAAGGGAGAAAAGAAAATAGGACGAAAGAACAAAAGAGAATTAGTAGGAGGGGAAGGAGGCAGATGAATATAGACGTTATGTTCCCGGCATAATCACCAAATGTGTTAGTTCTAGACGATAATTCTAGGTTTGAAAAAATGTATGCTAATTATATGCGATTCCTTATTATGACTCATCTCGGGCTGTGCAATGAAAGGCGGTGTTTGCATGTGCCAGAGCTATGGGCTATAAAGCAGTCGTGAGCCACAATGCTGGGGAATTGACATGCTCATTTCCATTTTGATTAACGCAGGATCAACAGAAAATCAATTATTTCATAAATGAGTCAGGAAGTAGTCGAGCTGGTGTGTGAGAGGAAGGGAAATCAGACGGAAACGGGGGACACTTGTAATGTATGTTTTCTGTACAAACCAATCACTCTCATGAATGTATAATTTGAATGTGGGTGTATCCTGTCAGACTTGTGGCCCATTGATGGCGACTACACTCTAAATCTGCTGTCAGTACGATGTGTCAATCAATCAACCAATGTTTATTTATATAGCCCAATATCACGAATGTTACATTAGTCTCAGTGGACTTCACAGTTTGTACAGAATATCAGTATGACAACAAGACACCCTCTATCCTTAGAGCCTCTGTCCTTAGACCCTCTGTCCTTAGATCCTCTGTCCTTAGACCCTCACATCGTACAAGAAAACACTTCCAGAGAAAACCCAGAGTTTAAAGGGGAGCATGGGAGAAAACTCAGGGAGAGCAACAGAGGAGGGATCCCTCTCCCAGGACGGACAGACGTGCAATAGATGCTGTGTGTAAATCGAAGAGATAATACATTTTACAGCATAGGTAGACCAAATGTTTGGAAATGCATGTGTCTGTAATACACTAATAATTCACTATCATTATCTGAAGAGTCTAAATGTAGTTATGTGTAGCATCTATATATATAAGGCTATACACATACACCTATGAAAGATCTTCACAGTAGCCATCAGTGCTGCAGTATTGCATTACAGGTCTTAAACAAGCTATTCTTTTACATATTTGTTTCCCATTTTACCTTTCAAATTTTAAAAACATTGACAAAATGTAAACTCAAACACAATATTTATACGAATCCAACTTTAAATGTTCCAATTATATAAAACGCATTTATATTTAGTGAAGCTAAGTCGTACGGTTGATGACTTACGTAAAAATATTAATAATCCAAGACTGACTCACAAGCAAAAAGAAATGTTCACATACACACACACTCACTCACACACACACATACACACACACTCACTCTCACACACACACACACACACACACACACACACACACACACACACACACACACACACACACACACACACACACACACACACACACACACACACACACACAGACTCACACACACACACACACAGACAGACTCACACACACACACACACACTCACACACACCTTAACCATACACTGTATTGACTGGCATTTGTTTACCCTGCTTTTAAAAGTGTGTGATTTTATGTCTTCCTGTTTTGTCATAAATTGCCAAAACACATTTATGAGACTCATTTATTCTAAAAACATGGGAGGTAAAATATAAAATAAATATAATTCTAGATATGTTGTATTTATAGTGTAATCCTTATTGAAACTTTATAAATGTTACATTATGCAACAGTTGTTGGCATTGCAGAAGCGTTTCTCTCTGTAGCTCAGCAACACAGCCACCGTTGTGCAAAAGATGAACTTGTCTGTAGTCAACCTCCAGCCCCCCCCTCTGTATCTCTATCACCCTCTATCTCCTCACATCTCTGGTGGAAAAAAACCATCTGGGTAAGGGTCTGAAACCGGTCATCTTGTGCCCGAACAGCTGCCCTGGCTACAAACACATTATCGTCCCTTGTTATTCTGCATCACAGTGGGTCAACCCCTCTCCATCTTGTCTTTCTCTGCGTCACAGTGATCTGCAGGTAGTGGGGAAGCCCTCAATCCCCCTTAAAGTCTCTCTTGACAACGAGCACTCAGCTGAGCCGCCAGCCCTTTTCTGAGCGGCACACCTATCTGCAGTATCTCATAAAACAATTGGAAACCTGTCAACCACCAACACTGTGTGCACCATAAACGTGACAGAAGGAGATGATGGGCGAGTGAACGGGAGAGAGAGAGGGGGTTAAAGCAAATAAGGTGATGCGAGTAAAGAAGGAAGGAAATATAAAGGGAAATAATGGAGAAAGTAAAAGAAAAGGGGAGGGAAAGAAGTAGAGCAAGAACAAGATTGAGGTTAATCGAATCAAAAGGGATGAGTTATTCCTGTTTTTGACCAATTTGTGTTTGAAAATGAAGACAATCTGGACATACAAGCCAACACAGAGGCAAACACAGATGTTGTTGACATATAAAACACAAAAGGACACAGATACGAGGCAGCATGTGAAACTTTCAAAGTTTTTTGAAAGTTGACGAATAAAAGGAGAACAAGAAAAGAAAAGCAAGAGATCCGTTTGGGTTTGCAGGATGGGTTTGATCTGCTGGAAACATGTCTTTCTACCCAGAGAGACGCAGCATGGGATCATCTGGGGAGCGCTGAAGTTAGAACAAAGGAAACAGATGTAATTCCCCCCCCCCCCCTCTCCATGTGTATATTATGAAAGGCTTTGGATAGTTGTATAAATGTTATATAAGTCACAAAGCAAGAGAGGAAGTAAGAGTGAGGTACAATGTGACTGCTATCAAAAGCCCCTACTCTCTACCTACCACAAGCAATCACACCACACACACACACACACACACACACACACACACACACACACACACACACACTTTCACAATGATAGTAAGCACTGCACTTTATTGCTCTTCTGACAATCTACTCGTCCCTCACCGTGTCTCTTTTTTTAGATTTGAATTTCAATTTACGTTTAATTTTCCTGTTGCTTTGCTGCAGGTAAATCAAATATATTGCATTTTCTGTAATCATAGCAACTGATACTTAGTTGGAAGTGGATCACATCACTCCTGTTCTGAAGTCTTTACACTGGCTTCCTGTGTGTCAAAGAATAGATTTCAAAATACTGCTGCTGGTTTATAAAGAACTGAATGGTTTAGGCCCAAATACATTTCTGACCTCCTGCTAAATTATGAACCATCCAGATCTCATGGAGAAGCAGCGTTCAGTTATTATGCTCCAAATATCCGGAACAAACTCCCAGAAGCCTACAGGTCCGACTACTTTTAAATCCAGGCTGAAGACTTTTCTTTTTGTCGCTGCTTTTAATTGAAACTGAGCGGTTGTGTTTCATTTTTGGTTTATGAACATTTGGGGCTAGTAACCCCAGGGAATCAGTGTCTGGGGACTTTGTCCAATGTATGTGCGATACAAGCGTACACAGCTCATGTTCGGAGACACCTTAAAGAAAGGCATCAGTAAAGTGGAACTTCTGTGTGAACTATTCATATCTTAAACTGCACTGTAACTTTTTATTCATGTATTTTTTCTTTTAATGTTTCTTTTATTATCTTTTCTTTTTAATGACTGTTTTGAAATGCCTTTGTCTGAATGTCTTTCATTGTTGTAAAGCACCTTGAATTGCCTTGTGTTGAAAGGTGCTATATAAATAAACTTGCCTTCAGTTTAGCTTCTGTAATTTGGATATATTTATATACCTTGTTTTATGTTTCACATTCTTGAAACACAGCACACACACACAGGTGTTTTCAATTCCGGATGATTAGCCCAGCAGCTAATTAGTCAAAAGTGAAAACACCTGGTGGGTCTATGATGGGAAGTAACTTTAATACCTTTTGCAACAGCCATGATTTATTGTTCCACACTTTTTTAGAATGAGTTCATATCTTCTCATTCACCCGATTTCATTTGAAAAGGCTGCAGTGTGCGGAAAAAGGACCCTTTGACAATGCAATAGAAAATATTTCTGTCACAGTGTTTTGAACAACAGCACAGTTTTACTCCAACTGCTTTGTTTGAATGTGGAAAGCGTTAAATAAATCCCACACTTTTCCTTTAATACAGGCCTTTTTACTGAAGACATTTGATTTGCCATAATAGAAAAAAAAGCACAGGTGTTACTATTAACATTAACGGTGGCTGTGTTATATTCAATTATCCCAGTGAGCCATGACAGATAGCGAGCCAGAGTGCATAATGTCAGGACCCTGAAACAAGCCGCTTAATGGAACTCAGTCATCATTCATCGTATTATTTACACCTGAGCTTTTCATACTGTGACACGTCAAAATGTCGTCTGTGAGAGAGGCCTGGGGTACAACGTCATTTGAAACGATAAAAGCTCTATTGCAGCAAGTAGTAACCTGTACAAATGACATGTTTAATGCACAAGCCTCCCCCGCATACGGCTGGCAGGTGCAGTCAGAACATATTACATTTCCACAAACCATTAGTCTTTTCATCCATTATTAGCATATTAGCACACGATGCTTTCTTTCTAGGCTAACATGCACCCCACACACACACACACACACACACACACACACACACACACACACACACACACACACACACACACACACACACACACACACACACACACACACATACACACACACACACACACACACACACACACACACACACACCTGCAATCCGCCTGCACACGCACTGTACTACTGTTGCACTATTAATGCCCCCGGCTTTTACCATCTGTTAGCTTCTCTGTATCTCTATTATTTCTAACTGTTTACTTTGTCTTTTTCAGGGGCCGGTGTGATCAACTTTGATGGACTGGGTGTGATCTCATATCGTTTTAAGGTACTGCATTTGGAAGGTCACCAGTTCAAGTCCCGGCAAGACCAAGTGCTACCGAGGTGTCCCTGAGCAAGGCACCGTTCCCTACACTGCTCCCCCGGCGCCGTTCAAAATGGCAGCCCACTGCTCCTAGGATGGATCAAATGCAGAGAAACAATTTCCCCACGGGGATTAATAAAGTATATATAAAAAATTTAAAAAATCATTAGTTACTTGATATTGTTGTTCTTTTTAAGTCACAATAGCAAGATGATTCTAGTCTTGAATATGAACACATAGCAATGTGATGGGAACTCATTCATGGGAGATCTGGGAGAGTGAAGGCGTTTTTGTTTTGCAGTAAATTAAAGAAAGTTTGTTTTCATATTTTCTTTCTACGTTTCTTTAGCTGTAAAAAAAAAAGCCCCCTGTGGTGTTTTCCCGCTCTGTGGGGTTCATGTGGTTTTCTCACTTCTGTGCAGGTGAAGAAGATGAAGATCATCAAAGATGTGATCGCACTGAGGTTCAAGACGTCAGAGAGTGAGGGAGTGATTCTCCACGGGGAGGGCCAGCAGGGGGACTACATCACTCTGGAGCTGCGCATGGCCAAACTGCTGATGCAGATCAACCTGGGTCAGAAACACTCTTTTGTTTTGACAAAGAAATGCAAAGGAAGGCTGACCCTCTTGCTACGATATTTGTAATGGAGCTGACTTAGTATTACATTAGTGTAGACTTTTTTGGAAGTCATAACTCTTGTGAATACAACTCTTGCAGTGGTGATAAGTCTAAAGCCAAGCTATACACAGTAAAGGATTCACGTGGGAAGGTTACGTAGTAGAAATCCAAAAAATAGGTACAGACATTTTCCGACATTTTCCGATTCACCAAACATTGCGTACCGGCGAGGAAAGTGCGTACGGCACTTCCTACGCCGGTTTCCCTTTGTAAATCACTCGAAATGCGGTGCAGCTTTTGCGGGCTTCACGTAACGCCCATATTTGCCTATAAATAGTCAAAGAAACGCCCTTTCATTCATTCATTCATTTTGACTGACTGCATGAAGAAGATAGCAGGAAATGACGACAGAACAGCTACAAAAAACATCTCACACACCGTGTCAGATTTTGGTTATTTTGGGGAGGTCGAGATAAATCATATTGTTTGGTGGATGCAGTTTGAACCAGAGTAGCAGCATGGAGGTCGGATCGTCACCAAAATAAATAAATAAGTGGTCCAAAAAAGGTTAATGACAAAATAAATACACATAGCCTTCCTCAGGCAGTGTGTTTGTATCGGGGACAGGAGACCCCCCCCCCCTTGATGAGAAACTGTAAGACATGATCGGGGAATCCCTCCGGAGTGGAGTCATGACGACTGGATCTGAATTATGTTTTTGCATTTGGTGGTTTGTGTCCCAGCTGTCGATCAGCTGTGCGCAGCGTGTCCACTGCAGCCTGCGCATCTCAACCCCCCCCCCCTGCAGCAACTCTATATCCACCAGTTAAAGGAAATACAACTAATGTGTTGTGTTATATTAGCTGTACAATTTACCACATATGGTGTTCTTAGTTTCCATACCTCCTGTGTTTGGCAAACGGCATAAAACACGATTAAACGTGATAGTATATAAAACCATGCTCATATCTACAACCTATAGAAATGCAAAACGGCGTCAGTTTAGACGTAATTCTGTCCTCCTGCTTACCGCATAATTTATGAGAAAACATTTCATAACATTAACACAACATATTCGAGGTGGTTTTAAATAACATATCCGTATTTATTTATTTCTCCAAGTTATGTTTTTGTGTGCACTGAGGAGTCTCAAACAGGCGTTTGTTTAAACATTTTAAAATTGGCTTTGATCAATGTTTGAAAATGAATTCTTCATATATGATAAATGAGAGGTAACATTTTATTTATGGTATTACTTCCACGTATATCTCTCCATTCTTCCTTCTGCCAACGGCGTCGCAGTTTCTCGTCTCTCCCGTTTTTGTGCTTAGTGCGTACGCATGGGTTAGAGTTTGCGTGGAGGACCGCACGTTTTCCCGTCAAGTTAGTATTTTATAAATCGCAAACATTGCGTAGAAACTGGCGTACCATTTTTTGAGCGTATATCCCTTTATAAATGAGGCCCCTGGTTCTTGGATTGCCTTTAGTCGAATGAAACAATTTGAAAGGTCAAAAGAATAATAGCATCATTATAGGCTTTGCAATAACGCTAAACTTTTGTAATCTAAATGAATGCCCTGACTCTCAATACGTTCACCCTGTAAACAACAGACACAACAATCCATAAGTGCGTGCACATCACTCTCCGTCCACCAGCTGTGGTGCTGACAGCTCTCTGTAACCTTTAATCACGCCTCACACACACACACACACACACACACACACACACACACACACACACACACACAAACACACACACATACACACCACCTTGCAAGTAAACCTTTCTGCAGCTTTAAAACCTGATATCCCCTTAAGCGTATTTCATATTTGGTATTATTACAAAAAACGGTGAATACGGTATATCTACTGAGGATTTGGCTGACTGCATGCAGAAGACTTAACTTCCTTTTGTCCACCAGACAACACACACACACACACACACACACACACACACACACACACACACACACACACACACACACACACACACACACACACACACACACACACGCACACACGCACATGCACACACACACAGCCACTGCAGTGACGCACTCCCATAGTCCTGTAGTAACAACCGACTGCACTTTCAGGTGGGATAATATTGGCAGGCAAAAGCATATTCAATTTGAATCAGCTAGTGAACCTTCATATATTCAATAGTTGGGAATAAATACATAAAAATGTGCACATTTTTCAGGAAACTTATGTACAGTATAGGTCAATTTACCTTTTGCCTTGCCAGAGAACTTTCATACAAATGTAGTCCTTAAGATGCCCAGAATGTATCTAACTATAGTGTTTAGAACAAAAGGAAATTCCTCTGTCACACCTGATATATTTCTGTAACATATCATTATTATGTTAATTGCAGGCAGTAATCAGTACGGCTCCATCCTGGGTCACACCTCTGTGACCACCGGCAGCCTCCTGGACGACAACCACTGGCACTCAGTGGTGATCGAACGCTACCGACGTAACGTCAACTTCACTCTGGACCGACACACTCAGCACTTCAGGACCAACGGAGAGTTTGACCACCTCGATTTGGACTATGAGGTATGACGCCCTCAGAGGCGTGGATGTGAATAAAATATGTACTTTCCCCTTTGAATTACATGAAGGAAATAATCCAACACAAAAGCATAATGGCATACAAATGCATTGAACAGATGACTGGGAGATTAGATGTGTTAGCTACAGCTGTACAAAGCCTTGCTACTTAACTGCACGCACTACATCTATTTCTTTAAAGACATATCCGCTTGACATCATCAAACCTTTGGGTGTCGAAGGATTCAACAGGTGTTCATTGATAGGCAGTCATGGGTGAGCTCAATTATGAGAAAGGAACCGGCAGAGTGTGGAAGAAGCTAAAATGTCAGCCGATGTGTTCAGCTACCTCAGATCTGCCTGAGTGATGATTGTAAGTGTGAGGGTTTGGCTACTGTAGGAACAAATGATATGGTAAGCAGGGCGTCAAGTACATGCATTACTGGGACAAAACCATTGCAGGAATGTGACGATGTGCTGTCATGCCTGCGTATTTCTGCAGGTTAATGATCAGGAGGAAATGCAATTGGTTAATACAGATGGGTGGCATGTATGTAGGAGGTCAAAGAAAAAAGTTGAGAGATTTGACTTTGCATGACTGTGCATACAACTCTAAATTAGAGAGACAGTGGTGTTTTATTTTGATGTGTTTTTTAGGATATTAAAGTCATAAAAAGTTGTGGGAAAATAACAGATATTACACAGATATTGGACTGCTATAATTAAAGACACATGAGGCTTTTCAAATATGTATTAACTGTGGGGGAAACTTCTGACGCAATTGGAGTCAGTACTCAGAGAACACTGACGGTTTATTTGGAGCTTCGGCCGGAGAATTCACAAGACATATCACGGGTCACGGTTTGACCACACCGTAGAGATGCCAAATCAATTCTGAAGACTCTTCTGTACTTCCAGGTTTTAACTAGTTCGGAGTGTAATAATCAACATTCTTTATCAGCGAGACTAAACAAATATGGACCCTGAATCTAACTAGAGCTGTCGTCCATATAAGAATGTACACCAGGGAACCTACGTTCCTAAAAAGAAGGGCTTCTAGATGTCCCTAAACAATTAACTGTGTCATGGCGGCTTGTGCTCGGTCATAAGCTGGCAACAACAATGCGCCCCTCCTTAAGAGAGATAGCAGCAAAACTCAAACCGTAGACCTACATGTATGCCATGGGTAAGGAGACAGTGAGAGGAGAAAATGATGAACTGTGTCAAAGGTTGAATACCTAAGTAAATTATTCCCCAACGTTAACTAGCCTGTTAGCTGTTAACACATTACTCTAACCAGCATGTCAGCAGCCTGAGCACTGACACACACAAATCGCTGACTCATCTTCTTCTCAGGTGATATTTTAGTCCCATCCTAGTTTGGAAGGATATTTATGTGAATATGTACAACACTGATATTTGGCTCTGAGGCTCTAAACTCATGCCTTCACAGAAGGAAACTCATAACACCAGCGTCCCCTCTAGGTTAACTTCTGCTCACAGCCTGCAAGTGGAAGCAGGGGTGGAAGTGGAGCTTTAAGCAGAAAGTCAGAGCAGCAGTACAGCTTTAAAAAAGAGACGAGCATGCCATATGGAGTGTAGCGATGCACTTTAGCAGTCTCCCTGAACCAGCTCGCAGGCGTCCTTTCATTAATGTTTGAGCTGTTGTGATTTTTGGAACATAATGATGGAGGTGAGGATTCTTGTTCAGGAGCCTTGGGCAGTTCTTATATTCAGCACAACATGCTGAATATCTGCTGAGGTGAGCAGTTCCCAGATAAAATCTAAACCCCTCCAAAAGTACTGTCCGATCATTTCAAACTCTTATGATAGGATGGAAGAACTCACACAGAGGCAGGATAAGTTTAAGGAAGTTTATTGCAGGTCAACAGGGACTGGTGGGTGAGTGGAAAGGGGAAGATGGTTAACCAAGGCAGACATGAAGGCGGATGATCCTGAGGCACAGGGGGAAAAGAAGAGTTCAAGTCTGACTGGGAATCCACACAACTACAAGTACTCAGATTTAACTAGACGAGCGAGGCCTGAAGGAAGTGACTACCACTGGAGAGGAGACAAAGACCGGCACCGAGAGGAAGAGGTAGAGGAGGCGGCGATGTGCTGCAGAGATTATGAGCTGATTGCAGGAGTGTTGGAGGAGCAGGGAGAGCGAGAGGGGTGAGGAGAAGATTGATAGCAGCAGTGCAGGTTGAGCAGGGATATAGGAGCCAGGAGAGTGAGAGCAAGAGAACACCCTCACACACACTCTCAGGAGAGCAGAGAGCACACAGGGGAGGTGGGAAACACAAGATAGATATACTGGAGCCTGCCCTGGCTGTGACTAAACCCAGTGGGGACAATGGCTAAGGTTGGATTCTCTTTTTTGCTTATGAAGGTTTCTATTAAGGTGAAAATACCCTTATGTTTTCAAGCTGCAGCCATGCTCAGATTTGGTTGAATTCTCTAAATGCTTCAATGGTTCCTTTCTTATCTCCTTTAACATAGGAAAGTGCTGTCACGCAATTCCTTGGAAAATATATTGGCAAAAAATGATTACCTATAAAACCACGTCCAATGTTTTATCTCCACTTGATCTCAGTGTTCCACCAGTCTCCCTATCCTTATGCACTTCTGTTTTCACAAATGCTTTTTAAACACATTCTCATCACTGGTGGTACTGCAGCTAGGCCTTCTCGCCTCCAGAGTGCATTGATAACACAGGATATTGGTTTTAGCCTGGGCTATAATGCTAATCCATAAAACTCACATAATTAATGTCTTTCAGTAATGGAATGCAAAGAGTTCAGCTAACAATACTTAAAACAGGAAATTGATTTTGGATTGCATAATGGCCATGAAATGCATCCCTGTGTGGAGCTTAGAATGGTTGTATGCGTGTATGCGTACGTTTGTTTGTGTGTGTGTGCATTAATATGTCTGTGTGTGACCTCTAGCAGGTGTTGCTGATATGGCTGATCGGTTCCCGTGTCAAATAGGAGGCTGACAAATAGGGCAAGACAAAGCACAGTCCAATTCAACTGACACTGTTGAATTAGGGGTTTTCAGGGAAATCTATATAACAGGAGGGTGTGTGTGTGTGTGTGTGTGTGTGTGTGTGTGTGTGTGTGTGTGTGTGTGTGTGTGTGTGTGTGTGTGTGTGTGTGTGTGTGTGTGTGTGTGTGTGTGTGTGTGTGTGTGTGTGTGTGTGTGTGTGTGTGTGTGTGTGTGTGTGTGTGTTTTCTGTTCCTATTTAAGCCTGTAGAGTAAATGTTTGAATCCATTTGCGTCCACCCTTGGCAGTAATTACTAAGACTGCTGGATCGTCACTGCAGACACAGACAATAGCACACACACACACACACACACACACACACACACACACACACACACACACACACACACACACACACACACACACACACACACACACACACACACATACACACACACACACACACACACACACACACACACACACATACACACACACACACACACATAGACGGACACATATCGACTGGTAATTGCACTTAACTTGGATTCGCTTAGGGCTATGTTTGAAAAAAAAAACATATGTTCTCAAACACAAAAATATGCACGCATTTTACATTCTCATCAGCTGTGTGTCCTTCAGTGCTTCCCAGCAGATGTTTATTAGCCTCTGCTCTCATCACATCTGCTCCTCACACACCGCCCCTTCCTTTGATGCTTTCACTGCTCCAGCAGTCATATTGTATGAATATATATCATGCACATATGCTGATATCAAGGTGTTTGGTTAAAAAGTAATTATTATATTAGGGTTTGTCGGTTGTGTCCTTGTTATGCAGACCAAATATGCTGGGATTTAATGTTTGTTTGACACTAACTGTCCTACATATAATATCAGAGGAGTGAGTGAATCTGAACTGGCTGGCTCGACTCAATAATAAAATCGGTACAAGGTAGTTTTTGTAGTGAGTTTATTTAACACACATTTAATCAGAAGTGACAAACTCAATGCTGTACACGTCAAGGATTTCTGTCAAAAAAAAAATACATATTCTATGAAGGGGGTATTTAATGTGGCACAATGAAACAGCACTATGTATTTTCCTTTGGTAAGTATGGCACCTTATGCATAAGGAAGAAATAAAGCATTAAGGTATAGCCAATGTATTTTTCTCCCCAACTCTCATACAAAAACAATGAATAATCTCTATTGGCATGATATGTGAATGTTGCTACTGTAATCCCTTGGAAATGGCTAAACATACATTTGGCAATATTCTTCAAGTAAGGTTGGAAATCAATGATACAAAATCCTTATGTGTATTTTTGCCCTCTGTTCTTCCCCAGTTGAGTTTTGGTGGGATGCCGTACAGTGGAAAGCCCGTTGGAGCCGGGAGGAAGAACTTTAAAGGCTGCATGGAGAGCATCAACTACAACGGAGACAACATCACAGACCTGGCCCGCAGGAAGAAGATAGACACGTCCAGCTTTGTAAGAGAAATGTGCCGAACTGTAACTATAACTCTAAAATGCTTGAAACAACATGCTCACACAGCAGCTGAAAACTGAACATGCTCGTTATTGTCACACTAAGTCTGTATCTGACCTGAGTGAGAGGGCAAATGATTCACCGTACCCAAATAGTTGAACAGATTCATAATTAATCAGATACATCTGACCCATCAGTGGCCTCTCCGTGTGTTTGCCTCCTGTCCTCGTGCTCCCTCTCCATATCTGTGTGCCATTTTACTGCAACCTATAACGACCTCATTCCACTGCAACCACTGGAACAGTTTGTTTTCAACACATCTATACAGAATAAGCAACCTTTTAGATGCTTTACTTAACAAATCCATGTAAGAGTGGCAACATTATAGTAACAGATAGCAACATGAGTTTAGCATTACTTCCAATCCGTCCAAACATGCCGATAAAGCTCTGCAGCTAAGTGTAATTTACCCTTCTTTGCTTCTGATTGCTATCGTCCATGTAGAAGGTATTATCAATACATTTGCACCAAAACACAGAAGCAGAACAATAGGCAGAGAAACATATAAATAAATAATGACACAGTGAGTTTTAATAAACCATGATCTCTGGAAAGTCTGGGCGTGACCCTCCGTATTAATGCGCTTCAGTAACCACAATTTCCTCTAAAGAAACTCATCATTTCACTGTTAATGTGTTTGGCTATTAGCTCTGATGAGCCTCATTTGTATAGAAAAGGGACAATGCTGCACCAAATGTATGCATATTACCTTTTTCAAACACGTTCAAATAGCACAGGATCAGGGAGACGCTATTAAGGGGAGCATGTCACATTGTGCAGACACTTTAAGAACACAGATTTGTCCCTGTGCAGGGCTAGCAGCCAGAAAAGCCGCCATCATTTGTTTGGTTTGGTTTTGCCATCCTTCAGATTAGTTTTACAACAATATTTGATAGACTTTAAAGCACTTCTCTCTACGTCTTCCTTAAGAGGGAAGACCCGGTCTATCAAGTGCAATCTCTAGTGAACTGATATAACAAATGGAGACACTAATCAAGTTCGTTAAAGCTGCACCTCTAATTCTCTCTGATGACTAGCGCCGCCTTTCATCTCTAATCAAAACAGATCTGCTCTCAAATCTCACAAACAGGCAGAGGCAATCAGGAATCATCTATAGATGGTAAGGCAGCTCAATAGTGTGCGCTTGCTAATGATTTAATTAAAAGCACGCGTTTGGAGAAGCTCGAAGGTAATTAGTCCCTAAAATCCACAGTAGTGTTTGTTTTTGCCTGCACACACACACATCAGCGAGGTTACTGTTCGACCATGATTTCAAAGAAGAGGAGACATTATTCTGATGCTTACAAGCAACATCAGCCTTTGAATGTAGCTTCAATGGAGCATCTGAAGGTTAGCGTGCAGGAGATTCAAAGCAACAAAGGCCTGGATAATAAAAAAACGATTTCCTAAAGGGTTGAGGCTTTTAAAAAGGTCCAAACAACTTCCCACACTCAAGGGATTAGCTTTATTTGCTCTCTGAAGACCAATTCATAACTTTGAATGACCTCTCTTTGCCGGTGTCTCCACAGCGCAACCTGTCCTTCTCCTGCGTGGAGACACACTCCTTCCCGGTGTTCTTCAACGCCACCAGCTTCCTGCAGCTGCCGGGACGAGCCAATCACGACACGTTATCTGTCAGCTTCCAGTTTCGTACCTGGAACCCCGAAGGGCTCCTCTTGTTCAGTAATCTGGACGACGGCACGCTGGAGATCTCTCTGGAGGACAGCAAGGTGGGGGTTCATCTCAACGTGACGCAGGAGACCGGAAACCAGCGAGTCGACCTATCATCAGGTGAGTCTGTCTACAGGTACACACGCTTTGAGACACAACACACAACTTAAGTGAGAAGCCAATTAGCTTAACAAAATAAATCCACAATCATTAGCAAGGTGTGATGCCTGTCCATGTTGTATTTCCTGTTGTATTGAAAGTATCACTCCGAAACAAAACAGGAATAATGTCAGCGTTTCACTGAAAACCCATGCATACAGGGTTTGAATCTGGACGGCTAAACAGCTTTCTTACATATTCTATTTGCATAGGGTTATTTTAAAGCCTGCTTGAAACAGTTAGATCATGTCTATATTTGGAAACTTGCTGGAGAAGTTCACCAGCATTCGCATACAGGAAGTGCACTTACTGTTATGTTACTGCCAATTGTTTTTAACCCTCTTATTCTATACTTAAATATAACGATTTTGACACTTTTCCAGTCAGTCAAATACTTTTTTTATACGTTTTTTTTCAACATGTGTTGCTTGTTGTGGCATGCTAATCAACAAA
>NC_136911.1:3777234-3839734 GCF_949606895.1 Notothenia rossii | reverse complement strand
AAACACTGACCAAAACACACCTCTTCAGACTGGCTTTTCATTTGTGAATGATGTTGTGTTGCTCTTTTAATAATTTTTGATTCTATTATTTCTCGTTTTATCACCACTGTAAAGCTTCTTTGAGCACCTGAAGAAGCGCTTGGAAATGAAATGTATTATTAATCAAGATTCAAGTTTCGAGGCTTGATTGTCATGTGCACATTAGCTACTGTGTACTTATGGCAATGAAAAACGCAGGTCACATGCTCCTCCAACAGTGCAACATGAATATATATATAGGACATAGAATTAATAAAATAGTGAAAGAGAATGTTTTAAGATGTGCAAGTAAATAAAGTAACATATAAATAGTGCAAGAAGATATATATATATATATTGGGGGCGTGGTGGCGAAGTCGATAGGGACTTGGCTTGGCAACTGGAAGGCCACCAGTTCAAGTCCCAGCAAGACCAAGTGCTACCGAGGTGTCCCTGATTAAGGCACCGTTCCCCACACTGCTCCCCGGGCGCCGTTCAAAATGGCAGCACACTGCTCCTAACACTAGAATGGGTCAAATGCAAAGAAACAATTTCATCTTAATCTTAATCTTAAGAGTATATACAAGTAAATGGAATATTTAAATAATTTGCACGATGCAAACAGAGGAATGTTTATGGATGTTCTTTACAGAGTTCAGGTGTTTAATAGTTAACATGTTAAATGCAAAGCACACCCGGTGTTCTCCCTCCGCCCTCAGCACTCTGTCTCTGAGGCGTTGGAGCTGAGTCTGGGTGACACTCAGCTCCTCCCTCCGTCATATGAACATGTTCCTCCACTCCTTCAGCCCGGCCCAGCTGTCAGTGATGCTGCTGCTCTGCCCTTAATGCTTTAATAGACTTTCTGTGACACTTCCCTCCTGAGCCTGCTCTCTTCTGCACTGAAAGCTCTTTGAGTAATGGGAACGTGTGAAGCTCCAGCAGACTGCAGCTGCTGATGGTGGATCAATCAAACCCGCTTTCCCTCAGTCACATTTTAACCAATTCAGAGTCTGGCATTGATACAGTTAAAGGTGGCTGGTTTTCCACAGGTAGTGATAAGCCATCATACTATTGAGTTCACATCACATGTTAAAGTCATATCAGCTGTTTATCATTTTGTATGTAACACCGTGTAGTCAAACGTGGTGTTTTTATCATTGCAAGCAATACAAATAATCCAGGTTGCTTGGTTATTAATATTTCCATTTACAATTAATATATACTATATAACATTGTGTCCTAAATGGAGGAAAATATAATTCATCCTTCTTCTCTTTGGTCCCATGGTACAGTTTAAATCTAACTCTAAATTGGTTTCTTTGTATTTATTCCACTAAACTAATCATTTTAAAACCAATTTCTCTACTTGTTACGTTATAATGAGAACGACAAAAGGTGCTTTTTTAATAGAATAGAGAACACCTCTATCTGATATCTCTAAATTGTATAAGTATTGCATTAATAAAATGTTTTAACTGAGTCCAACAAATTGTTTAAAACAAAGATTGGACTAAATATTTCCCTAGTTTAATATAGTTTAGCAGGGACTGTATATAGTCCCTGAAGTGAAAAAGAAAATATATATGTAAGTTACAAATACTGTATTTGTAACTTACATATAGATTACTCTTTTAAATCCAGCGAGCCTCATATGAAATACTCTGAAGTCTCAAAAGCGAGTTTAGAGGACAAACAATAATAGAAGTTGTTGTGAATTTCATTGCTTTTTGTAATATTAATCATCAACACACTTTACCTTCGGTCTTGAATACACCAGTGGGAAGTGGAAGTTAATTGTCCTAGTGTACAGGTGTGCAAGGAATCTTTTCTGAGTTTCTTACTTCATCTAGTTTGTATTATTCATTTGTGAAAATATGCTGTCTTTCACTCTCAAATGTGGGATATAATTCAGAAGCAGTCGTCCAGCTATTCAGAGAAGTTTGCTACTCACCTAAAAGTTTAAATGCAGACCTAATTATGTTTTCCATATATTACAATTAAGACATATTTGATTAAAACAGCACTAAAGTAATTAGGTAATTTGGATTAGCTCAGTAGAGGGTTGCTTGAAAATGTCCCAAGACACAAAGTAAGCTTTTTCAGATGACTTTTTTTATAACGTTCGGATATTTGCACATAATTATGCTTATTGTCCATCTTTACAGCTGTAGACTTATTTCCAGTACTGCAAGGAGTCGATAAACAACAACACAGCATGATGATGTTCACAAATTAGTTTATTTATTCATTGATTCCAGATTCACTCGTCAACTTCTTTCTTCTTCGTATCTAAATGGCTTGATTAGACTGAGCTAGCCAAGGACAACTTTGACAAAGTAAGAATAAAATCGACACATTTAAAAGTTTAAAAATCAACCATTGGTGTTGTTTGGATTATATTTGAGGGATCACATAGAATACAGCAGGAACCCACTGAAGGTGTTGTAGGTGCCATCATTTTCAAAAAGACCACAGTTTTCATTGAGGCGCATATAGACCTCGTCTCCCTGATTCAGATGGAGAACCGCAGCATTAGAAATGAAAGTATTACCATCATTCTGCTTAGAGTTATGTATAATTCTCTGACTATTACGGTACAGGTTAACTGCCATCCACTCTCCGTGCTTGTTGTTCATAGCAGTGAAGCGGAAGTAGTAGGCTCCTCTGACGGGGGCTGTGAACACACCTGCAGCAGGGGCAGCAGCAGAGGAGGACAAAAGTCAGCTTTAATTGCCTCTTTAGAAATATTAAGATGCTTGCTTTTTTACCCACCTGTGTTTGAGCTGTAAGCCCCGCCAAGATTGGTGATGGATCTTCTGTAGACAAGTTGAGTTTCAGTAGTGTAAGGTCCAAACTTTCCTGAACTCAAAGCAGCAGAGAAAGCCACCTTAGTGCCTGAAAACACACAATTGAATACATGTTAAATAAACCAATAGTAAACACATAGTTATTTTCAAGGGGAAGTCAAACAAGTCACTTTTATGTTTAGTCTTTTATTGTTTTAAGGTTGACCATCTGTTATCATACCTGATGATCTCATTCCAGTCTCATCCAGCGTGGAAACCTCCAGCTCCGCCCTGAGAGCCGTCAGCTGCTCCTCGCTGGCTGAGACTCTGGAAACCAGGGCTGTCAGCATGAGAGACAATCATTTCTCAACCGCTCTGTCAAGATGTCCTAGTATCACCAAGTCTGTAATTTTGATACTTGTATTGTGCCATTTCAGAAAATCACTGTCTCAGCCTCCTCCGCATTTTTCTTAAATTTTAAGTCCAAATTGTGCTCTTTGTGCTTTCCTGTGTGCATGTGTCACAATAAAGAGGACTCAAATCCTCCAGCACCTTAGCTGATAATCAAGTATTTCTTAAATCAAAAATGCTCAATAGTCGTTGGTTTAAGGTTGTCAAATGTGAATATGTTCTTGTTGTGATTAACTTTTTTCACATTTTTGGGGAATTTACTACCAAAGTAGAATATCATTTGGCGTATTATCTGTCATTGCAACCCCATTCTAAACATCACAGATACTGTTGATATCTTATTGTGGTTCTCTTTCTCCAGACTGGCAACGTTGTCTCTGTGGGTCTGCAGCTCAACCTCTTGCTCCCCCACCATGTTCTTTATAGCTCTCAGCTCACTCCAGATTTCCCTCGCAGCCAGCACACTGCTCTGTGAACCTTGGTCCACTCCTCCGCCCTCTGCAGACACACAGAACAGCAGCACCATGCAGCACAACACCCCTCATTGTAAAACCTCAGCCGCCACAAATACCTGGAGGAAATGAAATAGAATCTGATTTAAAAGTGTGTCTCCCGCTGACCACAGGTGTTGTGAGCCAAACACCTCACCTATTATTTAGAATGTGCTGGGTTGGCACAAGAAGGCCCTCCCTGACCATATTTAGGAGGCGAGGCTGATGCAATGACCACAGCTGTTTATGCAAGAATGATTTCCCTTAAAAAAACTCCAATGACCCCAATGCCAACTCGGTAAAATGTCTTAAATCACTTTTATTTTTACAAATAACACTTGAAGTGATGAAGGTACTTGCAAATAAAAAAGTAGTAAAAAGGGAAATCGTACTTTGGTGTTTAATTGTGGGTATTTAATAATATGAAGTTGTGTTTATTACAGTATGCCACTATGAAATAAGTAGAGGTTTTTATTTTTTTCATTTACCTTGTTTATCCAGATTTTTAAATTTTTTTAATTTTGATATACTTTATTAATCTCCGTGTGGAAATTGTTTCTCTGCATTTGACCCATCCTAGTGTTAGGAGCAGTGCGCTGCCAGTTTTGAACGGCGCCCGGGGAGCAGTGTAGGGAACGGTGCCTTGCTCAGGGGTACCTCGGTAGCACTTGGTCTTGCCGGGACTTGAACTCGTGACCTTCCAGTTGCCAAGCCAAGTCCCTATCGACTTCGCCACCACCGCCCGATGTATGTGGGCAGCAGCTGCACACTCAATTGAACGTGTGTTTCTTATCTAGAATTCAAAAAAAAATTGCAAATTCTCCAAATTCAGTCTATTAAAATCTGACTGCAGACATAAATAATGAATAATGTTCAGTAAAGAATCCTTGAATGGAATTGTGAATCTAAATGTTTTATTGTGACCTTTAAAGTTGTTTTTCCTCACAGAGTCAGAAGTGCTAACATTTCATGAGTATCTGGATCAAATGTTATTTGAAAATTACTGCAGGTCCACATTTCATTATTTATTATGTAAAATAATTATTACCCTTCCGGATGTTTTAATGGGTTATTTTTCTGTTGGGAATACACTCTTACCACAGTTTCTAATGAGTATGTGAGAAGTGAGACAATTTTGTATTTAATTCAAAACAAAACAGAGCAGTGGTCAGCTTCCCTCTCTTTATCAGGGCCGTGTGAATGACAACTTAACAAAAAGCCATGAAACCATCTTATCTCCTCAAATCTGAACAATTATCTTTACTCCGTTATTATCTCAATTCTTTGTTATCTTTGCTTCACAGCCGGTGTTTGGGCCTTTGTGTTAGGTGTGTGTGAACGATTGCACCACATGTTTGTGTGTCTTTGTTTGCGTCCGTGCAGCAGTGAGTGGGAAGATTCAATAACACCGGCATCACACATAAGCTCATCATTCAAAGCTATTGCAGGTGATGTAAAACAGATGAGGGGACACAAGGTTACTCGGTATCTATTTTCCATTACGTTTCAGAGGTTATAGACGGGGAGGGGATGGAGGAGCACAAAGCTTGTTAGTGATTACATCAAAACTATATACAGGCGGAAATGAGATTGCCAGCGAAGCAGCACTTAAAGGTCTCTTTTAACCAGAACATATCATATCCAGAAAAAGTCTTCCTCTGATTCCCTGTCATTATTTATTTTAAGCTGTTGCTCAACTTAAATTAACGGCCTAATATATGCATAATCATATCCATGTTTGAACTGCTTCATGTGCATATTTAACCAGCATCGCCCTGAACAAGGCCACAGCGGTCACACCTCTCAGCAGGCGGCCATCTTGGCTCTTAAGTCCTGTGGTCACTTTCATGATCTCTCACACACACACACACACACACACACACACACACACACACACACACACACACACACACACACACACACACACACACACACACACACACACACACACACACACACACACACACACACACACACACACACACACATGTGTATCGTCCCCCTGCTGATGGAGATTAATTAGTGTAGACTCCCTACTGACACGAACTCCAGGCGCTCAGAGGGCATTCTGGGAGGAAATAAAAAAAGTGTCTCTTTGAGAGGCTGAGCGCGCACACTCTTACACACACACTCTTACACACACACTCTTACCCTACACACTCTTACACACACGGGTCCCATGTATCGACACATGCAGCAAGTTGAGGTACATGTGTATCGACTTGCATACTGATCCATGAGTAAATACACTCTGCTGCAATGGATTTGTGACATGTGACCGTACCTTGAACTGTGTCCTCCCTATCGATGCATTACGGTCCGTGAAGCAGGGAGTGGAGCTGAATTCAAAAAGACAGACAATGCAGCAGATGACCACAAGAGTGGAGAGGAGACAGAGAGAAAATAGAGAAAAGTGAAATGTAGGGAAGGAAATAAAGATGGAGCGACGGGAGAAAGAATCAGGGACAGAGAGGGAGGCAGGGAGGGAAGGATGAATAGAGATTGGTGTCAGTGGGAGGTGATGTATAGAGGGGAGGGTGATGAGAGTGAGCCGGCTTCTCTCTCGGCTCCAGTAGTAATGTCCCTTTCCAAAACATCACTCATATTTAATGGAGCACGGCTACAAGGGAAGAGAGAGAAAGGACAGCACAAAACTTGCATACACTCACACAAACTCACACTGCATTGACATATAAAGAGCGCTCAAACCCTGCATGCACGGATAGAAAAAACACACACACACACACACTCAGATGCAAACAGGGTTTTCTGAGAGTTAATGGAGTCGAGACACCGAGGCCTTGAGACTGGAAGCTGGGGGAGAGAACGAAGGCAACAAAAGAGAAGTGAGGAAGAGTTTGGGAGCATGTGAAGTGAAGAAAACATGCGGTACAGACAGGAAGATGTTTCTTTACAGAACATGTCTCCCCTCTGTCTGAAGCCACGTTCGCCAGGCAGCTGAGATGGAGGCATCAGGGAAAAACACAGCAGTTCAATGTAGAAAGTAAACAGAGAGAGATAGCCGCACATCACTCACAGAAATTGTATTTCCTACTTTCACCACCCACATCCCTCTGAGTCCTCCAGGCGTCTTTTTCTTATGTCGGGTCCTTGACTTTCTCCTCTATTCTCCTACAACAGAGTTCACCAGGCTTCAATGTGGACCTGTTCATGAATTAAATAATGTGCTGGTGCTTTTTTATTTGACTTGGATCATTATGTTTTTGCCGGAATCAAAGTCTCACTGGAAATACTAAAATACTAAATAGCAAAATCTATCAACTAAAACTTTGTTCTCAGCAAGAGTTGTTCACAGTTTGCAGTGTGTGTTTTCTGAAGGTGTTTTCATTTTTGCACCCGCTCCAGGTTCAGGCCTCAACGACGGCCAATGGCACGCCATACGTTTGGTCGCCAGGGAGAACTTTGCCATGTTGACTATAGATGGCGAGGAGGCGTCTGCAGTGCGCTCCACTTCTCCTCTCACCATCACCACGGGGGGAACCTACCACTTAGGAGGTAAGGGTCACACAAACACCTTGCCCACAAAATGTTCAAAAAGCCTTCACCCTCAACTCCATTTATAGTCATCACATCACATTGCTCTCCAGTGCACATCTGGGAGGCAGATATTGAGGCATCAGAGTCAGTATGCTTACTGACGTAAGAATGTTGTAAAAATGGGACATCATCATGAAACCGAATCCAGTTTACATCACTTTTCATTCAGGGTTTGGTGTCAGTCGGCTTCTTAAGTTATTCTAAGAAATATTATCATGCAACTTTAGTTTTTGGTAGCTTTGGTAGTTGTCTAGAAATCACGGCTCCTAACCAGCTGCTAGAAACTTCTGTCTGCCGTCATCATGCTTTCTCACAAGTCGTTTCCCTCCAGTTTACTGCACTATTCAATAGGTAACCATGAACTGTCTTAAAGGTTCAATCTTAACTCCGATTGTCTCTGAAACATCAACAAGATGTGCTTTCCATGTCTTTCTAGCCATCTTCAAGTCCAAATACTCTTTGCTTTAAATGATTGTTGGCATTATGGTGAACTGTAAACAATAATGCTAACAGACTCGTACAGATCCCCAATAGCCAACAAGCTTCTACCTGCCTACTGTAAAACAATATTTATTGACAATTCATAGAACAATCCCTTTGGGCCAGTCCTCAATGTGTTCCAAGAAACGTTTTATTGGTCTGTGTGTTTGCGGCGTAATATGTCTAAAAATCATTTATCTCCACAATGATATATCCCAGTGGCCAGAGTTCAGGAAGTTTCTCACTTAGCGAGAGCTCAGACCCAACCACATCACCAGAAACACACACACACACACACACACACACACACACACACACACACACACACACACACACACACACACACACACACACACACACACACACACACAAGCAGCAGCCACAATCTGTCTGAATTAGGAAGACGCCAGGTTAATGATGCCAGACACTGCTGTCCGTCTGTTGGAAGATGGTCCGTGTCTAAGTCCGCACGTGTGACTGGGTGTGTGTGTGTGTGTGTGTGTGTGTGTGTGTGTGTGTGTGTGTGTGTGTGTGTGTGTGTGTGTGTGTGTGTGTGTGTGTGTGTGTGTGTGTGTGTGTGTGTGTGTGTGTGTGTGTGTGTGTGTGTGTGTGTGTGTGTGTGTGTGTGTGTGTGAGAGAGAGAGTTGGCACCTGTATGAAATTACAGTAACTGAGAGAGATAGTCTGGCCTCTGATGGCTCCTCTCTCCCTTTTTCTATCAGAGAATAATCTCCTCCATCAAACAAGACCATTTCCCCCAGGCCAGTCAATAAAGATCAGAGCACCTCTCTCACACACACACACACACACACACACACACACACACACACACACACACACACACACACACACACACACACACACACACACACACACATCCTGATTCTTTTACTATACGGTGCCCGTCTTAATTTACTGTGAGTGAAGCGCCCTGAAGCCTGTGATGAGTTTCTGCTTTTATTTATAAAAACCTGAGCTTGTGAGGCCATGATTTCACTCAGGAAGCATCCTCAACTCTCATTTTTTCAGCATTCCTTAATCCAGCGTGTTGCAGAATCACTCAATATTAACACTTAATCCTTTATTATGGCTTATCCCTCTTTCACTCCAACTTTCCTTTTCCTCTCCACTCTTCTTCCGCCTCACCCTCTCGTCTCGTTTTGATCCAATTGGTGATTTATTGATTTTGGTAAGCTGAGTTGGAAATCAATAGAGGCTGAGAGGAGAGGATCTCTGTAATATCTTCACCTCGAGAAGAGGGATGAGGAGGCAGAGGGAGAGAAAGGAAGAGTCAAACTGAAAAGTAGAGATCAGGAATGAAAGTTTGTGGCAGAGAAATGTAAAAGAGAGCAGGTTATTATGTCAGAGCTAGGCTTAAGAGACAAGGGGAAGGGACAAATATATTCTTAGCAGCTGAGAGGAATTGTGACATTGAGACATAAAATCCCAGAGGCAGAATCCGCACGGCTTCAGAGGAAACACAGGGCTCCAAATACAAGTTATCACATATTCAGACAGGTAGATACACACTGTACGATGTGTGCTTTATACAAAATACTGACAACAAATCCTTGCTTTTACTTGTCCCATGTGCATACTCTCTCATACAGTACATGCATAGCTACACTACAGAGGAATAGCACTATGCTGTTTCAGTCGTTTTCCCCCATGCAACATGCATAAGGCTTTTGGCAGCAGCTGTGTCTGGGGTTTTACTTGATACTTAGTTTTACATGACACGGTGCATCCTGAGGAGCGGGGCCGCCTGGTGGTAAACACACGTCTGAACGCTGCAGGGGCGACAGATCCGCTGATTATTACTGTGGCAAGGACTACTAAGAGAATTTGGGACGCCGCTTCACAGGCTGCGGGAGAAGTTTTAGGAAGACGTGTTTGGAGCTATTTCAACCAGTTCAGACTCGGTTCAGACACGAGGTTTCTCCGGGAATTATTTTGCTCCTAACTCTTTGAAAATCTGATTTGGTTTTAGATTTATTCAGCATCTGGGTCTTCCATGTTTCATGATATGATTTGACTTTCTGTTGCCTTCTCATTACCACATACTTGCAATGACAGCCTGAAGCAGTAAGCATCAAACAGTGTATGTGCGTGTGTGCGTGTGTGTGTGTGTGTGTGTGTGTGTGTGTGTGTGTGTGTGTGTGTGTGTGTGTGTGTGTGTGTGTGTGTGTGTGTGTGTGTGTGTGTGTGTGTGTGTGTGTGTGTGTGTGTGCGTGCGTGCGTGCGTGCGTGCGTGCGTGCGTGCGTGCGTGCGTGTGTGTGCGCGTGCATGTGTGTGGGAGTTTTGACCAAATGCTCTAAAACTCTAGCATACACACAGAAACACACTTATCGGACAACTCTGACAGAATTTCTAAAACATTTATTCCAAACCCTCCGCCCCATCACATTGAGCGGCTAATTTCCATACAGGCACAGAGGTAACCGAATAATTTAGTGAGTGTACAAAAGATGGGTTAGCCTCTGGCTTGCCCTCAATTAGTCTCTCTGATGGCTGAGCTTCATGAGTCAGAGAGGCGGCCGCATTAAGCTGTCCAAAAGCTCTCTAACAATATCCCATCAGCACTTTATACATGTGACTGTTCTGTCAGTGGGCCGCAATTAGCAGAAACCCCTCGGCTTCACGAATTGTTCTTCTATGGACAGGAAGAGGCTGCAGATTGATGCTGGGAGTCATTTATTTGGCTTCAGTCGTCCAGGTGGCCATCTGCTCACACTCTCACCGCTTTAAGGCATCAACCTGCTGTGTTTCAATGTGCTGTTGAGCAGTGGCCAGAGAGTGAACCAGACTTTGGTAAAACAGCTTATAACACTTCATTGGACTGTATAAAAATCACTTTTGAAGAAACACAATGAAGAATTTGTTATTTTCGTAAATTAGAACCCCAACAGTTTCAGACTGCGATGTATTTTTACACTACTGTCATATAATTGGACATAAGTATGTAAGTAAGTCATTTTAAGGGGCCCTATTTTTGCTTTTGGCGGTCTCTTAATGGTGAATTATTGACATCACTATACAACACTCGCGCTTCTATTGGCGCACCCATTGTACGTGGGACATCTCTGAGCGGTCGACCAATCACAACAGAGCCGGCCAGCTAACCAATCAGAGCAGACTGGGCTCTGGTTTCAGACAGAGGGTGGAAATAGATGCTGCAGCACAGGCAGTAGGAGAACAATAAAGAGCATGGAGACATGTCATAGGAGAGACACTACATACATTTATGAAACCTGAAAATTAGCATAATAAGGCCCCTTTAACTGTGTATTTGTTAAGATGGCATTGTTACAATTGATTATAATGTATTCAATTAAGAATACAAAAGACAAGTGTTTTTTTGCCAGTGAGGCTTCTGTTTGACTTCTGCAACAGCAATCTAACAGGTCCCCATTCAATCTTTGCTTTAATGCATAAATATACATTTGAATCAAGAAAAGCTAATTTTTCAAAAACACAACATCCTGATGCTCTTAGATAACATTAATATTAATAACGTTGAGCTGTAATGCGAAGACAAGCGTACTGACATTTAAAAATAGTTAATTAGGGCTTTAATTAACGTAATAAATGACTTCATTTGCATAAGTGGTTATGTTTAATGTATTTTCATGACTGTGATGGGCTTTACGCAGCTCAAGTACCATTCGCGAAAAGTTGAAAGGCTAAATTATGCGGACAATTACTTCTTCCCGTCTTTACTTCTCACTTCTGTCAACTTTTTTAGTTTGTAACATTATTTAAATAAAGTTTTTAAGTTATTCTTTAATAAGAAACATTGCTCTTGTTTTTCACACAGTGAAAGGCCTCTGTCATCTTATTCTCAACTATGTCCTCTTTTTTCATTCTGTTCTTCTCCTCCATTTTCCCCAAGCCCTCATCCATTTATCCTCTTTAACGGGGTCGACTCCTTCCTCTGACTCCCCTCCCCTCTCCTCCTCTCTTCTCCTCCCCTCCGTCCTTGGTGCATCTGCTTTTAGAGGCAGCCTCCTGAAGCCAAAGCCTATTTTACGGGCAGTAGTTTCTCACTCCCGACGCTGCGCTTAGAGAAATTAGTAAGTGACTGACACGAGACATCCACAAATTGAATTTCTGGAGAGGGACGGACACTCACACAAACACAGATGCACGTACACAGGCCATAAAGTCGTGCTCTTTCCTCCGCAGGGAGCAGGGCACAAATGAATATACTAATGAGAGAGTAGTCAATTATGGGACGTTCCACCCCGAAGCGTTCGATTGTTTCATAACTAAAAAAAGTTTCATTTATTCGTTTTTCAATCTCAACTTCTTTACCGATTTAATATACCTCTGCTGAGTTGTTCAATCATTTCTTAGCTCATTGCCTCTTTTGTCACCATTTTGTAAATGTCATGTTCTCCCTCACTTTCATTTTACGTGAATGATTAAGTGAAAGCCTGCTTTATAGTATTTGACAACGTAACATTTCCTTCCATCTTAAAAGTGTACTTAAGTGTTCTATAACGAAATAAACCTTTTAAAATGAAGTGTTACGAAAAAACACTCCAGCTAGGTCTCTTAAGGATGTGCTGTCAAAAACTTATATATTCCTGAGACTTTGTGGGAATGAATACTCACTTTTCATGTAATAGTAGAAAGGTAACAATATATTCTGGGTTTTATAAGAAGTGTTGAATTGGAGGTCCACCTGTCAAGCTGTTTGTGCTGATTGTACGTTGCACTTTGGCACAGTGTGTGCAAATCCACCATAGCGAGTACAAACTGTTCTTGACTTTATGTGCAGGAGTCTTTCAGCACATGAACCTCATGTTGGTTTGAAGCTGCTCCTACAGGTTGTTTTTTTTTCAACTAGCAGCAGGTGGTTAATAGATAAGCTCTTCCTGCTGTGAATTTCGTCAAATCTACATATTGTTATTGGCAACACATCTCCTCTGAATGTGTGGCAGAATCGCAGCCTCTGAATATTTGTTTAATTTTTGATTCTGGCTCACCTCCAGCTTCAGAAATGTGCCTAGACGTGGAAGCAAATGCTTTTCAGCCTGAGATGGTGTTCAGGTAGCAGGGTGTGTATTGTACTGTGGGGGGAGGGGGGGGTGATGGAGTGCCAGCAAGACAGCGAGGGATTACTGCTGCTGTTCCAGATCCAGAGGGGTTTTCGACATAGAGCTTTTGTTTATACTACAAATTAAAACCACACAGAGTCATCGCTTTCGGGAATAAAAATAAAATGTGGTCAGACTGTTAGCCTGGTTTTAAGCTCCGGGCGAGTGTGATGTACACAAGTGTGACCGCTGTGTTTGCCAAGTGTTTGTCTCTGTTTGACTGGGCCTCATTAATCTCAGTCTGTATCTTCCTCTGTTTGTCACTTCGGCCGCAATACAGCGTTCTGAATTACACCATGATTCATTGCTGGTCATGGCTTCGGAGCGGCGATAAGGGAAAACATGGTGCTTTGACCAAGCATACAGCATGACTAGTCCGGATACATTTCCTCTCCGTCTAATTTAGTCTACTTATATGCATTTAATGCACAAATTAGTATGATGCAATGCCCAGATGAACATTTATAGATTTAATCAAAGTGACACCAGGGAGCTGCCAACGTGGGGATACAGGAAGTAATGTGGTTACCTGAAAGTGCTTTAAATTAGATTGCAGATTAGGGCGAGGGATAACAGAATTTCTTTTTTCTTTTAAGATTCAAGACTCATTTAATCCTCCAGTTTCCTGACGTTTTCTGCAATGAAATGAATCCAAAGCCCATCTATCAAATGGAACAAAAACACCTTCAGTAGAAATGTATTTACAAAAAGGAAAACATAATTTGTTTTCAGTAAAAATGTTTAGCTATGAGACCTCCATCAGGTGACACAAGTAGGTCATTTTTGTACGGTTAAATTGGAAAAACTAAATTGGTGGTCTAGATGGAATAACAGAGCAACGCCCCGCTGTTATCTTTCACAGCCTAGCAACATACAAACGCTCCTCCATGAAGTCGTTCCATGCGTTGCGCCATTGGATCTGCCAAACTGTCAGGAAGGCATGCATTTCCTTTGCATTGATACGCAACCCGCAGAATACAAAGTGCTGCCATCCAGCTGCAGTCTGCTCTGCCTCCCATCTTATTTCTATCCCTCCCCTCTCACTGTCTGTCTCTCCCCCTCCTCCCCTGGAAAGACAGCAGACAGGTGTGGCAGGAGAGGAGACAGATGGCAGGAGAGACTTCTGGGGCAGAAAATAAAATCAGAAGATGTGAAGAAAAGAAGGAATCCAACTGAAACACACATTTTACATTCATGCTGCTTTTTTCTAAACCACCCACATAAACTATACTATAGGTACACATACACACACACACACACACACACACACACACACACACACACACACACACACACACACATATACACGCAATGTATATGACCTCCATAATAAGCCTTTTTGATGCGTTGGCCTTGAGGCTAATAGGCATGCTGGAGAGTGTGACAGCTTATAACATCACGATGATGGAGATGTCATTGAGCGGCAGTGTTTTATGAGTGACCTGTGTGCTTGTGGCAGAGATTGAATTTCAGGTCCTCGTATCCCATATCTGACTAGGCAGGTATACTGTAATAACGCCTGAAGATTGACACACATGCTGTACAGCGCACACGCACATAAGGAGTGTAGAATTCACACACACACCTTACTGTACACCCATGGATTTTAGCATACACACACACACACACACACACACACACACACACACACACACACACACACACACACACACACACACACACACACACACACACACACACACACACCTTTTGCACGAGTTTTTGTCCTAGCCTTGTCCTGGTTTCAGTCAAGGCCCAGTGCCTCTGGACGGACCATTGACTCTTGTATCTCATAAAGGTGGCGTATATGGTAAAACCTATATGTCCTCTAGTGTAATGCAGCCCTATATTAAGGCTAATGGGCCTTGTGGGTAAGCTCTAAAACAGGAGGGCTGATGAACGTTCACAGCTTTAAAAAGTGACAATAAGCAGGTCTGTTGTTCCTCGTCAAGGATGATGTCGTTGTTAAAGCTGATGTCTGCTTCTACAGAAGGTCGTTTTCTCGTGATGTGTTTCAACTCGTCGATAGAAGGAATCCATCTTTTCTTGCTTATGGTCATCTTCCCTCACCCTTTTCCCTACGAAAGAATGCAACCTCTACTATTTAGAAATATGTATGGCTATTTTACTTGCATCCTTTGGTTACTATAACCCTTTATGAACACACTGTTAGAAATACACTACATGTATACAGTTTTGTACATTTCAAGTTTTTAGACTGGAAGTGTAAATATGCACATTGACATTGGATTTTATCTCGTTGCAGTCATCGCTACAACCTCTGCTTTTACCACTCTTATTTATTTATTTGAGTCTATTTTGTACTGCAGTGAGAGTTGCCAAAGACATTTCATTGTACTTTGTATGATGACAATGCAAATATATTCTATTCTATTCTTTCATTTGAGCACAAGCACCTTAAATGATGTTCTGTACTCACATCTCCAGCTCTCTGTAATGTGTAAAATAATCTGTAACAAAGGTTTATTTTTGATGGTTTCAGGATATTTCCTCCAGACGCTCTTCCCGCCCTCGCAGCGCTCCTTCCAGGGCTGCATGCAGGCGATCCTGCTGGACGACCAACCGGCTGATATGCACGCGGTGGAGAAAGGCATTATGGGTGCTTTTGAGAACGTCAGCCTGGATATGTGTGCAATCATAGACAGGTAAGAGTGATAATGCCTGCATGCACTCACATCCAAACAATCATTCATAAATGTAAATATACACATCCGTTGTATGCAAAGCACTAAAACAGCGGGTCAATAGTGACATAAATCAAATGGTTTTAAATTAGAAAAGTAATATAAACAGAGTCTAAATTGTTTCTAGAGATATATGAGTCAAGGCTGCTGTGTGTGTTACTGCAGTATAATACATGTGTGTGTGCTTGTCATACTGATAAATGTAATGTATGATGCTATTTTTTCATTTTAAACTCAAATAAATGGCTAGGTTCCTCCTTGGAAAACTCTGTACAATCTCAAGCAAACATCAAGAAATTGCCGCGCTATTTTTTTATTATGAGTATTGCAAAGCTGGATATTCTGCACAGCACCTCCTCATGTTGGCTCTCTGGAAACATTCATTACTACATGTTGACACTTCAATTTATTTCCTTGTCATCTACTAGACAAATACATCGGGAAGGATTTGCCTCATATGGAATCATCAAAAGCTCAATTTGCTGAATCTGATGCCTGTGTGCAAAACGTTTAAACTTCGAAGAGGGCTTTGACCTCCAGGAATTAAGCCGTGTCTTCTGTAGACCGAGTTATGCGAGGAACTTCACTGATCTTTAGAAACGGGAAGCACGATCGCACCGTGCAGATAAACGTAGGAAGCTGCAATTAGGAGTTGACCTTGTGCTGATTGGAACAACTTCTTCCCTGAACTGAGAGATTTGTTTCCAGGTTAGACTTGTCAATAACACTTACCTTCATCAATACCCTCTCTCTGAGAAGTAGACACCAGCTGCCACTGCTTGATTAAGATCAATGTTGTCCTCACTTCAAGTGCGGTCTGGATTATCTGGATTCTTCCATTTGGACCAAAGCTTGAGCCATGTTCATTCACACTGATACGAATGTGTCAAATGAAAGTGAAATAATGAGTCATAACAAGCTACTCATTTGATCCATTGTTAGTATTAAAGTATTGATTGTCCCTGGACTGTCATTTTCTTTAGCATTTTCAAAGAAGCTACTCTCTAAAGCTTCACTGTACTCAAGGATTTAAAAAAAAAATGTTTTCACGACTATACAATTCTGAAAAAAAGGTGTTTTACTTATTACATTTAACACTGCCTAACACATTCAGCTCTTACATTTTGATGGAGCCCATCTAGGGATTAGTTTATGGATTTGCTGGCAGCCTTCTGTTATCATTTGTTTGGCATTGCATTGCGAGGTAATGTAGAAATGATTGTTCTTGCAGATTGTGGTGTATTAGCGCTGAGGGTGGTTACTAGCAGCTGTGCTCAGACTTTTAGAATGAATTCATGTTAAGGTCCTTAGCTGTTCACAACAGCCTCCGACCTTTAGCCGCATCTCTGTTGTGTTGTGTATCGGCCCGCAGTGTGCAGGTGGGCCCTGTGCTGCCATGGAAGATGAATGGGTGCAGTGTTACCATCCAACTAATCAGAGTGTCTTTGAAGACAGTTCAATAGCCCTGTCTGACCTCCTTTTGATCAATGCCGTTCCACTGTGGGATTCTGTTGACGGTGGGAGAAGCAAAACGGGCACACAAAGGTATAGCATTCAAATTCCCACAATCCACAATCCTGTAGGGGCTCTGCAACACACTCACATGGAACATAAACACACTCTGGAGGTTTTCCTTTGTCTTCATCGATTTTTCCTCAGAACATGAAGTCGGTATAAAGTACCTCTCAGCATCATAGAGCATAACGTCTTTGGGATTGTCAATGCTCATCAATGACATAATGCCATTTAAACTGCACTTGTTAGCGTTATGCAGATTTAACATTCCAATACATTACTAGGAATTTCCTTTTTTTGTATTTACAGTAAATGCAAAAAGTCATGGTTGAACATTATTTAAATACCAAAGGTCGGGCTCAGAGCTCACTCGTATATTAATTAATTTTTCTAAAGCACTATTAGATTTGCAGGCAGGTAAATGTGCGATGTGTCACTTCAGTGTATATTTCTGCATCAGTCAGCCCCAAGATCTCCTTTGATAAACGAATTATTTCAAATCTCATTTCTCTACCCATTTCCTTCTGCAGCAGCTATGTCCCTCCCTCATTCTGCCCACACTTACAATGCATTTATAAAACTCTATTTTCTCCGAGGCTTTATTAAACAAGGACCAAAAGCATTGATCTGTAAAAGAGATGAGATGATTTATGCCAGATTTAGCTTTAAACTAATGTGCAGGTACACGAAGAACAATTTGCAGACATCAATTTCCATGCACACCATAACGTTGTCTCTGACAAACCATCAATTACCGGTACACACAAATCTACACATTGACTTATGAATCAGCCACATGCATCCAGTGAAACTATAAATCTACAATGTATCACAATGAAAAACCTGAAGCACGATACATTTCATGTCGACAATACGGCTTGCCCAATATCCGTTTTTGGTAACACTTTATATTAAGGTACACAAATGAACCATCAACTAGTTGTTCATCAACATGCATATTAGTCATTATAAAACACTTATTAATGCCTTATTCTACATGACCATATTCTACAAGTAATAAGCCATTAGTTGAGAGTTTTTCCTTAATAACCCTCTAATTAGTGCTTATTTGTTGCAAGTAAGGAAGTTATTGTACATGAGTTTGGGTCTTAATATGCTCTGCTCAATATGGGTCTAATAAGGCAGTAGTACCACAAGAATAGTAATTCTCCCATAATAACACTTAACAAATATAATCTATTCTTATGTAACAAGACATGAAACTATAAGTGTTAACTGTGTCTAATTAACTCAAAATTAAGTATGTAGAATATAGTCATGTAGAATAAGGCATTAATTAGTGTTTTATAATGACTAATATGCATGCTAATTAACAACTAGTTGATGGTGAATTTGTGTACCTTAATATAAAGTGTTAACCCCATTTCTTGCACCTCAGGGAAAATATTGAAAGTCTGTATCGGCAGTATGTACTTGTGTCAGCCTCATAGTTACTGGAGGCAGCCATTGTCTCGTCTCCCTCCAGAGATAAAACGTCTCTTTGCTGCTTAAGTGTCTCCCTACTGTACATGACTAAAGAAGAACTCAGCACTTTAAAGGCCCCCTGCAGCTCCTATGAGTCAGTTAGTTTTTAATCCAGCTGGCTTTCCTCTTAACATCGCTTTGATTCATTTAAATAATCACACTCGGATATTTTAATCACATAAATATTTTGTGTGTGGAAATCCCCCCTCGGGAGAGATTTCCCAGCAGGCCGCCGGCAGATCAAACTGAAACTGGGATGTATTCAGTTTGTATTCAGTTGTTATGTGCTGGTGTATTCACACTGAGGGGATAACACTGTTTACATACACTACACTCCTAATTCCAGGTCCCTAGTTGAAATATCACCACTCGATTGAGACAATATAATTCTTCCTTCTCTTTTGCTTAAGAAACACAAACTCAAGAAGCCCGAATTCTGTCGCCTCCTGCTTTTCACAATCACTTAAATTGTGTTTTAATAAATGCAGACACACAATTTAGTTGTTTTACCTTGACATAGTATGCTTATATCAATACAAAACACATTTAATTTGTGGTCAACATTCAAAACAAGCCATGCTATATCCAGTGTTCGAATTATCCATTTGCTTTCGGGGAGCCCTATTTTTCAGAGCACATCCTGCTACTAAATATGTCACACGCACGCTCTGTTGACTGGTGCAGCAGCGCGGATGCGATCAATTGCTATAAAAACACTCTTCTACTAATACAGACGGTGTCACTATGCCGGCGGATGTGGCCGTTGTTGAAGCCTCTTCAGGCTCCGCATCGGCAGGCCTCTCCCTCGGTGTGCAGCTGTCAAATTCGACCCTAACGCCGCTTACAGCCGGCCAACTAAAAGTTGTTCCGTTCACGTTGTCAATTTTAGATTCCTTCGCTTCTTTGCTTGTGAATACAAAAGCTGCGAGGCTTGGCTGTTTTCGTTTTGCCATATTTTTTATTACAAAGCCAGAGTTAAAAAAATATCAATATGAAAATATCAAATGCCGCGCCGGCATCGCCGCCGTAACCATAGCAACGTAAGTAGCGTAAAGAATGCAGCGCCGCCACGTACAGATGGCAACACCCAGAAATATTCACAAATATAAAACAAATGTTCAGAAACTGTAATGAACAATGACTATTATTTATTTCAAGAACTTTTATTTACAGAAACTCAATATTTATAATCTGTGTGACACAAATATTCACAATTGTTTTGTGCTCCCCCCATTTCGAACACTGGCTATATCATCTTGTAGTGAAATGTGTCACAAGTGTATTTCTTTCAACAATGAGTATTCCTTGACAGAATCGGTGCTTTGGATTATACACTCTGAACACGTAGTCTATAAACTCTATTTTAATTTGGGAAAAAATGCTTTGTTTGTGCGGCTTTATGATTGCTTTATTTATCGATTTAAATATATACTCTCGCCTTTGAGTATAATAATACATACATATTTTATACATTTATAATAATTTACTGCACATATTTATAAAAATACTCTCTTATTCTTTCTCAAGGTGTATGCCTAACCACTGTGAGCACGGCGGCCGCTGTAAGCAGACGTGGGACAGCTTCAGCTGCACCTGCGATGGGACGGGATACACTGGAGCCACCTGCCACACCTGTGGGTAGAAGTGTGTGTGTGCGTGTGTGCGTGTGTGTGTGTGTGTGTGTGTGTGTGTGTGTGTGTGTGTGTGTCTGTGTGTGTGTGTGTGTGTGTGTGTGTGTGTGTGTGTGTGTGTGTGTGCGCGCGCGTGTGTGTGTGTGTGTGTGTGTGTGTGTGTGTGTGTGTGTGTGTGTGTGTGTGTGTGTGTGTGTGTTTGTGTGTGTGTGTAGTTGAGTGTTATTTTCCATCACCACTGTGCTCTGTTCCAGTTGTTTGGATTGGCCTCCCTCTGTTTCTCCTTTGAGTGATTAAGCTGTTTCTCTCTCCGAGCCTCAGTCTGAACTTAGATTTTTTTCTGACTGCGGTGTGTTCGGTTCTGAGGAGAGGCAATCTCACCAAAGCACCCGCACAAAGACACAAAGAAAACAGAGTCAGAAAAGCCAGAGGGTTTTTCAAAGGCTTAAAAATGTTAGAATGCCATCCCCTTCCCCCAGGGGTCGCATATTGTTCTCTTTTATGAGAGGATGGAAGGGAACATGTTGGCCATACTGTAATTGTTCAACATGAAGAAATAAGATAGAAGAATAGAGTCATTTTAAATTACATCGATCATACTGTAAAACAGCCTGATATAGAACTGTCTTAAAGGTGAGGTAGGTAATTTTGGAGACACCGGCTCGAGTGTGCTAGCATTTGAAAATACACAGCCGGGAAAAATCTGCCACTTCCTTACAGAGCCCCTCCTCCAACACACACGAACACGCACATGACCAATGAGGGCACAGGATAAGTTTGTGCACAGATGGAAGGATGACAGGCAGGTAGGCCATCCAGTTACTTTAGCCGGCTCAGATGATTGGTCGTGCTTATTACAGTACCACGGCTTCCACAGATGACATTTTTGTATGTATTTTTTGTCAAAGCACTTCAGATATTCAGTGCTATCGGGATGTTAAGAGCATTCCATGGAATATAACAACAAGTGTATCTCGAGCCGGTTTCTCAAACTTACCTACCTTTAAGACAGTTAATAACGCATAGGAATAAGAGATAAATGTGATTGTTATTTTTACACAGGACTTTTAGTGAGTGATGATGAGAGGAGATTTTATAGATAATGCATTCTGTTGAAAAATATGTTTAGTCAGAGTTGCACAAGATAGCAAGGAGGGAAACCACAAACAGTGAAAATAATAGAGACAACAAGAATGGAAGAAAGGAAGTAGAGATAGGAATGGCATAAACGGTATTAATAAAGAGCTAAGAATAAACAGAGTGAAAGAAAAAAGGCTTATTTTTCCTATTTAACTCAGCATTAAGCCTGAACGCTCTCGCCTCATCAAGGAAGTTTCTCTCTCTGTGAAGTGCAGTTTCTCCTCATCTCTCTGTCACAAACATAACATCAATATGCTGTCAGATAGATTGATAAAGTGTGTGCGGCAAGACACCACTTCTTGACAGGCGCTGAAAAGAGACTGGCAACCGCATGAAATTGCCTTTTGGAAGGAGGAAAAAAACAAATTGAGGACATCAATGAGCTATTTTAGATGCATCCTAACATTCTTCAATTGAATTAGTCTTTGGTCTGACAGAATGTATCGTACTTTTCATATGCAAGCTATCTTTGGAGAAGCATACCCGTATTTATCGCAGCTGTTGGCCTCATATGGTGTTCACATAATGTAGTATAATATCATGTAGTACACTGTGATTCCTAAGCCTACCTTGCTATGAGCATTTAGACGACATGTTGGGGTCTTCACGTGAATTCGCCCGGTTGTTTCATTGTTCCAACCAACAGAACAAGAATGCAAAACAACGGTCCTTTGTCTCCATGCATCCACTCCATTTCCACATGGATTTGAGGAAATATGGCCAGTTGTTTATCCATAATCCTCCTGACAGACAGATATCCTTTCTTATTCTTATTATCTGTGTTTGCTCTTAGCTGCTCTTAGCTTTGTCTCTTATTGTTTTTCTTTTTATGACACCTACATTTCCCTACGGGGATAAATAAAGCTTTATCTTATATTGAATTGTCACTCAGCCATGTCCATGGTTTTTATTTCTTTATTTTTCTGGTGTGCAATAACCTCAGTGGCTATTGACTTTTTTGTCTTGTTACCTCTTCCTTTAACTGCTCATGTGTCCCTTTACTTCTCCCCCCCCCCCCCCCCCCCCCCCCAGCTATCTATGAGCCGTCCTGTGAGGCCTATAAGCATCGTGGCCGCTCCTCTGACACCTACTGGATCGACCCTGACGGCAGCGGACCCCTCGGCCCCTTCAAAGTCAATTGCAACATGACAGGTGTGTGCGTTAGTGCCTGGAATCAATGTGTGGGCAGGTGTGTGTGTGTGTGTCTGCAGGTGTGTGTGCAGGTCCCCACTCTTTCCAGCCAGTGACCTGTGATGGAAGAAAACTCCGCAGAACCTCTTCATTCTTAACCTCAGACGGCGGCACTCTTAAACTGCTATACCTGAGGTTTCCATGGCAACGCGGCCACAGCTGCTGACATTTAGCTCTGAAGGAGCAGCCACCACACACACGCACGGATTCACACACACACACACACACACACACACACACACACACTAACACACACACACACACACACACACACACACACACACACACACACACACACACACACACTCGCCACAAGCGCATTTGAAACAGGCCTGTTATGCAGAGCTAAGAGTGCGCCAATGATCTGAGTGACACTTCTGCACAAAGACACACACACACAAACACCTGCTGAGCTCCAAGCAAACACACATACACACACACACACACACACACACATACACACACACACACACACACACACACACACACACACACACACACACACACACACACACACACACACACACACACACACACAGAGTGGAATAAGTGGAGAGTCTGGAACAGCAGAGCATGCAGGCAGAGCAAAGGCGAGACTTTTAATGAAATGTCACTACACTCCACTGGCTAGCCCTTAGTCACGCTGAATAGCTCTCTCACACTACCTCAGAAATGTTAAGAGTGTCTCTTTCTCCCACACATACACACACACCTCAGAGGCCTGAAACACACACACACACATTCCCTGACTGACAGTGTGAATGAACGGGGAGATATCTGAGTGACTGGCTCATGCTTTAACAGCACAGAAGTGTCAATTAAACTCTGGAGGCTCATAGCTGTAACTTAGATTACACCGCCACCGCCATGAGTGACAAACTGCAGTTCTGTGTGTACTGACTTGAACTATCACACCACATTTAACTAGTTTATTCTCACAGTTGAGTTTAACTTGGTAACGTGTTTGTGTTTTAGAGGACAAAGTGTGGACGACAGTTATGAACAACCTGCCGCCCAAAACTGCTGTGACGGGCTC
This sequence comes from Notothenia rossii, assembly GCF_949606895.1. Lineage (NCBI taxonomy): Eukaryota > Metazoa > Chordata > Actinopteri > Perciformes > Nototheniidae > Notothenia > Notothenia rossii. The sequence continues at coordinate 3,816,184 of NC_136911.1, read as the reverse complement.
CAGCAGAGAGAGACGCACCGTCCTGCAGGTCAACTACAGCGCCTCCATGGACCAGGTAACACCATACTTGTCAACCCTCCCGATTTTCGCAGGAGACTCCCGATTTCATTGCCCTCTCCCGGTTTCCTCCCGGGGTCATATTTCTCCCGCATTTCTCCCGATTTATGACTAAATCAGATTTACTCAGGACTGTTTCCACTCGGACTTTAATACAGCAACACCATTGTTTGGTTTCCATGGTAACACGTCTCTTTAGTAGCGCGCGCAACTGAAAGTCTGAGAGCGTGAGGCAGATAGTCACAGAAAACAGAACAAACATCGACAACTACTCTCCTCTCTGCTCACTCCTTTCCTGCCCACACATATGCTCCATCAAGGATGGTGCAACAGGCCGCAAGGCATTGCACTTAGAACTACAATAAGCATGTTAATGTTAATCTAACAGCGATCCACTAGCACCCCCCTCCATTTTGCATTTTGAAATGCTCCCGATTTCTGAGGTCTCAAGGTTGGCAAGTATGGGTAACACACACACACACACACACACACACACACACACACACACACACACACACACACACACACACACACACACACACACACACACACACACACACACACACACACACACACACACACACACACACACACACACACTAGCATACATTATGGGGGAAGTATTGTGCTGCTCCATATAATATTTGACCAACAACAGTGTTAATTATTATGTGAAAAACATATTTTAGAGGTATATTGTTGAATATATGTACAATTTGAGGTTCCACATAGTTTTCAGCTGTTTAAACTTCATGCAACAAGACTATATCTTCATTCTTTTTTGTTTGTTTTTTTGCAACAAGCTAAGAGGAAAACTCCCAATCAGCAAAGTTCAAATCTATTTTGTTTTAAATGACGATATCTCACACTTGCAGGCACATCCCACACAGAGTATACTTCCACCAGTTTTCACACACTGTTGTTGTTTGAATTGTAAATCTATTTTTCTCTTCGCTGCACTGTCAACATGTTCTCCTGCTGTATGTCAGGCTGTCTTCTCAGTTGTCTGCAGATCAGAAACCCCTTTATTGTTTTCACTGAAACCACACTGGGAAGAATAAACTCCCACAGTCCCTCACAGTGACAGTCGGAGCATTCAAGTAGAAAATATTGAAGGTGAACCACGTATAAAACCAAGTTCTCTAATTGTTGCACCTTCATTTTGATTATTCTTTGTTCCGGCCTTCTTTCTAGTCTCTGATGATAAGAGTGAAATTAGTCACCTCTCCTTATAACTTGTGGTGTCTGTAAACACACAGACTAAATGGAGTCTGTAACCATGGTTACGCTGTGCTTGTTTGGACAAACCTACACCATCAGCAGCGTCATGTACTCTACAGCTAGGGACAACAAAGTACAACCCTCTTCAGATCCAGTTTAAATAAAGAAGCAATACCTTCATCTGTGTGGTACATGCTGTGTAAGGACACTAGCAAGATTTATTTTTGTAATTGTCAGGAGTTGTCGCTCTGAGCCACAAGCAAACTGCATGAACTTTAAAAAATGTAACGCTCCAATGGCGAGTGACGGCATTTTTCACCTGCAAGATGACAGGTTTCAGTTGCATATCCCTGCTGTAATGATGTCCCTTCCTAATTTGTATGGCTCACTCGTTCCATTCTCAGCTTCTCTAAAACACCAGAAGCATTACGGGGCACTATGTTTCATTTCATATTTGTACATAAAATTGTCCTGTCTGTTTGAATAAGATAAAATAAAAATACATGTGTGTGCTCGTGTTTTCAGGTGACATCCATCACCACCAGTGCAGAGTACTGCGAGCAGCTGATCTCCTACAGCTGTCGCATGTCCCGACTGCTCAACACTCCAGGTGAGACGCATCTTTATTCACCGCCGACTCGAGAACACATCACCGAGGGAGGCAGGCTGTTCTGTTCGTCACAGAGCCAGAATGTGATGTGCAATTCATATTAATAACACACTCCTCCCGTCTCCTTCTGTCTGGGGAGGCTGCACAGGGGACACACATTAAACTGGGGTCGTACGGTCATGAGAAACCAGCAAAAATCATCACATTTTAAATGAGTTATTGCAAGGCCTGGAAAAGTTTGGGGAAAATGTCTAATCCCACAAGTCTTGGAGAAGTCATGGAAATAATCCCGCAAAAATTGAGTGTGCAGTTTCATTAGAATGGATTAAGATCATATAAATACTTACTTTCTGCAATGACCGGAGTTACAGGTTGTATTCCAGATAAATGTTAATTTTCAGGAGGTAAATTGGGATGCAAACGTTGTATTTGGTTAGTCTTAGTCACGATGTGAAGATTGATATTTCGAACACATTACATTACATTTAGCTGTTATCCAAAGCGACTTACAATTACAGGGACATTCTCCCTGGAGTAACAAAGGGCTAAGTGCCTTACTTAAGGGCACACTAGTGCTAGTTCCTGGCGGGATTTGAACTCACAACCTTCCGATCTTCAGCGCACCTCACTGGCAAGGCAATCAAAGTCTTTACTTTAGAGGCACGGTGTGGCTAATTTGCAGTTTTTCTATTTGAATTGTGTAAAGAAACAAACCAGATTTGAAAAGTTATCTTGCCCATTTGGTGTGGTTCCTTACTTTAAGTAGCTGACTTTGGACAAATCAGCAGTGCGTCACTGTGTGATAAAAGCCTTAAACCCCTCTAAAGAGTTCGTAGGGTTAAAGAGTTATTTGGCCCTTCATCAACTCCGGATACCGTTTAGAAAAATAAAGCTGCTCTCAGACATCACAATCATGAGCCTGGTTTTAATCTGCGGGGTGTTCTTTAATTAGAAAGTAGCAGTCTGCATAAGGACAATTCTCAGGTGTCGGATTTTTATCCACACTGAATTCAACTCTTTCAAAACATCTCGGAGAGGCAGAGGACTGAGGAAGACGGTGAGGGTGCTCAGCCCTCTTCAGGTTAACTTCAGGGAATTTGTCCTGATAACGGATCGAGTTCTACGACTGAATGGGGACAAAGCCATCATTTATCAGAGTGTGGAAGTGGTAAAGAGTCTACTTGTGCTAGTTTGGAGAGAGCACTTGAAAATAAAAAATAATTGACTTCTAAAAATCGGAAGTCGAACTGCAGGATAAGAACAAAATCTCTGATGGAGGTTTGAGGCAGATTGATGAGAAGCATACTGTTGCTGTTAATGCTCCGTGAAGTTACTGTGTAAATATAAGGAATAGTTTTTTTACTCAAAAGACAACAAGTTCCTCCATGACACTGCTGCCTTGTTCTGCTGTTTTTTCTGTAACTATAAAACATGTATTTACTTAGTTTTAGTTATTATTTCCGTCTCCTTATTGCCGCCTACTAACTCATGTTGTTTAAAGCCAGAATCCCAATCCCTACAGTGGCTTTGCTTTAATTCCCCCACATCTGAGCTGTGCCCTTTCATCCGGTGGTACCCGGCTCCCACTGATGGAGGAACTGAAACAGAGCGTTGGATGTGAGCTGTGGCCTGGCTGGGCTCACGCTCAGTAGATTAGCTTGGATAACATTCATTCGCATTAGATTTGGTTTGGACTCAGCGGGTTTGGCTGTAATTAGTTTGAGCGAGGCCTGGCAGGGGTTTCCTCTCAGTTTGGTTTGGATTAGTTAGCTTGGCTAGTGTGTTAGGTTTGTCGTGAATTAGGGGCAGCTTGATTTGTGTGATGGCTGGGTTTTACTGGAGTTTCTAAAGAGTTCTGAATGGTTTGTATGCAGTGGAGATGAAGGCTTCACGCTGCGTTCTTTTCTTTTTGAGCTCAGTCTGTGTCAAAGCTTGGTATTTAGTATAATAACTTGTTTGAGGAAGACATCAGTGTGTGTGTGTGTGTGTGTGTGTGTGTGTGTGTGTGTGTGTGTGTTGTGTGTGTGTGTGTGTGTGTGGTGCGTGCGTGCGTGTGTGTGTGTGTGTGTGTGTGTGTGTGTGTGTGTGTGTGGTGTGTGTGTGTGTGTGTGTGTGTGTGTGTGTGTTGTGTGTGTGTGTGTGTGTGTGTGTGTGTATAGTTTTGTTCCCAGTGTGTTTTCCCCCATGAGAAATAACAAGCTTGCTGTCATTGTCAGATCTATCTTTTTTTGCCTTTTTACTCTTTTACTCTCTCCTCTGCAACTCTTTCTGTCTCACACACACACCTTGGGGATAGCTTCATAAAGAAAAGACACTCTTGGCAATTAGAGTGAGTGAGAGGAGAAAGTAAGTGGGTGAGGGGGGGGAGAGAGTTTCTGGTTTAATTGACGTTTGCCTGTGTGTGTGCTGTGTACGTGTGTGTCCACGGTCCTTAATTGACTGAGTGGGAAATAAAGCAATAGGTGGTTAGTAATAGTGGGGTATTAGTGCAGCAGACCAAAACTTTGCCATTAACTTCCACTGCACTGAGAGACGGCACCTATCTACACACACCTTATTAAAACTCTCTTTTTTTTGCACTCAAGCTTAAAATGCTGTTGTGGGAACACACACACATGCACACACCCCCTTCCAGCACCACACACACGCTGTCAGTCAGAACTTCATTAACTAGTTCACTCCTAATTCACTACCTTGCAAGTGAGGGAAATCCAATTACCAGTTTAGAATGACTGAGGAAGTACAACCGGGGAAAATCATTTACCCAAAAATATGCTTCATAAATTACCTGTCAACTTTCATCAAATTACCCTGTCAACAGCATTTTGTCTGGCACACACGCATGGCCACGCACGCACGCACACACACACACACACACACACACACACACACACACACACACACACACACACACACACACACACACACACACACACACACACACACCATTCTTCTCATGCAGATCTCATCTATAACCCTGGTGTGGCATTTTAGAGCTAAACGAAGCGTTAAATGGGAATTATCTTCTGCCACCACTGACACCACTAATTTGGAACTCGGGCAGTAATTGTCCTAATTGTTCGACCTCTTCTTCCTCTTCTTCTTCTTCTTCTTCATCCCTCTCACACATTGCGTCCCTTTTCTTTTTGATTGCCTCTATTTCAAATACATCCTGCACCTGCAAACAGCTTGTCTCTGTGCAACATTTGCTCATTCGCAAGAAGGGGGAATAAAATAATGGGCGGGATGCTGATGCATGAAGCTACACACACACAAAGACACAAGGCAATATTTCCATTCCCCCCCCCCCACACTTTCTTCTATCTCATATCTTCCTCTCTCCACTGCTCCCCATCTCCTTCTGCATTCACATCTATCAATTTATATCTCCCCTCCTCTCCCTCTGTTTTCCCTCTTCAACCCATTTACCATTTCAAGACTCAATTTTCCCCCATTCTTCACCTCCAATTTTTCCTCTCGTTATTTTCTTCCTTCATTTTTAAATCTTCTTCACCCTCCCCGCCCCATCCCTCCTCCACACATGTACCCTCACTCACTCTGGTGAGCACTGTTTCCATTAGTGTTGGAATAACGGCTTAACGGGAGAATTAGCCCCCTTCACCAACGATTTAGAGTAAACAACCAATGGCACAAGCTCGCACAAACAAGCCCTCGTGCAGATGTAGACGCAGATAGAAACACACGGCAATCGTTCTCTGACACACACACACACACACACACACACACACACACACACACACACACACACACACACACACACACACACACACACACACACACAGAGGAGTTATACTAAAGTGTTGCATCCGTAGTGTGGGAAGGTCATACATGTAAAAGTACTCCTTCTCTCAGTTTCCTTGTCGCTGTGGGTTATGTAAATAAAGTCATTATAACTTGTGTCTGGCTGAGTACATCAGTTTCAGCACCTGATTATGTGTGGATGCAGGTTTTCTACAGTAGCTGCTTATCCTTCAATTTTTTAAAGTTAATTATTTCTTATCTGCCAGGAAAGGTAAGGACTTTTGCAGTAAATAACATGTCTGATTGAGAAAATGTGTTGATTGTATTGTAGAGCGACACATACAAGCCTTTTCACACATAGTTGTGTCTTTGTTTCTAAACCGTTGCAAACTGCTTGGGCAAAATTAAATCAGTTCCATGATCTAACAGCGCTTTTGTTAAGGTTGGTTAGGATTAGACATGCATCATGTTGGTTACTGTAAGTTGTGGCAAAAGCCTTTTTTACTAATAAGCACTTGGTTTATGTTAGGGGGAGAACCACAGTCATGATTAAAAGAAGAACATTTTGAGTGTTTGTGGGAAATAAGAAAAGGACTGTGGTCTTGAGGTTTTGGTAAATGTAAATCCTACAAATACTGAAATGAATGGGGCGAAGTCTGCGAGCTAGTTCAGGCAGTCAACTCGAGCACCAATCATACATTAACGCGTGACGCACCTCGTCCTTCTTACAACCAACCAAACACATTCTCCTAAACATGCCGCTCTATTTAAGCTGCCAGGGCTTCCTGGCTCTGCCTGGCTATGCTGCTGCTGCCACTGCTGTGTTCACTTGCTACTGCTGCGTTCATGTTCCTGCTGTTTTTCATGTTGCTGCTGCGTTTCATGTTGCTGCTGCGTTTCATGTTGCTGCTGCTCGCCTACCACCCCACCACCCCAGCTTCCACCCCAGCTTCCATCCCAGCTTCCACCCCAGCTTCCACCCCAGCTTCCATCCCAGCTTCCACCCCAGCTTCCATCCCAGCTTCCATCCCAGCTTCCATCCCAGCTTCCATCCCAGCTTCCATCCCAGGTTCTACCCCAGCTCCCAGCTTCCACCCCAGCTCCACCTCAGCTTCCACCCCAGCTCCACCCCAGCTTCCACCCCAGCTTCCACCCCAGCTTCCACCCCAGCTGCACCCCAGCTTCCACCCCAGCTTCCACCCCAGCTTCCACCCCAGCTCCCAGCTTCCACCCCAGCTTCCACCCCAGCTTCCACCCCAGCTTCCACCCCAGCTTCCACCCCAGCTTCCACCCCAGCTTCCACCCCAGCTCCACCCCAGCTTCCACCCCAGCTTCCACCCCAGCTTCCACCCCACCACCACCCCAGCTTCCACCCCAGCTTCCATCCCAGCTTCCACCCCAGCATCCACCCCACCACCACCCCAGCTTCCACCCCAGCTCCCAGCTTCCACCCCAGCATCCACCCCACCACCACCCCAGCTTCCACCCCAGCTCCCAGCTTCCACCCCAGCTTCCACCCCAGCTTCCACCCCAGCTTCCATCCCAGTTTCCATCCCAGCTTCCACCCCACCACCACCCCAGCTTCCACCCCAGCTCCACCCCAGCTTCCACCCCAGCTTCCACCCCAGCTTCCACCCCAGCTCCACCTCAGCTTCCACCCCACCACCACCCCACCTCCACCCCAGCTTCCACCCCAGCTCCACCCCAGCTTCCACCCCAGCTTCCACCCCAGCTTCCACCCCAGCTCCACCCCAGCTTCCACCCCAGCTTCCACCCCAGCTTCCACCCCACCACCACCCCAGCTTCCACTCCAGCTTCCACCCCACCACCACCCCAGCTTCCACTCCAGCTTCCACCCCAGCGTCTGACTGAACTGGAAGCGTTTGATTATTTTAATAATGACCGTATACTGACGAACTCATCTCCCTGTTTTTATTAAACGTCCACTAGTCTTTCTAGATTAAAACCAAAAACCCAAACTCTACCAATGAATTCACTTGCTCATTTTGACTCATGGAGCTTTTGTCAGCTCTTGAAAACACATGGTGTTTTTCTCTTGCTTTGTCAGAGTTGCCTGAAGCGATTGATAGAATCATTTATAGAATCCAGGCTAATGAACAGAGAAATGTTTCCGTCGAATAAATGAGCTCATTAATCCAGGGAACTGCTCCTCGTCGGATGTACGAGTGTTATGTGTAGAGCAGACGTTTTCTGATTTCAAAAAGTATTGTTTCAGTTCGTCACTTAGAAACAAAAAAATGGGGAAATTGATGTCAAAATTCCTACGTTTTTCTTGAATTAGAAACAAAAGCATTACTGACACACTAATAATATTATCTGATCATCAATCATTACAATGTGATGGTTTTGTTCTCATGTTGTATCAATGGCAGCAGTTAATGACTTATGATAGTAATCTGATCATGTCTGCTGATAGTGCTGCATATCCAGGCTTTGTCTCTCTGCAGAGTAACGCTTTCTCTTCCTGTCAGCAAAATGACATCTAATTAATCTGGGGTCAAGTCATAGCTGCAATAGCCAATGGTATTGTTATCCAGTAATGTCCAAAGTTATTAAATCCAGTAAACGCTGTCTTTATGAAGTGCTTCATTTCAGGATGTCATTATGCTAAAGTGTTGTGTCGTATTAGCATATGTATTGGTTGTTAAACTGTAAGATAACAAATATCTGGTGAAAAGGCAGGTTTGTATATAGACGGATGGAAAGAGAGAAAGATTACAGAGTCTGGGGAATAAAGTGGAGAAACCTGGACAAAGAGAAAGCAGTACAAAGAGAGCAATTGAAAGTGTGAACTGTTCTCAAAGCTGTCACACACTTCGGTTCAGGTCGAGTCTAAAGGACCGTTCTCTCTTTACCACTGCTCTGATATCGAGGTGTGGAGTAAGGGGCTCAGTTAAAAAAACGGACTTGGGACCACAGATTAACTGGTGGCCCACAGAGGTGACAGCAACAAAAAGCTTCATCTACCGGCTTTAGAAAGAATTACTCAGCTGTGTTGTCGCTGATACAACAGGAAAACTTGAACAAGGCAGAGAAAAACTTTATAAAACCAATAAATACGAGGCAGTCTTTGGCCATTAAATATGACGTCTCAGGTTCTGTCCAACAAAATAAATCAAGTTTATTGCCAAGTGAAATGTATTGTTGTATATAAACACAGGAAGAGACATTTAGAAGTAAAATGTGACATAATATAGAAAAAAAAAAAAAGTCAACAGAATTACAATATTTATACTGTAAGGAGTACAAATATACAAACAAATAAATACATTTAGAATATGACAGATTACTGTTAAACATATGTGTGTTGGGGAATAATTCACCCTGCATGTCCTCCTTCGCCCTCTGACGCAGCTGACCAACCTTGAGCAGCCGTTATCTCCCTTAAGGAGGGGCTGACCAAGCATATTGTTTTCGTTGCCAGTTTGTGACCGGGCAACTCTCGCTCAGAGATAGTTATTGTTGTGGGACACCTGGAACACATCCATCTCGGGGTGTAGATGACCCCGAGCCGTAAGCGACAGCAAATGTGATTCAGTGTCCTCAGCTGTTTAGTCTAACTATTGAAGAATCTCAACCGTGTGGTCAGATGGTGGCCCGTGACATGTCTTGTGAATTTTCCGGCCGAAGCTCGAAAATAAACCATCAGTGTTTGCTCCAGCTCTCCTCGCGTCTCTCTCTGAGTCCTGACTCCAATTGCTTCAGAAGTTTCCCCCACAATGTGCACTATAGAAACATTATAAAATGGAAGAGCTGGGCAGTTTTAAAAGTGGAGTTATTGTGCAGAAATATATTGAAAAAGACAAAAAATGTGAGTAAAATCGAGAATCTAAGACATTAAATAATGCTAAGAATATAAGGATTATTAATATTATACTCATTTATAAATGAAAAGAATAGGGGAGACAGGAACTGAAAAATGAATTCACCGTATTATACACTTGGATTCAAATGTATATTTAATGAGAAGTGATACAAGGAAATGAACAGGTTTGATATTTACCTGTCACTCAACGTGATGTTGTGTTAATGGTTTGACTCGGAGATACGATAGCTCATAAACTGTGGAGTAAAAGAGTCCTAACAACTGTGAAGTAAAACGTTAGTCTTTGGTCTAACGAGAGGATGAGAGTCAAAGGAGGTGAAGGAGGGATGGACAGAAGAGACGGAGGTGGCCAGAGATGTCAGGTTGCAGACAATAAGTGTGTGTGTGTGTGTGTGTGTGTGTGTGTGTGTGTGTGTGTGTGTGTGTGTGTGTGTGTGTGTGTGTGTGTGTGTGTGTGTGTGTGTGTGTGTGTGTGTGTGTGTGTGTGTGTGTGTGTGTGTGTGTGTGTGTGTGTGTGTGTGTGTGTGTGCGCGCGCGGGCGGGCGTTGTTACATTCCTCTGGTATTTCTGGTCTCAATGATTGCCTCACAAGTCACAGCCAGCCCACCTCTGTGAACTCCACACACTCCCAGGTCGTACATCAACCCCTAATGATCTGGTTAACTCCTAGTTTGTTTTCTCCTGTTCGTGGTTTTTGATGTTCATCATTAACCTTCACTAATGCAGCCGCGATATACGATTTGTTTTTTACTCCGTCGCCTTTGCTCTTAAACTTTAGGGCTCTCTGCAAAACAAACAAGTACCAATCATGGCTCACCGCTGTGAAATGTGAACAAGGATAGCTAACATTGAACTTTATGTTTGATTGGAAAGTAACAAATCCATAACTTATCTAAAAAGACCACCTTGTTTTTGTTGTTTTTACTGCTGATTAAAAACAAATAAGATTATTCTTACGAGGATCCACGTCGTTGGCTTTTAACTGGGTGGGGATGGCGTCGTTACTAATTTTAACATCCCTTTATATTATATCTATTATCCCTTTTTATTGTGCACTGCCACGTCTTTCATTACCCGGCTAATGTTCTGGTTACAGTGTCATTAATTTGTGAAGGCACTCAAGGCAAGAAGCAAAGTCAGGGGCCGAGAGAAAACCAAGCTGATATATCGAAAGACAAGAGAGGGAGAACTATCACCTCCTCGGGCGTCTCCCACCCCTCACCCCTGTGTCCGTCTTCCCTCTCCTCACCCCCTGTAGACAACATGCTAATTAACGTTCAAGTATCTCCTATATCTTTCCTCGCTTCAAATGATGAGAAGTTGCCTCCGTTGAAGGTTGCAGGCGGCTTCTTGCCCCCCACCCATTACAGGCAGGGGAGCTGAGGGGCTCACTGAGTTGATAAGAAGCGCTGGAGGCACGTGTGTAAAGTTAGGCTTTATATAGAATAGCAAATTAATGGAGGAAATCAGCCTGAAGCCTTTCCACAGCCTTTCAGATAAGTTACACACTCGAGGTGGGTTAAGGTTTGCTAATGGGAAACAACAATGACGGCATTTAACGAACTCAATTACTGCACTTAAGCGTTATTTTTAGGAGTTTTTCCATTGTATGCTACTTTATACTTCTACTCTACTTCGTGTGTGTGTGTGTGAGATTTTGGTTTTAAGTGACAAAGTTGTGTTTTGTTAGAAAGACTGTTCACGGAAAAGAGCAACAAAGTGTGATCCGTCACAGCGAAGCCATTTTCATTCACATCCCATAATGTGCAGGCTCACTGACTGCTGTTGCCACGGTGACGCGTCATTGCCTGGGATAATGTCGTCATATGTTGTGTTGACAGAGTCGTGTGTCTTGTGGTCTACCTGAGTGCAACACTTACAGCTCACAGGTGACGAGAGAGAGGAAGGAGAACATGTTACAGTACATTAAGTTGGAGTAATAAGGTGTTTGCAAGGGCACCATGTCTCTCTTTTTACCTTTCCTCGGTTACACTTTTTCGTCCTTAGTATTTATTTCTCCCTCTTTTTTTATTGAGTTTGTCAAATTTTGCACACAGTCTCTTAATGTCACATATGAGTTACGGCCATTTTGTGTCACTGCAGACAACAGTTCGATATCATGCAACAAAGTTTCCTAATTTCTATGGAAACTGAACTGTGTGTGTGTGTGTGTGTGTGTGTGTGTGTGTGTGTGTGTGTGTGTGTGTGTGTGTGTGTGTGTGTGTGTGTGTGTGTGTGTGTGTGTGTGTGTGTGTGTGTGTGTGTGTGTGTGTGTGTGTGTGTGTGGGTGTGGGGTAACTTTTTAAAGACAACACCAGCTGCTGCTAAGGCTGGTGGTATGTGTTTACTTGTGTAGTTGTCAAAGTCTCGATGTCTCAGTGTCTTTATCACTCAATGTGTGTGTGTGTGTGTGTGTGTGTGTGTGTGTGTGTGTGTGTGTGTGTGTGTGTGTGTGTGTGTGTGTGTGTGTGTGTGTGTGTGTGTGTGTGTGTGTGTGTGTGTGTGTGTGTGTGTGTGTGTGTGTGTGTGTGTGTGTGTGTGTGTGTGTGTGTGTGTGTGTTCATTGGCATTGCCATAGACTGAGCTTTTCATGCCTGCTGCCCACTGGCTGTAGCATCCATCCAGCATGTCAAATACTCAAATTCTGCTTTAACAGAAGTAGAGATTATAAGTAGCCATCGTGGAATTGAAACACTTAAACTGATTTACAAAAAAACTTATATATTTGCAAGAAGGTCCAACACATTTTGAGACAAAATGTAGCTTTCATATTCCCTTTAGTACAGACTTGAACAACATCTAATTCCTAGTCCGCCAAATATTGTAAACACATCACTGGAAGTCTTTTCACGCAAACAGTAAGACTCTATTTTAAGAGTTAATCATTAAATATCATAAGAAATGCGTAGTGCTAGTTAACACTTGTTTTTCAGTGTGAGAGAAATGTGTGTGATGTACCTGCATCTCTGGAAGCTGAAATCTGTTTGAGGGTACAGCCAGAGATCAAAAGGTCTCCGTCGCTCTCTGTTACGTTTAGCTCGAGGTAAACTGGTTCACACTCACAAGTAAAAGCTCCTTTTGAAGTTCTCATTCACTATAAATGCATTAGAACGGAAAATCGAACACTGCCAATAAAAACGGAGCACTTTAAGAAAAGAGACGCACGGCATATACCGAGAAATCTGCAGACAGAAAGTCAATATCACAAAGAGAAACTTCTCCAAACGCTCTTAGCGTTAGCAAATGCTGTGACAAATGCAATGACAAAGCGCTTTATTAAAAACAGTCATATACAGGCTTAAGATAATTTACTTTGAAATATTGTTATTGTAAACTTTAATCCACTTATCATTCTGTAACTTCTGATCTAAGTCCTTAATTAACTTTTAAATTCAAATCCATAATACATGAAAAGGCTAATATTATAAGGACTGTATCCTAATTAAATGTATTATCATTGTACCCTTCAGATACTTACTGTAACTGTAATTGTCATAAGTGTTTATAGTTGGAGTTTATAGTTGGAGCCATACTTCTACTTTTACAGTTTCCATAACAGCTGCTCGCACAGGAGTGATTGACATGAGCATAATTTAAAATGTTCTCACTTTAACCTCCTTGCTGGATGTTAAAGACTTATACATGCAATTAAAATATGCAAATTAAAAAGTGTTTTACCTGTTTTAATGCAATGCTGCACATCGCAGTCCTGATTACAGTCTATTGTTTCGGAGCATCTTCAAACAACTCTAGCAAGTATATTTTTTTCCTGTTCAAATTAGACATCACTCATAAGAAGAGCGTACAAGAGAGTCCATTATGCTTACTCAGCACTCAGCACATAGTAATCATTTGCTAATGGTATTTTGTTAGTGCCATTGTGAGCATTACTGTTCAACATTAAACTGGCTAACGGTGTTCTGGGACTGAAGTAAAGGCAGGTCACGTGAGTTTCAGCCGGGGCGAGAGTGTGTTCTTCACCTCATAAAATAGATGGAGAGTGTAAGCTGCGCAAACAAGCAGACATTCCCAGAAAATAGAGATGTTTCTAGAAAGAGCAAACAAGTAGATGCTGCGCTCTGATGCCTCAAATATCTCTTGAATTCTTAGAAATCCGATGTTTATTCTAAAGCACTCACCGAGGATCAGTGAGCACAAAAACAAATGCAAAAACAAATGCAACATCTTCTCAGTGAAGTTACACAAAGCATGTCTTTACCTTTTATTACTTCTTTATTTCTGTTTTCTATCCTCCAAGGTTCAAGTTTCTTTATTGTCAAACTAACATAGAGTAATTATGTCATTGAAAATCTTAGTTCACAGGCTTCTCCAACAATGCAATCCATCTTCCATATATGTATACTCTCCGTCATTTATTCTATGAAATGTTCTGTGCTGTAGGGTTGGCCTCAGGCAACATATATAAATGCACCACACACACACACACACACACACACACACACACACACACACACACACACACACACACACACACACACACACACACACACACACACACACACACACACACACACACACACACACACACACACATTAATGCAGGAGAGCTCTCAGACAGATCTAACGAACAACATATTTTATTGCTCCGGCTTCACATCTTTAAAGAAGAATTTCCAATGCTGCATTCATTGATGTTGATAATGGTGTGTGTGCGTGTTTCATAAGCACTCTGACTGATGGACCACATACATTGAGCATTGTTATGTATGCATTGTATGCCGATACATCTATAGAGGTGTGTGTGTGTGTGTGTGTGTGTGTGTGTGTGTGTGCGTGCGTGCGTGCGTGCATGCGTGCGCGGGCGGGCGTTGTTACCTTCCTCTGGTATTTCTGGTCTCAATGATTGCCTCACAAGTCACAGCCAGCCCACCTCTGTGAACTCCACACACTCCCAGTTCGTACATCAACCCCTAATGATCTGGTTAACTTTGTGTTCTCCTGTTCGTGGTTTTTGATGTTCATCATTAACCTTCAACCTGTGTGTGTGTGTGTGTGTGTGTGTGTGTGTGTGTGTGTGTGTGTGTGTGTGTGTGTGTGTGTGTGTGTGTGTGTGTGTGTGTGTGTGTGTGTGTGTGTGTGTGTGTGTGTGTGTGTGTGTGTGTGTGTGTGTGTGTGTGTGTGTGTGTCACTTCTCTAGGGATTCAGTCAAAGTCATTCACAACAGTTTCTGAATATCAGGTTGTTGGTGGATTCAGCTAATGTGTCATCCTGGATCTTTTAATCGTACATGGTGTTGAGCTACTTCAGCTACAGATCTGACCTTTAAAGATAAGACAGAGCTGTTAGCGATGAAATCTCATTAAGTTGATGTGAAATGATTCAGCCGGGTGTGTATTTTTTTAGTACAGATTAATGTGATTTAAAGTTGAAGGAAATTGTTCATCACCACCCACCTTCATTTATTAAATTCAGCCTGAAAAATAAATATGTTTTTGATAAATACTCGTGTTTTTTCCATACGAAGATTTCTTTTAAATGAACCTGTCATATACTTTTGAATTGTAAGTCAGTTGTATAACAGGGTGTCTGCGGGGTCTTAAAAAGTATTAAAAGTTGATAAATCAATTTAGCGAAAATGAAGGCTATTAAAAAGTATTAAATGGCATTTTCCAAGGTATTACATTTTGTAGCTTGTTTTCAATAAGTATATCAATTGTCCAAAGAGGTTGTATTCTACAGCAGTGGTTCCCAACCTGGGGGGCGTGCTCCCCTTGGGGGGGCGCCAAATATCGCAGGGGGGGCGCCAGGCCTCTTATGATTTGAGGCCCAATATCATATTTAGACTTTTTTTCTTTTTTTATATACTGTACATGTAATTATTTTTTTGTTACATATAATTGTAAAGTAATACATGATTGTCACTAAAAGCCTTTAAACAATTCAAGTTAGTAGCTATTATAGGCATAAAAAGACAGACATTTGTAATTCTTTCTTTAATAGAAATGTTTCTTCTGCCCGTAAAGTGTCCAAACCAGGCTTTTCTGGATAAGCTCAATTTTTAAAACATAGTCATCGTCCATGCCGGTTTCAGTTTGATTATTTGTCACAGTTGCTCCGATCAGATCGGTCTCCTCCATTTTGTAGATTATTTACGACTTTTGAATCCACATAAACACATTTGGGGGGGCTCTTGGGAAAAAAGGTTGGGAACCACTGTTCTACAGTCTGCCTGAATGTAATCATTGCGTAGGTGTGTAGTGTGATTCTGTGTAGTTTATTTATGGCATCCCGTTGGATGTGACGCCCTCTGAACAGGACATCGCACGCTCACTGCTTGATAGCGCGCGAAGCTCCGTTTACGCCGGTTGTTAAACAACATCGTTATGGGGAAATGCAAGTCTGTGTCCAAATGGTGGGAAGATAAGGAGGAGGGACAATCAATACTGTATATTGTAAATGTGAGGTAAAGTGTGTCGCCAAGGTAACCGGTTCAAACTCCAAGTGGCGATGAGGTCTAAAAATGTGTGGAAAGGGTCTTAAAAAAGGTCTTAAAAGGTGTTCAATTTGACTTCAGGATTCCTGCATATACCCTGTATAAACACTCAGCACTGGTTGTCCCACAAGTAGATCCCTACGCCTTAATCTATGGGTCTATTTTCTGTGTTTATATTTGTGTTTTTGCACAGTAAGTTTGATTGTAAAGCTTTGGGAGGCTTGCCTCAATAATGTTGTTTTGTTGCTCAGCTCAACTTACTTTTACATTTCTCTTCACTTAATGATCTCGCAGCACATCCCTGAAGGTCCTCTCTCCAACACAGATGCAAGTCACACCCTTCAGAGGACATGTTGTATCATGAGCAGCCAATATGTGTGAAGTTATTACAGACTGTCACATACAATCATGCAACATTACCAATGCTCCAAAGTGTAAAGTTGTGCTGTCTTTATAATTACATTTGCTTTAGTGCTATTGTTTCTGCAGTTGGAACTATGTGGTCTGCAGTGTTAATAATAGATGTCTTCATTACATTTCACCTCATTTGTGCAGTGCAGTAGGTAATGTCTGAGTGTGACAGAAACCCAATTTTGTTTTTGAAATCGTGGTAAACTAATGAAATCAGATTAGAGTCAAGAAAAACACGTTGACATTTAGTGGACTCTATCAGACTCAGAAGCAAGTGCTTTCATGTTGGATGTTTTTTAACTTGCCAAATGTGAACAAATCAATCAGCTGCAGTTTTACACGTATCATAATTGGGCTTGATTCATTGTTTACTCCTTTCACAGGTTGAGACATGTTGAAGAATTTTATTTGTTTATTTGACAGAGTTAAGATTTCATTATTCGGCTGCTTTTAAGCACAGAAGTAATTGTGGGAAAACCTCACAGATGGACAGCAATAGCACTGAGCCTAACTCACACTTGTGTCCAACTCGAGAACAACCGAGAGAAGGACGAAGGAAAACGATGCATGTTGCAGCAGCATAGTGATGAGAAGAGGGAGGATATAGAGAGAAGTGTAAGGTGGAGTGCCAGAGAAGGAAAGAAAGAGGGAGAAGAGACGGATATTAGTTTGTTTCTGCCGCTTGCTCTGACATTGAAAGATATGTCGGTACTAATGTCCCAGAAAGCCTTGAATACCACAGCTAACCCATACATATCCTCCTTAATGGGATTGTCTGAGCTGTACTTGCTGCCTCTCACGTGCACCCCCCCCCCCCCCCCCCCCCAACACCATATGGCCCCCGCCTGGCGGAAAGATATAAGGCAAATGGACAAATGGAAACTGCTCGCGTGAGGAATAATCATTATGTTGTCTTCTCATTTGTGACAAACTGAGGGGTTGATCTCCATCCTGAAAGCTTTTCTTTGGCACTTCCTCGCCTCTGCATTTGTCCTCCCCAAGGTTGCCGGGGACAACAGATGCACGGCGAGCTGTGACCACAAACTGATCATCAAACACAGCGGTTTCGGTGATGGATTACTCAGGCACGAGGATCCTGCTCCGTTACGAAGACATGCATTTGCATACTAATGGGTTCACTGCCTTTTTTTTCTTTACCTGCGTCCGCCTCTCACACTCATATATATTATGAAGCATTTCCAGTGTCAGCGGTGTTTATGCATGCAGCGGAGTGTCTGCATCTGCACGTGCACGGTTTATTAGCTTCAGTGAGTGTGTACGCGGCGATCACTGGAGGCAGTTTGAACGCAGCGCTCGGATTACAGCGGGATATTGGGGCACAGAGAGATTAGACCAATTGGAAAAACAACAGGAAGAGAACAGAGGAAATATCACTGAGTGGTGCTAATGAAGCATCACGGGGCGGGAAGTTGATTATCCGACGTGACCTTGAGGGGCTTTAAAAAGAACCCAGGGAAAGTTAGAGAGAGTTGGAGTGTGTGTGTGTGTGTGTGTGTGTGTGTGTGTGTGTGTGTGTGTGTGTGTGTGTGTGTGTGTGTGTGTGTGTGTGTGTGTGTGTGTGTGTGTGTGTGTGTGTGTGTGTGTGTGTGTGTGTGTGTGTGTGTGTGTGTGTGTGTGTGTGTGTGTGTGTGTGTGTGTGTGTGTGTGTGTTTTTTATAATATCAATGTCAGAGTGTGTGTTCCTTCCTGTGTCAGATTGTGTTGTTTCGTGACAACGACGCATCTCTGTGGAGCGGTTTTCGGTCTTGTTTTCCACACAGGGAGCGTAAACAAACTAATGAATATTCACGATGTTTGTCTTATCGAATTTTAGTGTACCATGCGCCATTCTCTTGTAATTACTCAGCTCCAATTGTTTGTGTGTGTTTGTTTGTGTACATATTGCTCATGTGTCATACTGCGTGTTTGTACACACAGCCTGTGATTCCTGAGTGCTGGTACATATGACGTCTTCCTGAGTATCAACAAAAGGCAGATTTACCGTCAACTTGACAAAGCCCTAATGTCATAAACACTCCTTGTATTTATGATAGTGCCCACCTCTTGGGTTTGGCACCTGTCTAACCTGCATTACGATTGGAACTTGCACTTTGTTAAAGAACGATAGAGCAGGATTGTCATTCAAGGAACTTTTGATCTGTATAAAAGTGTTTTTTCCTCTGAAGATATGCAAATCCATGCATGCAGCTTATAGCTCAGGCCTCCTGGGTGTGTGCTCTGAGTCATAGTACGTAGGCTATCGTGAACAAATATATCAAACAGATGGATGAATATTGCATTTGCTTGCACTTCAGAAAGTTCACTCCAAAATCTGGGATTCAATCCAATGTCAATTTGAGTTTCTTGATGTTACATCACATTACATGTCATTTTTTAGACACTTTTATCCAAAGCCCCCCCTCAGGGGCAATTTGGGGTGAGGTGTGTTGCCCAGGGACACAACAACATGCTGACTGCAGTGGGACTTGAACTTGCTAGTCCCTGATTCAAAGTTCAGCAAACTAAGTTCAGCGCACTATCCCACTGAGCCACAGCCTCCCTGTTCTTTTTAGCATTGTTCTCAATTTCCAATTAAAAGTTGTGGTATTCATGTAATTGTCTAATAGTTTAAGGAACTAACTATGATATGAGAAAACCTTGTAGAAAATGTGTATTGAACACGTCAGCTTCAAAAAACTTGCCTTGACTTTTGATGGTATTGAAACAAAAAGTGGAGTTTGTTTGTTATCATTTAATTAAACCACACCTAGAAAGGCATTTTGTTAAAGCCCCATGAGAACAGACTAACAAAGTACCTCGTCTCAGTGTTTTCAACAGTCCCAAAGGGCAATTGATTTGGATTACGATGAAAGAACCTCAGTAATGTTATGCAACAACAACAGAACGTGGGCACAGCTTTGTAGTTAGTACCTTCATGAAGTACAAACGGCAGTCGATTGTTGAAGTGTTAACGCAAGGATGGGAACAAAAAATGAGACCGGGAAGTTAAATGCTTTTGTTCTTTTTATTTTTTGTGCCTATTAGTCGTGTGGTCGTATGCCAACAGGCGGTTGTGGAAGGGAGAAACAAAGAGAGGAGGACAAAGTGAGTTGGAGGAATGTTGTAATACTCATTAAACCATTAGAAGAAGTAACAGCTGGACACACACCACCATCTGCAGCGAGTTTCCTCTCTAAACAAGACTTTTTAACATGATCGCTCACACACACTCACACCGATCTGTCTGCACCTCTTTGTTTCCCACACACAATCCATCCAATCTATGAGTATCACACACAAGTGCACACACACACACACATACACACACACACACACACACACACACACACACACACACACAGACACACACACACACACACACACACACACACACACACACACACACACACACACACACACACACACACACACACACACACACACACACACACACACACACACACACACACACACACACACACTGAACCTTCCCAACCCCACAAGTCCTTAATTTTCCAGCTGTGTAGGCAAGCAGCAGTGGGCAGTTTGTCCACTGACAAGGGTCACCAACCCGGGGGAGAGCGCTCTCTGTCTCTCCCCTCTCTGCCTGCATGACTGGAGCGTGGGCAGCGAGATCAACACTCGAAGAGGGAGAAGAGAGAGAGGGAGAGAGGGAGGTGACAGGGAGGTGGAAATGGAGCACAGATGGGTGGGGCGGCACACAGAGTGAGGAAAATAAGAGAGCGTGATGAGGAGAGGAGGGCGAGTGAGGAGGAAGGAAAGATGGAGCCGGGGTCAGGGAGGAAGCTTGAATGGCGGAGGTGAAGATGGGATGGGGGGGGGTGGGGTTGGGTGATGTCGGGGAGGGGGTCCAACCAACCAACCACAGTGTGATGGATCACGATGTTAGCGGATAAGATGGGTTGAGATGGGGCAGGAGCGGCTTGTCGAGAGCTGCTTTTGTCAGGAGGCAACACACACACACACACACACACACACACACACAATCACACACATAGTCACAGACACAGTGACACCAGCAGCGAGGCAAGAGAAGGAGCAGAGAGTTGAAGGG
Source organism: Notothenia rossii (assembly GCF_949606895.1). Classification (NCBI taxonomy): domain Eukaryota; kingdom Metazoa; phylum Chordata; class Actinopteri; order Perciformes; family Nototheniidae; genus Notothenia; species Notothenia rossii. Next base: position 3,795,747 of record NC_136911.1, on the reverse strand, counting down.
CTAATGTCTTTTTTTGAAGACGTATCTTAGAAAAGAATAGCGAGTGGGAGAGAAAGGCCATACTTTTTGATTTATGTAGCCCTGTGAAAGGCAATTTATATGTGTGTCACACTAAAAGGATTCCCAAGAATTTCAACCTGCCTTTCATGCAGATCCACTCCATTGCTCAAGAAAGTGCTCCACATGCAGTTTCACTCTGTTCTGTCATCCTGTCTCTCTGTCACACACACACACACACACACACACACACACACACACACACACACACACACACACACACACACACACACACACACACACACACACACACACACACACACACACACACACACACACACACACACACACATACACACAGAGCATTGACCCGACAAAGGTGGCAGCCCTTTTCAATTTAGATTTGCTCGTCCCTGAGTGATGCATTGCAGTGGGTGCTCCTCACACACCTCAACCTTCACTGGAACCCCAATAGTTAGCAGGATGATTTATGCTCAAAAAGATATATTTAATATAAGGGGTTGCAAAGTTCATCCTGGCACACATACTGTATTTCACTCTCCTGGCCTGGGTTATCACGGTATATAAATGGACTTTTCTTAGTGGTGTAAAGGGAGTTCACATCAATCGAAGATGCCATACTTGAGATGTACACGGTAACAGGTGGAACATCTGCTTATGTCGAGCTGGTCAGCCTGAGGTTCCTGGCACACAGAGCCAACCTCAAAGACGCCCAGAAAGATTGGCTGATCAAATGTTTTACATCTGCAGCGCTCTGCGGAGAATACTTCTGAAGGCCAGCTGACCTCTGGCATTCCTTTACATTCTGCCTCTACATCAGAAACCACTACTGAGCAGCCTGTCATTTAAAATACATCATAAATATAAACTGACGCTTGAATTCTGGTTGCGAATATATTTGTTTACGGTTAAACTGTGACAAACTTGCTCTGTAAAGTGTTTGCTCTGGTGTTGTGCTTGTGGAAGAAGAGAAGTTGCAGCTGAAAGACAACAAGAATAATGAGAAATGGCACTAAACAGCTGAGCTAACTGATTCTCTTGGCTGAACAGCTACAGTACAAATCTCCTCTGCTCTCCATGTATCTGCCTTGTTCTATTAAGGAGTCCCACTGACCATCACCTCCTGCTACACAATATCAAACATCTAATTGCCAGATGCTGTTTCTTTCATGAAATCTACAAGACCAATTATCTCTGACAGCGATATCGAGCTCATCCGCGTCCCCTTGATTACCTGGATCCAGCCTAGCTAAACCCATGCCTTTTGTTATTCTCTTTTCAAACTCTCTCTCGTTACAAACCCCTGCGGTTTTGAATTATGGAAATTGTGTCCGTGGCTCAGCCATGTTTAGGGCTGCTTTTCTCAGCCCAGACTAATCCCATCCAATTACAGGAGCAAAGACTTTGATGTCATTTGTGTTGGCGCTCTTTTCACCCACATAGGTCCGTGTCGACCCAGGACAGCAGTTCACTTCTTAAGATGTGAGTCCAATCAGAGTGCTTAGCGCCCGATGTCCAAATGACTTCCTGAGTCACACCGCAGATGTGTCTTAAACATAAATGTGTTCAACAAGCAAATAGTACAGACACAAAATGAGAAATTCAAGGGGCTTAATCCAGGCAAATGCCTCCCGCAGTGAACTCATCGTTTTATGCAAGTCACATCCCACAGTTCCCAGCCTCAGAAAGTCCCACAGCAACGGCTCGTGATTTGACTCCAGCCTCTGAATAATTACAAATCCAATCTATTATAAGTTTGCAAATAGTAAGATTTCTTCTTATTTTTTTTCTTCTTTGAAAAAGAGAAGTTAAGTGTAAGAATGAAACTTGATATATTACTTCAAAGCTAGCTTCAGAGTCATCTCGAAGTTATGAAATGGGGTCAGTGTTTGGAGCTGTGCTATTTCATTGAACACTTTGATCAACATCTACAGTATGTTAGGTCACCTTTCATCGATAAACATGGAGCTGATTCCGTCTAACTCATGTTTGTACAATGTGGCCAGGGAAAGGAACGTTTGGGGCTCTCTGCTGGAACTGCTAACCCCCGCGACCCGACCACGGATAAGTGGGAGAAGATGGATGGATGGATGTTTGTACAATTTAAATGAAAAAGACAAAGACTTTTCTTTTGTCTTTGTTCAATATAAACAAGCTCTTATTTTGTTCATTTATTTTTCTTTCCGTTTATGTTTCCCTTTAGTCACACTAAAATCTTTCCTCTCCATTCTGCGTGTCACCGCCTCATTGTCTCTTTGTGTCATTTCAGTGGCTCTCTTCCTTCTCACAAACGGAGCTTTTCACAGCTGCAGAGAAATATGGTGCCGAGGTTATTTTTTTTTGAATGCTTTCGCTTTCAGCTGTATTGTAATTTGAGCAGGGACCTTCAAACTTCTCATTGTGAGTGCATTGTTTGGTACACGGTGGTCTTCTGTGTCTTGTGGAGTGGAAAATAGCACACCATCACATCTCTGAGAATGATTACAGCTGGAGACTCTGCCATGCCGTGTCAATCGTCATCCGTTCTGCCTCGATGTGAAGCCATGAGTTTTTTATTGTCCTTCTTGTCAGAGACATTGCACACTTACAATAGGCGCTACAACAGGACTTGTTATTGCCACAAAGCTTTCACCCGTTTCAAAAAGTGCTGTGTTTGTGTGCATGCGTTTTATGAAGACAGAAGATTAAAAACACAGACTGTGAAAATGGAGTGAAAGGAAGGTTGAATAAAAATTCAATCAAATGCAGAACAGAGAGAGGAGGAACATGAGAGGGTGTTCAGAAGTGTGTGTTAGTGAGTCTCTATCCTGCTGTGCTCCTCTGCAGGAGGTTACAGAGGCTACTGATGTCTCCTCCTGACGGTCTCTTCCAAGGCAGTTATGAAATTATCATAATCCATTTTCAGGGTGCACGAGAAGACTCTTGCCAGGTGGTGGGTTAAAAACTCAGATTAGATTCCCAGCACGATATCTAACCACCTCTGTGCGTGTAAATGTAAATGTGTTGGTAACAGAGTCCTATTTAAGGGGCCAACTCCTTCAAAGGACGTCCTGTATGATCGGGGGCTCCTCTTCACGAGATGCCCACTCATCATAGCGTCTTATAGATACCAGAACCATAGATTGTATAAAGAAGGGGACTTAGTCACTGAGGCCAGCCGTTGGTTTGTGTTTTAGCACTTTGGCCACTTGCCATCTTAAACCAGCAGTGACAGAGTGACAGGAGAATATGGAGTTAAGTACAACAAAACACTGAACTGAACTGTAAGAATAAACATCATGAACTGATACACTGTTACATTTTTAAACAGCAAGGTGACAACAAGGTCCCCCCCCCCCCTAAAATGTACTATTTGATTTAAGATTGGACCATTATTCACAAAATTGGCATAATTATTGAATGAATAAGACTTCAAACTAGCCTTTAAGACCGTCATGTCAGACTAAAAATATTTCCTGAGGTAATAAATCAAGTAAAACGTAAGGTCATTTTCTCATAGGGCCCTTCTCACTTCGGTTAAATGGATTCCTTGCGTCCCTCACTTGCGTCGTTTCCCTGTGACTAGTCCCTCCCACCAGGGAAACATGGAGAGACGCAAGGAAACCACGAGAAGCAGGGAAATGAGTTTTAAGAGCAATGGGACGTCCTTAACTCCGGAGCGTCACGTGAAGCGACGTCCGTTTGTGATGACGCTGCACAGCTGATCGTCTGACAGCAGCCAGCTCTGTCCCCGTTGTTTCCACACACACCCCCGCCTCTGTTAGTACACATTTACTGACACAAACATTTGTATCATCTGTTGTAGACCAAAATAAATAAAATAAAATGAGAACTCATTATCAAAAAAGATAAACGCCATTCTTAAAATGTATAAACGAACAATAGTTTGATTAATATTGATTAGAGTGCACAAAATAAATAAAATAATTCAGAGAAGAAAAAGAGATATGTTATCTATCAAAACCCAGTTAGATTAACATTCATTGGATTGCACACTTTGTTTGTTTGTTTGCATATGTAGCAAATTAACATTTTAAATAGCACTTAATGACTGACTGAATGGAAATGACAATAAATGAAAATGTAAAACGAAAAAAGCGATCATGAAAATGTTTCCAAAAAATGAATAAAATGATTTTTGACCACTTTGTTGTTCAGATATATCACATATTTGTAACTAAATGAAACATGAATTGAAACAAAACACGGTATAAACTGAGGAGTGACTCTCGTGAGGTTCATGTATCTTCTTCACTCCGCTGGGAAACTGCTCTCATGTCAAGAAGCATCAGATCAGTGCATGCACTGCATCGTCCAATCAGTGAGCAATACAGAGGGCCCTTCTCACTTCTCTTATTTTTCATTTCCTCGCTCCTCGGTCTCGGTCTCACCGGACGTTGATTTGTCTGCGCCATCTTGAGTAGCGTCCCAATGGCCTTATTTTTGCCGGAGGAGCGAGGAGGGATTTTGGAGGAGCTATAATCGAGGAACCACCAGACCATCCTTCGATGAAATCCTCAGACACTCGCCCCGCCCCCTTACTGTGTATCGTGGTTCCTCGATTATAGCTCCACCGACAAAAATAAGGCCAATGGGACGCTACTCAAGATGGCGCAGACAAACCAACTTCCGGTGAGACCGAGACCGAGGAGCGAGGAAATGAAAAATAAGAGAAGTGAGAAGGGCCCATAGACTTCAATACAATTGGGCTTCTTCTTGCAACCACAGGATTCGCCCCCTGCTGGATATCCAAAACATTACAAGACATACAACTTTTCTCTTTGACTTTTTCGAACTGGAGGTTGCAGCCTGATCAAAACGAATTATTCCTTTGAGCAATCTATCTACTTGAAGAGTCAGAAGCCCCTGAAGGATACACTGGCTGTTGTCTGTGCAAAATAAGGCCACATATGGAGGAGCCTTGTTGAAATGCAGATCTCAAAGGAAGCGGCCCCTGAAATGAGAAACAGCCAGTGTGTCTGAGTGTGTGTGCTTGCACAGCAGCATGTGCGCATGAGTACTTTATATGCGAGTCCCTCAGAGTTTATCTGTTTGAGTATGCACTTGCGGTATCTGTGTTACCGTATAAGGGTACTTCTCCGTGGCTCCCAGCTTGCCTTGGGCCATCCTGTGGTGTTTAAATCTGTGTATCATCTGTCATTTAGCCTTCTCTCCCTGTGGCTCTCAGAAGCTACTGCCTATGCAGTGCTTGCGGCCCAACACGGCTCCAGTACAATAAGACAGGCAAGCTAACAGGATCACATAACGTAGCGTGACTATTGCCAACACCAAGAGTGGAATTTGCTTTGTTGTTCAGCCTTCCTGTATCTGCGCCTCAAAATGTTCCGGTTTCCACCCGCCTGTCTCTGTGTCGAGTTTTAATCGCTCTTCTTTTCTCCCTCTGTCTGTGTCTGTTACTTTAAAGGGTCTGTGTGAAATAACCCGATTGAGTAGCCAAAGCTATCCAACTTTTTTCTATAAGTCATTGCTTTGCGTATTTCCTTTGACACCTCTAAGAGGTGCCATGGGTACGCTCTATTTAAAGGGATAATTGTCAAGTGCCATATCAATGGAGCAGTTCAGACAAATAAGATGCATCTTGGCACTGTCTTCTTGTGTAGAAAATAAAAGTAATAGGCGTAACAGGGCTGTATAAAAATTATAATGAAGCCCGAAATGAAGTTACTGATGATGGATATTGTTAGCGAAGCACCTGTAATGTGTCACTCACACTCACATTACAGCAGTACTTGTTAACGTAGCATGATGAAATAAATTAGCAGCTTTTTAAGTGCCACGTGCATTCATACGAATTTTCTCCAGAAAAAAATGTTTTATTTCAATAAGTTCATGACTCATCCATCTGTTCTTCTCACCCTCATATCTATCTTAAGCCGTCCTGCAGTAATGATCTAACTTTTCCAACTACTACCTTACTTACTTTCTCAGCCAGGTTGTTGAAGAATCCCCGTTTTCCTTCCAGGGAGTGATAGCTGAACTGCTCGGTTTCCGTTAGAGGATAGGTGATGAGTTGCAAAAGGCACAGCATAGAAATACTGCTCTCTCTTTGTCTCTCCCTTCGCTGCGGTGGCTGCTGGTATTTAGTTTCTGTAGAGTTTCAGGGAACAGGAGGCTGGCAGAGCAGACAATCATGCCCACGTCGTCGCCCCCAAGGCCCCATTCTTCATCTCAATAAGCCCCCGTCTTCCCCTAGCAGTCAGAAATAGCATTTGGGATTTGTGCAGGTGTTCGTATGCGTGCCAGTGCTTTTATGGGTTTATTTGTTTACTTACAAAACAACAAAGATTGCAAGGATTTAGGCAAAAGTGAGAGGCCGTGTTCCACACTGTCAGATGGACTGCAGAGAAAACTGAAAAGGGAAAAGGAAATGCTGTTAAAGTAAAACACAAATAACAAGTAGAAGAAGAAAAGGAACAAGAACTGCTTCGTAGTGAAAACATGGCAGAGACACAAAGAGAAAAGGAAGATGTAGAGTCCAAGTTCTTTTCAGAATCAGAATCAGAAACAGGTTTATTACCGGGTAGGTTGACACGTACGAGGAATTTGACTTGGTGTCGGGGTGCATACATAATAAAACATATAGTAAAATAGAATATGGCAGTATTTACAATATGTGCTGAAATAATTCATTATTATTTATTGAATTGGTTTATCCACACATATACTTTTTCAAAACGCATACTTATTTGTTTACATGCAGTATAACAAAAAAAACAAAGATATTACAAATCATTTGCCTTAAATCTAATATTACTTTCAATTTTTTCTTTTTATAAATACAAATAAAAAGCCTTCATGGCTACCGTATTATACTACATGAATGCCATTACCGCTGGTTTGAAATCACCATCATCATCTTGTTGAATAGTTACCCATATTGACAAACAAATAACCCACAGTGACTGAAATAGGATTAGATGACTAATGCAGAACATCAAATGTAAAAATAATTATTATATGTATTAAATTAAAGTAGAAAACTCAAACATAGCTTAAGAACAACTTCTTATGGTATCATATAAAAATTGCAGATGAACATTAAACATCCAAAATTCACATTATCAACACTACCGTTGATGATATGTCCAACAGTTTGGCTATATACTAAGTTTCACCCTAGTCTTGTTCTGCCTCTGTTTCCCCAACTTCTGCCTCATGTACTCTCAGGTATAAACCTCTGAATTCATGAGGCTTTGTTAGTGTGGGCGTCACATCCAGAAGTTGCCATAGAGTGAAAGTATAATGAGATTTCAGTGGAAGAAGGAAACCAACCTGCAGCATTAGTTTGTGTGCATGCCTTGTTAAGGAATCTGCTTTATTCTGCACTGAGGTGTTTTATGAGTATTTCTGTTTTTCTTCACCGCTGAGTCCAATTAATGCGTGCGCTGTTTCTTTCTCTCACTTCCTGAAATGATTTCTGTTTACTGCCAGCAATCATTAAGGTCATGACAGTCCATCACCTTTGCTTACCTCTGTACTCCATCTCCAAAAACACTCTTCTCCTGGTGTATTAGGATGAACATTCCTATCATTTTACTGCACAGTGTGTGTGAGTATTTAAGTGTGTGTCTCAGTATACTGCATTCCCAACATGGCCTCTGTCACTGCTATGAAATTGCTGTAAAATTGGGAGGTTTGTGTACCAACCTGGGGGGGGGGGGGGGGGGGGGGTCATGACGAAATCATGCCCTTGGCCAGCACTGCTTGTAGTATAATAATTTTCTTGAAGGAAAATGTTTTAGTTTTGTCCAGCAGCTAATGGATCCCATGATAAACGGATGATCTCAACTAATCAGATGTTTTGTTTATTTTGAATGAAGGTTCATTATATCACTTATTAACCCTGGATTATTCATGGTTAACCCACAGCTAATTCTTTTTTTTATTTACTCTACCTTCACCACCCTTTACAGTCTCAGACACTCACTAATAGTTTGTACTTTCAACAGTGTTTAAAAGCCCCATTGTAAAATCAATAATATATGGAGCTAACAATAGAAAACTGTTGCTGATTTGACTTGTTCATGCATTTTATCTCTATTATACAATGCAGAATCTAACTCTACACATCATTATGTCATGCCGTAAGACATGTTGAATACAATATAGAATCATAAATAAAGTGTAAAAAGTGTAAGAGACCTTTTTTTTTGTCCAGCTGCTAATGAGTCTCAATGGCAAACTGATTAATCTTAACTAATCTGAAATGTTGTGTTACCTCTAATGGAGGTTCATCCAACTGCTTATTAATTCTGCATGATTCATGGATAACCCACAGCTAATTATTTTTAATCAACCCCGCCTTCATTCTGCTTTACCACCAGTTCTTACAGACTCTGCGATATCAATAGTACATGGGTGTTATTATAGAAAATTCAGCTAACAGCTACATATATTGTATTATATACTGTGTACAGTATATAATGCAGAATATAGTTTCACACAGATTGCGATTAAACATGTTGAATAGACTACAGAAGTCAAACAAAAAAAACAAAAAATGGAATGTGTAGGTGTAGAAGACTTTCTGCTTTGCCCCGAAGCTAATGGTTCTCAATGGTAATCTCATTAATCTTAACTAATCTGAATTGTTTACCTCTGATGAAGCTTCCTGATATAACTCTGGATGATTCATGGATAACCCACAGCTAATTATTTTTAATCAACCCCACCTTCATTACCCATTACCTGCAGCTTTTACAGACTCCCACACTCTGTCGATAGTGGTTGGGACTGCCAATAGTGTTTAACTCTATCACTGTCAGCTGTATGCCCCAGTGTGGGAATCACGGCGGTATTCATTTGGTTGTGTCTACGCATGTACGCCTTGATTAAAATACATCAGAGGGTGATATTGCGCTGACAAGTTGCCTCCGTACCCTGAGGAGACCTCTAACGCTCATCAGCCGTGATCTTATCTTCGAACGGTATTCCCGGAATGACCTCCAGGAATTATGACAGGCGCTCGGCCGTCTGGGAACGTCTTCGCTTCGGGACAACTCCCCATTAGCAGCCATGTGATCATGTTCCAACAAGCGATGGTTCCTGAACCCTCATCTTGTATTTTCCTCGAGCGTTCGCAGAATTACATTTTCATTTTGCTAAAGGCACCTTGATGCATCGCTGTAATCCACCGAGTGGCTGAAGTGCATCGCGCCAAGGCTGAAGCTAAATGGCTAATACCATAAAAAACAGATTGGAGAGTGAATGGAGGAGATCATTACACTGAGGTTCAGCATATGGGCACAGGGACATCACTGTGTGTCATGCATGTCTTTTTATAATACCTAGCAGCAGTTACAGTGAACACTGCAGTTATTCTCATATCATCGGGTTATTTATTGGATTAAATAAGTCAAAAAAGGAAACTGTAAGATGGCACTTTTGGTTTAAAGCATCCTTTGGTCGTTTGAAGCAAGATGCCGAGCACATTGCATCCTCTGTTACTTCTCAAATATGTTGTATACGTGGTTGTATCATGACATACAAGGCTAGTAAATCAATTGAAAGAGTAGATTTTACTTTCTTTAAATGAACTAAGTGAACAGATGACAATTAAGACACCTCAATGTTTTGAGTTAGATTTTGTGTTTATATTGTTATTTAAGATGAAGTTTTGGTCTACAGTATATGCTGAAGCAGGGATGCCCTAGAGCACATGTGTCAAACTCAAGGCCCGGGGGCCAAATCAGGCCCTTGGTGGATTTAATTTCGGCCCGCAGGATAATTTCTAATTCCTATTAGATCTGGCCCGCCGGTATATTGCACGCACACCTTCACTCCATCCTGAGGGTCTCCTCAGCTCAGAGCCTGAGCCCAAACATTGATGACCTTGCACCCAAGATGAGATGCCAAGTATCTGAACGAGCATCACAGAGCAGCAACCTGAGTTTAATGGATGTTTCCTTCTGCACTTTCTCTCTCACGACAACAGGGCATGTTTGGTTTGTTCTTTGAGGGAAATAGTTTTTTTGAAGCTGTTGTTGGCCTGTGGAAAAATGTAATCATAAGAAATGACTCTGGAAAAGCTGCAGATAGAGCCATAAGAAATGAATGCAACTGATTATTTAATGTTTAATGTTGTTTTTATAGGCAATACTTTAAGCTTTGTTAGTTCCAGGTTTAATATGTGCAATAAGTTCATTTCAATAAGTTCTGCAATAAACATTGAACCAGTCCGGCCCTCCACTAGTACGCATTTTTTAATGTTGGCCCACTGTGTGTTTGAGTTTGACAGCCCTGCCCTAGAGCCTAAAAAGTACTCGGACACAAAGTAGGAAAACAACATGGTGAGGAGCCGAAAGCTTTCTCATTAAAATGTGGTGTGTAATGGTACCAAAACACAGGGAAAGAGCAAGAGGAGGAAACTAGAAGCAACTGCATTTTGAAAACAAGTCAGAGTGGTACATTAGAAACATACATGGGTGTGTAACTTGACATAAGCTGTCAGGCAGTAATAATTGCATACACACTAAAGTCAGTCCAAATACGTTTACCCTTTACCAGGCATCACACACTGACAGCTTTTTGACATGTTTTGATTTTGTTCCTACTCGTTGTTTAATCTCAAGAATGTGTTTGAGTTGCCAAGGCTTGTTCCTGTTAAGAAGTTACTGCGTTTGCATGAACCCATTCCTACACACGCCTCCCTTATATGTCAATCCTTGCTGATTCTTATAATGTATCCCAGTACTAGGTGACGTGTGTTAGCTCTGTCAGTCATCACAGCGTTTGACTGACAGCCGTTTGTGGAGTCGTGACTCGTGCTCCCTGGAGTTGACATGTGTGACCTTGTGTTGGTAAAACCCCCTCCAGCTGTAAACTTAACACACTAACAGAAATAGCTGATGTCTTGAAAGTGTTTCTAACGTGCAGAGATATGGAGAGAGGCTTTGAAAGATGATTACGTTGTGGACTTACAACATGCTGTGTCCTTTTTATTTCATGTTAACATTAATCTGCGATTTGCACAGTCATGCCTATAGGACATCATTTGGGGAACATGCATGTACACGTGTGAGCCTGCATATGTGAAAAGGTCCCTGAGGGAAGGTCAGGGACATTCGTGCGATCTGTAAACCAGTCTTGTTCATGTTATTAACCGTCTTCCTGATTGCATCTTGCCCAAGGGGTCTGCTGCCTCCATTAGCCAGGTCAGAGCGTGATTACACCCGGATAGATTAGCGCTCTATTTCCTTCACTTACAAACCACTGTGGGGGAGTTAGACCTTGGATGTAGATATGCTAAGGTGAATGTATATACTAACTTCACTGTGGAGAGAGAAAACCCACAGAACGTCAAAGGATTAAGCCCAACGTTTTTTTCCTTTGTGATAAAACTCAATCTCTGCCTGTGAAATTGGCAGCCTTGCCCTGAGGCAAAGAGTATAAAGGTTATTCAACGGGTGTTTAAAGGTTAAAGCATCTGTTTTTGTTTTGAAAAGTAGTTATCAGAGAATAATTGTTGTGCAGCGGCTTTCAAATTGAAACACAAATGGAAGCATCTCCCGATAACGCCAGCCACCTGTCTGCTTTTTAAATGAGTTAAACACAAAGTAAAGGCAGAAAAGCCTGATTGTTTCTTTAAAAGGATGATATATTAGTAAAGTATGGAGGACTGCCCTGTGGCGTGTTCTCATACAACAGCTGCCCAACATGCCCCTTGTTAAAAAGGAACAAATCTGCCACTGGTGATTGTCTCTATTGTCTAAAATGTTGAAGTTTTGATTTATAGGTACTGTCAGGTCCCTACATGCTGCGCGCCATCGGGGGATTTCCCAGCTTGAAATTTAGATGGACCGATTCATGTGACATTTCTAAACCCAATTTTCAATTATGGCCGAGGCGTCCCGTGCAGCTGCCTACAGTGAGCCCTGATAACTGTCTGACAGCCAAATGATGAAGGCCTGTCTCCAAATGATTGAAGAGTATTCATCATTTGCTCTTCTCTGCAGCGAGACGGCGCCGTCAAACTCGGACTCAATCATTCTGGCCCTCGTTAACTGGCATAGCACCACACACACACACACACACACACTAACCCTACACTCGAAGCACTCAATGCATTACTGTTACAATACTTTCCGGTGATTTCAAAATGAATATAATCTAGTAATAGGCACACGCTCTGTTATGCTCTAATGGGCTTTACATTTACAGACTAATATAGACCCTATTTATACTTTAGACTACCATCCTCCGGCATTACAAGCAGTACTGAGCAGTATGTCTTTCCTTACATTAACAAAAATAACTTTAATGGTTTGTAGTTACCACACAAGAGAGCATGCCAATCATTATGTTAAACTCAAATGCAGAATAATTTGTAAACACCACAATTAATGTATCATCCTATAAAGTTGAATCCCCTCACAAGAGAGCTGAACTTTTTGGATAGTTGCAACAATACCAACTTTTTGCTTTATTAAACTTGTATACACACAAACACAGCTGTATCATCCCTAGAAGTTGGTCCCAGGCGAGTCAGCAGAACACAAAAAGAGAACCTATAGCTCAGTTAAAACAGGAAAACACACATTGCATTCAGACACATTTCCAAACGTTCCACTCCCAACTCATTCTTTGTCATATCCCTTATGAGTCCTCACACTCCTGCAGATCTCTCACACGCTGCGTGAATTTGAGCCGTCAAACCAAAGCCCTCGCGCTGCCCTCAGCAAACAAAGCGCCCAAACAGGGAGAATTGGACGGAGAGCTGAAAAGTTTCATAATTAGTCAACACGGCACGTCATTAAGACTCAAATGAGCCTCCAGCAGCAGGTGCAGCTTCACCCGTCAGCCGTCCTCATTACTAATGTGGTCATCATGTTCCCCCGGACATTATGTGTCCACTTTCCGTTGCTCACCTGCCCATCATCCGCTGATAATGGGTAGGTGAGCAACACTGAGTGTGCTGTTAAAGTAAATTCCTGCACTAGTAAATAAATTGGCAATTTGTTGCAGAACTGTGTGTCTCAATTTGACCTTTTAAAGAATACCTGCAAAAACAGAGATGCAATGCTGCTTTCAGTATATTGTATTACTGTAATTAAACTGCCTCTGAGAGACCCTGAGTGCTATATAGGTGTGTGTGTGTGTGTGTGTGTGTGTGTGTGTGTGTGTGTGTGTGTGTGTGTGTGTGTGTGTGTGTGTGTGTGTGTGTGTGTGTGTGTGTGTGTGTGTGTGTTTGCGTGCGTGCGTGCGTGCGTGCGTGCGTGCGTGTGTGTGTGTGTGTGTGTATGTTTGTGTGCGTGTGTGTGTGTGTTTGTGCGTGCGTGCGTGTGTTTGTGTGTGTGTGTGTGTGTGTGCGTGTGTGTGCATGTAAATGGGCTGAAATGCCTGTGTTCCTGTGTGACACTAAATACAAATATGAACCTGGAAATGAGTGGGATGTGTCCAATTGAAAGTTAAGTTTGAAGCAAGTAGAGAGGATTACTGACAATATTTAAAGAAGTTAAAGAAGTTCACTACACCTCATGATTATGAAATTCGTTTGGTGCTCAAGTCATCATTTTAAGTGTGTGAGGTTGTGCTGAAGTTCTCGCTAAATGTGTGAATAACTTCCTCTGTGTTGCGTTTATGGGGATGAAACTTGGGTGACATCTTTACACATTCAATGTGGTGTTGTGTTATTTGATTTGCAGGTGATAACGTGAAACAATCTCTATAATATAAACTGTTGACATTTGTCAACACATCCTTATGTAAGATTTATAAGTAGCATCAGAAGATGGAGGCAAGGAATACTTTTCAAAACGAGATGCACTTCTGCTGCCTAATGTCTGAGATGTTTTAAACATAATCATATATGCCAATTAATGCCAGAGTAAATATGTATGGGCATCGATGTTGCCTGCATACAACACATGGCTGGCATTAATAAGGGCTGTAGCTTTAAACATAAACTACTAGTTACAGCAGGATCTATTTTTCCTCATTAATATCCAGGTTTGTGCAACAAGGCCTTCCAAGATCTGTAGGGAAACCTCTTACATACGTAGGTACTGTACGTTCATAAATATGACTTGGGAATCAATAACTCAAGCTATAAGATGGAGACAACGAGGAGCAGAGAGGGGAAGAAAGGACTAGGGAGGCTGTGGCTCAGTGGATAGTGTGCTGGACTTCGAATCAGGGGATAGCAAGTTTGAGTCCTACTGCAGTCAGCATGTCGTTGTGTCCCTGAGACACTTCACCCCAAATTGCTCCTGTGGGGATTGTCCACAGTACTGAATGTATGTAAATCACTTAAATGACATGTAGGGTAATGACAGTGTCTGCTCAAAGAGACGTCTAATATGAAATGTATTTGAGGTCACTTATTTGGACGACTATTACAAATCACTGTCGTAATAATTCATGCCCAGCGACTTTATATTGCAAATATAAAACATGACCATAACCTGGATAGCGGTTAAATAAATAAATATCTACCATCATGTTCCAGCAACATCTGTTTTCTTATTAATGATTTATTAAGAAAAAGTAGTCGGATAAAAGTCATAGAAAACGAAATAAATGAACGTTATCTCTAACCTTGACGCACTCAAGAAACATTTAGTAATATCATCTTAAGACCTGCCTTAAGCTACTTCACTTTTTGTGTTCAACTTGTAGCTCATTTAACAGAAGCTGACCACGTGTTTTGAGCATCAATGTAGTTTGTTTTTCACTTCTTTAATGCCTCTGCTGCTTCGGCTAACATTTGCAAAAGGATTTCAAATAATGATCGAAGGACGATGCTCGAAGAGAGAATGCAGTGTTTCCCTTAGGGATTGTTCTGTGTTGGTTTACATGCTCTCCGTAATGTGGGGTCCTTCATTTGTGACACATTTGGATAGTTGTAGTTGCATATTTAAACTCCAGCTTGATGGACTAGAAGTTTTTAGCCTCGAGTTTATCCTTCCAGAGAGAAACAAAGAAAGCAAGAGACGAATCAGAATGTGAATAATAAAAGAAAGCGATAGACTCAGAGTAAGATGAACTATAGAAAAGCAGGTGATGAGAGAGTGAGAGAAAGGAAGGCAGTCAACCTTTTAAAGAAATCAATAACTCAAGCTATAAGATGGAGACAACGAGGAGCAGAGAGGGAACGACAGGAGACCATGGGGGGGGGGGAGAAAGCATCTGAGAGAGGGGTTTGAGAGGTGGAATAAGATGGAGAGGTTTCCCGGTGTTTGTGTGTTCTGGAAGAAGTCCCACGGGTTAATTTCTGACCCGGAGAGCTCAACGTCTCCACCTCTAACAAAGAGCAGGGCAGGAATAAAGCTGAGGAGAGAGCGGATGAGAGAAGCCTGTCAGAGGTTAGCCTTTGTTCTCCTCTGACAGACATCCTGCATACTTTGAGATGTCTAAAGCCGCCCAAACCTTTCACAAAGCCGCGGCATCTTACACTGTTACACATTGTTGGGAGGAATCCTCAAGGCTGATGGTGTGATGAAATCCTCCAAACATGACATGCTTTACAAGCAACCAGCAGGACTGTACTGAAGCCTCGAGACTTCAGGGACGTTTCAGAGGGAAAGACTCTCGTAACAGATGTGAATAAACATATCACCAAGGTTAAGCCACGACCACCGAGGGTTTGATTCAATATTTAATACAGAAAAACTGGGAGTAACCTAAGCGTTGACCTCCTGGATGATTGTTGACAACATGTACTTCTCCATCTTTCTGTCTTACCCAGTGTGATCTCTGTATCGTCTTGATTATGTCACATTATAGTACAACAGAAACATTGAAATGGAGTAGCCGTTGTTTTAGCAGTAGCACAGCTGGACTCATATTAGTATGTAGTGTCTCTACTGGGACATGTCTCCATGCTTTAATGTTCAAAAAGCTCTTTATTGTTCTCATACTCTGTCCTGCAGGCCTCTTTTCACCCTCTGTCTGAAACCAGAGCCCAGTCTGATCTGATTGGTTAGCTGGCCGACTCTCTTGTGATTGGTCAACCGTTTAGAGATTGATACATTTTATTTCGAACAAGTAAAATAAATAATTACAAAAATCAAAGAAATGTTGCAGTGCATAGTCATGTAAAACAAAGCAAATCAAAGTGACATTTACAACAACAACAACAACAACAACAACAACAGCATTAGCATCATAAACAGTCCCACATCTAGTTTTCGAAAAGGAGTGAGAAGAAGTATAATTTATTTAATCTCACCCCCTTGTCCCTAAATTATTTATTTATAATCTATAATCTATAAATAATTATAAATAATTATCATTATTATTCATTATTATTGTTATTATTGTTATTATTATTAATATTAATCTGCTTTACTTGTTGATTGACATATATACATATACACATATATATATACACATATACATACACACACATACACATATATACATATACACATATACAAATACACATATACATACACACACATACACATATATACATATACACATATACAAATACACATATACATACACACACATACACATATATACATATACACATATACAAATACACATATACATACACATACATAGATAAATACAGTCAAACACCTTCCCCCTCGCTGTACCTCAAGAAAATAATTTCTCTGTATTTCCTCTTGAACTGGTTAATGTCTGGACATCGCTTTAGCTCCACGTTCACACTGTTCCATAGTCTCCCTCCACAGGCTGAGATACAAAATGTTCTTCTGGTTGTACGGACCCTATGAATTTCAAATGGAAATTGTCTCCTTGAACTATATCCCCCCACTCGTTGAGTGAATACTTTTTGGATGTTTCCTGGTAAAATGTTATTATTTGCCTTAAACTTGATTTGTGCCGTTTGGATTTTTACCAGGTCTGTACATTTTAACAATTTTGGCTGCATGAATAATGCGTTAGTTTGAAGAGATGTCCCGCCCCTTAGCCTATCACGTACACAGTGGTATGTAGTGATGTCACTTTGTTCCAGAAGTAAACAAAGGAGTCCAATGGAGGCGTTTCAGGCAGAGTGTGTGGGAGAGGAACTGGGCTTTTGACCTTTTGACATTTGTCGACAATTTACATGTACGAAAACCTACATAACACACTAAAGGAAAGGAGATAAAGGATCATTGGGCCTCTTTAAAGGGAAAATATACGTCTTTAAGGATAGAAGCGTGAAATCCATCTTCTAACAACAAAGTGTTTCGATGACAAACACAGCACAGAGTCGGCGTGTGTGTGTGTGTGTGTTTGTGTGTGTGTGTGTGTGTGTGTGTGTGTGTGTGTGTGTGTGTGTGTGTGTGTGTGTGTGTGTGTGTGTGTGTGTGTGTGTGTGTGTGTGTGTGTGTGTGTGTGTGTGTGTGTGTGTGTGTGTGTGTGTGTGTGTGTGTGTGTGTGTGTGTGTGTGTGTGTGTGTGTGTGTGTGTGTGTGTGTGTGTTTGAGTGCGTGGGTGCATGCAGTTTATAGTTTATATGCCCCTGAGCGCTGAACTATGAAACTGCGATGTGTGAAGTGTTTTGTAATTAGGGCCGTAGTGTAATATGAATCAACCACTGACGTTTATTTCAATCAACCGACTAAATTCTCAGGTCCGTTAATTAAACCTTGGCAAAAAAGCTGAAAGGTAAATGAATAATGTGAGATTGGAAAAGCAAGCAGCCACTCCACAGAGAATTTAACCAACAATCCTCAACAATGTATCTGCAAACAGAAATATTACGAAAGAGCTTCCAGGTTGTTATGCTTCAAAAGGAAAATATTAGCACTCGTTTTATGCATAGAGACACATGGTGGGTTCATGCTTGAAGGAGAAATTAAGATAGTGTCGGTTGCCGACGATGATGAAGTGGAGTAATTATCGGATTCACACGTTTTGGTGTTGTTGCAGAGGGACCGGGACTTTTTTTGCCCTTTTTGTTTTTCCCTCTTGATTAAGCAGTATCTTTTACCTGTCATTTCACCATGAATCCTCACACCTGAGCTGTGACTTTCCTCATGACTCCCACGGTGTTCAGAAGTTCTGAAAAGAAAGTGCACTTGTTTCCTTTTCTCACTTAAAGTCCCCAAAACATTTCTGTCACGACAATCATTGTTGCATCTGTCTTCCTGCTTGTCATCTCCTCGTCTTGTGAGTCTGTTCTCTCTTTTCAACCTGCCTGTTTACTCAACTCTTTTTTTCTTCCAACCGCAGCCTCTGATTTACGTGTTCTCCTCCTCTCCGCCCTCGCCTCTGTCGGGTTGTTTATGCCCTGTTCATCCTCCTCTGTAATTATGAGTGTTGTTCACTGTATCCCCATCCATACGACGCGCCTGACGGTGACGCAGGGAGATGGATAGTGCGAGTAAAAAAGCAAAGTGAAAAACGAGTGTGTCTCGGCAGAAGCCATTTTCCTCATGACACATCTGTCCATTGGCCTTGACCTGCGGGGACACGGCACTAAATCTGACTCATAGTCATAAACACACCGCCACACACACACACACTGATGGAGATCACCCTGCAGTAATGATGATTATGGTTGTTTATGGTCTTCAGC
>NC_136911.1:3717234-3772234 GCF_949606895.1 Notothenia rossii | reverse complement strand
AAGCTGATTCCAGTGTCATTTTACTGGTTTTTAAGCATATGTTGATAATCTTCTGGATAATATTGTCACTAGTCAGTATTTCTGCCACGACGATCGCATCATTCTCAGTTATCTGGGCGCCATTTTGGATCCGATTGCCTGGCTAAAGCCCCTGTCACACTGTCCCGAAATTGACACCCGATGGACACACGAATATGGAATTGTCAATTTCGCACGAAGATGGCCCCGAACCACACACGAAGGCAACATTTACATTACATTTAAGTTGAACAATTATGTTAAAGTATTATAATACTGTACTGATATTTTCAGACTTTGTTCTTTACTTTCTCCGTCTTTATATGTAGAAGGTATGAAGTTTTCTCCGTCATGTTGTTTCCATAGCAACAACAACTTCCTCGCCTTCAAAATAATATATTATATCCTTTTCAGTTTCACAGAACACAAATTGGGTTATTTACATAATATGTTGACATGATTTTGTTGTGCAATAAAACAACCCGATGGACACACGGTAAAGGAAATGTTCAAATTCGGTTCTGATCGTAGCAACATCGGGACATTCGTGAGGGCATCTTAAGCCATCGTATGACCGCCGGTGGAGTTTCTCAGGCTCCGGCAGCAACTTCGGGAGCGGTGGCAAAATCTTTGGCATGCCAAAAAATTGCCGAAGGACCTTGTGAAGGTTCATTTTCGTGTTGAATTCGCGTGTCCATTTTGCCCTTCGTAAGGCCATCGTGAGGGCATCTTGTTATCATCGGTGCCATCGGGCATTCGCCCCGATCAGAGTGAGGGCGAATGCCCGATGGCACCGATAATAACAAGATGCCCTCACGATTTGACAAGATGCCCTCACGAGTTCCTTACGAAGTTGCTGCTCCCGAAGTAGCTGCCGGAGCCTGAGAAACTCCACCGGCGGTCATACAACGGCTTAAGATGCCCTCACGAATGCCTTACGAAGGGCAAAATGGACACACGAAGTCAACACGAAAATGAACCTTCACAAGGTCCTTCGACAATGCTTTGTGATGCCAAAGATGTTGCCACCGCTCACGAAGTTGCTGCCGGAGCCTGAGAAACTCCACCGGCGGTCATACGATGGCTTAAGATGCCCTCACGAATGGCCCGATGTTGTTACGATCAGAGCCGAATTTGAACATTTCCTTAATCGTGTGTCCATCGGGTGTCAATTTCGGGACAGTGTGACAGGGGCTTAAAGGACTGACGGTGATGAAAGAAAGATGAAACTCTCGGGTTGCTATCTCTAAAAAGACAGTTATCTCGCTCTGCTTCTCATATCTTAAAACATTGCTGTTGTCCGTCATTCCTCTCATTTAGCAGCTCTCCCCCTCTCTGTCTCAGCTCTATCTGTCTTTGTGAGTCTCTGCACACAAAATACAGCAGACATGATAAAGATGTAGGCATTAACCTCTCCGGATGAAAGAGAGATGAATAGGTGAGAGTATCTGATGCTGAAATAACAGATAGATAAAGCCATCACTATAAGTAGCGCTGTGTGGCTCGCCTTGAGGAGCAAACACAACCTCGGGCCTTATCCATCCGTCATGTCTGCTTCCTCCTCTCCTGTGAACATTTAACATGTTTGTTTGGGGATTTGGCTGCGAGAGAACACGGACAGATGTTAAGAGTAAGATTATAAAGATGATAAAGACAATGTTGAGCTTGGAGTCTTTGATCTGTTCATCCTTTGTGTTTTTACAGACTTTACAGTTGTCTTTTAATGAATGTTGGATTCAAAAGTTCCTTTATTATGGTGCAACAGAGCAGAGCTACAATTCCCAAGACAATGCATTCTGTCTCTTTCACTGCTTTACAGAAATCTGCATGTTTCCACTTAATCCTTTTCTCTTTTCACTGTTTAGCTCCAAACAGTCCAAACAGTGCGACTTCTGATAGTTACCCAGGATTTAAGCAGACCCACACACAGACACACGCACACACAAACACACACACACACACACACACACACACACACACACACACACACACACACTCACACACACACACACACTCTCACACACACACACACACACACACACACTCCTCCTCGAACATGCACTCACTCACACACACACACTCACACACACACTCACACACACACAAGCACACACACACACACACACACACACACACACACACACACACACACACACACACTCCTCCTCGAACATGCACTCACACACACACACACACACACACACACACACACACACACACACACACACACACACACACACACAAACACTCCCCCTGCAGTGCCCTCTCTCTCGGCTCTCCATATGAACTCTGTGCCAGTGTGATTGCATCTCTCCTCCCTCATATCAACATCCATCCATGCTGTCTTTCTCTCATCTCCCCCTCCCCCTCCTCCCTCCCCCCCCTCCCTCCTCCCTCCTCTCCACTCTCCACTCTCCAGTCCTCACTTGTTTGTTTTGGCAGAACTTGAACTGAATCACACAGGAGACGCAAACTGGCAGGATGTATAATGCAGCTCCCACCTGATGCTCTGCTGGTGCTCCTACAACACTTCTCCTCTCCTCTCCTCATCTCTCCCCTCCTCTCCCCTCCTCTCCCATCCTCTCCCCTCCTCTCCCATCCTCATCTCTCCCCTCCTCTCCCCTCCTCTCCCATCCTCTCCCCTCCTCTCCCATCCTCATATCTCCCCTTCTCTCCCCTCCTCTCCCATCCTCTCCCATCCTCATCTCTCCCCTCCTCTCTTCTCCCCTCCTCTCCTCTCCTCTCTTCTCCCATCCTATCCTCTCCTCTCCTCTCCCCTCCTCTCCCATCCTCATCTCTCCCCTCCTCTCCCCTCCTCTCCCATCCTCTCCCCTCCTCTCCCATCCTCATATCTCCCCTTCTCTCCCCTTCTCTCCCCTCCTCTCCCATCCTCTCCCATCCTCATCTCTCCCCTCCTCTCTTCTCCCCTCCTCTCCTCTCCTCTCTTCTCCCATCCTATCCTCTCCTCTCCTCTCCCCTCCTCTCCCATCCTCATCTCTCCCCTCCTCTCCCCTTCTCTCCCCTCCTCTCCCATCCTCTCCCATCCTCATCTCTCCCCTCCTCTCTTCTCCCCTCCTCTCCTCTCCTCTCTTCTCCCATCCTATCCTCTCCTCTCCTCTCCTCTCCCCTCCTCTCCCATCCTCTCCCCTCCTCTCCTCATCTCTCCTCTCCTATCCTCTCCTATCCTCTCCTCTCCCCTCCTCTCCTCTCCCCTCCTCTCCTCTCCTCTCCTCTCCTCATCTCTCCTCTCCTATCCTCTCCTATCCTCTCCTCATCTCTCCTCTCCTCTCCTCTCCTCTCCCCTCCTCTCCTCTCCTCATCTCTCCTCTCCTCATCTCTCCTCTCCTATCCTCTCCTATCCTCTCCTCTCCCCTCCTCTCCTCTCCTCTCCCCTCCTCTCCTCTCCTCTCCTCATCTCTCCTCTCCTATCCTCTCCTATCCTCTCCTCTCCCATCCTATCCTCTCCTCTCCTATCCTCTCATCTCCCCTCCTCTCCTGTCCTCTCCCCTCCTCTCCTCTCCTCTCCCCTCCTCTCCTCTCTGCTCCCCTCCTCTCCTCTCCCCTCCTCTCCTCTCCTCATCTCTCCTCTCCTCATCTCTCCTCTCCTCATCTCTCCTCTCCTATCCTCTCCTCTCTTATTCCTCCTCTTCTCTGTCTCCTTCAATTATTCATCCAAAAAAATGGGTTATGAAAGGTTGAAAAACAAACCTTTCCTATTAGCTCCTCTCCTCATTCCTCGCACAATGATACCTCTTTTAAAACGTGTCCTGTTCTTATTGCACCAACTTGCACCTGCTACTTACTTTGTTTTATAGTAGTCCTACAACTGCCTATTTGTTACAGATTCATTCCTCTTTGAATGCACCGTTAAACACAACAGGAAATTCCTTAAATGTGTAAACCTACTTGGCAATAAATGTGATTATTTTCCTTTCCTTTCCTTTTTCTTTCCCTTCCTTCCTTTACTTTCTTTTCCCTTACTTTTCCTTTTCCTTTAATTTCATATCTTTTCATTTCCTTTCCTTTCCTTTTCTTCATCTCAGTGTATTTAATATCCTTTTCTTTCCTTTTATTTCCTTTCTGTCCTTTCCTTTCCTTTATTTTCCTTTCCTTTCCTCAACTCCTCTCTTCTCCTCTGTCTCATTCTTAAATTACTCGTCCTAAAAAAGGGTTATATAAAAAAAGTTATCTTATTCTGCTTGCTTCTGTCCATCTGAAAAGCTGAAAGTGTGTGTGTGCGTGCGTGTGTGTGTGTGTGTGTGTGTGTGTGTGTGTGTGTGTGTGTGTGTGTGTGTGTGTGTGTGTGTGTGTGTCTGTGTGTGTGTGTGTGTGTGTGTGTGTGTGTGTGTGTGTGTGTGTGTGTGTGTGTGTGTGTGTGTGTGTGTGTGTGTGTGTGTGTGTGTGTGTGTGTGTGTGCGTGTGCGTGTGCGTTATGACATGGCAGGGTTAATGAGAGGCCGAGCAGACAGTGAGAGGGTGAGACTTCGAGACTTCGAGGCGCTGAGTCTCTGTTTCTCGCTGCTCGCTTTTGTTTCCTCTGCCCTTTGTCTCACAACACAATTGGCAACTGTTGTCTTTTGAATTTGACTCATGATGGGATGCACCACAACAGCTTGACCACACGGACGTGCCCACATTTCAAACGTGATTCTCTGTGTAAGACAGTCTGTTATTTATTTATCGACCTGTTGAATTATTTATTGTTTCTGTGGCTGAAATCACACACAGCAGCTTTTAAGGTGGTTTTGTTTTTGACACTTTGGCATGTTTTGATGCTTGAGGCTGCAACCGTTTGACTCAGCATATTGCTTTACTCTCTCCTAATTTGAGAGTCATTTGAAATGTTCACGTCATATACTCAACAAATATTTTAACTCATTTCTTCTTGCTACCATTTTTCATAGGTCGAAAAGAAATATTTTTGCACAAAAATTGTTTTTTCTCAAAAGAAATTGGACAAATCTGTTGAAACCTTTGCAAAAAAATAAGACAATGTGTGCACAGAAGGAAAAAGTCTGCTGTCTTTAATGTCAATTTGTGAGATGTAGGAAATAAATGCGTAATACTTGTTGTACCGCGTAGTTATACAAGAACTAGAGGATGCTTGCCATCACTTTGAAAAGTAGTCGCAGCTCGCTTCAAGGTCGATGACATGACACTCACTAATTGGATCGGGGGCGAGATGCGTGGTGTTTCGGGCGGCTGAGATTAGCTGGCTGTGGTTGGGGAACTCACTGACCTATCTGTGAAGGTCTTAGTTTCCAACTTGGTTCTGACTTGTGCAACAACTCCCACACACACACTCTCACACACGTGTCCACACACAGGCGGAGGGCTGTGGAGTCTCCTGAGCAGACGCTGTTAATCCTATTGACAACGGCATGTCTGAACAGTGGCCTGAAGAGAGATGAAGCTAATTCTTTTTATGAGTTCAATAAACCCGCAGTCACCAAGCCCAAACACAAACACATAGAATATATATGTGAAGACCGAAAGTAGCCTCCTCCTGGAGTTTAGCCCCCTTTCAGAGAATAGAAAAAGTGCAATAAAGCATATCAATAACAGTATATCACACCTTGGTGCAATTGTGCTGCATCAAAAGCCCCCGTCCATCCCCGGCTGTAACAAATGTGGCTCAGGAGATTTCATTGCCTCTGATGGAATTTGACAAAGCCATACTGACAATGCAGCGTATTTTCCTTGAATAAAGAGGGAAATGTAATATTGTTTCATTCTCTCTTGCTGTTGTTGTGATGTATTTCCAGGCACCAAAATATTTACACCCGTCTCTCCGCCAAGTTACTGTCTCCTGCCAGAATACGTTATCCAGCGCGGCAAAAACAATATTACATTTCTTATTGAAAAGCAGCGATCCCTCACCTTTTACCCACTGACTCAAACACACACAGACACACATCACAATAAGGATTCTGTGTGTCAACAGATTCCTACCAATTAACATAAGGGAAATGCAAATGCAGCTCTCTGAGACTCTGTGTATTAGATCTTTAAAATCTCATGTGTGATCTATGACTAAGTGTGCCTGCCTGTCTCAGAGGCATTTACCATTCAGCTGTGTAATGCATGTTGAGCAAATGAATTACATCAACCATGCAGCTGCTTGTTGTCGATATAAATCACATTAATGCGACAAAAGCCTGAAACAGTGAAGGATTTAACAATGAATCACCTGCAATGAGAAGCAGGACTGACAGTTTAGTAACACACTTTAATTGCCTTCAAAAAGTTTGTAAGGGGAAGAATGAACATTGTCAGAAACAAGTAGATGACTGTTCTTCAGAGGTGGGAAGTAGTGGAGTACAAATACTTCGTCACTGTACTTAACTACATTTTTCTGGTATCAGTACTTTACTCCACTAATTACTTTTCTGACCACTTTTTACTTTGACTTCTTACATGTTGAACTCAAATACCTGTACTTTCTACTTCTTACATGTTGAACACAAATACCTGTACTTTCTACTTCTTACATGTTGAACACAAATACCTGTACTTTCTACTTCTTACATGTTGAACACAAATACCTGTACTTTCTACTTCTTACATGTTGAACACAAATACCTGTACTTTCTACTTCTTACATGTTGAACACAAATACCTGTACTTTCTACTTCTTACATGTTGAACACAAATACCTGTACTTTCTACTTCTTACATGTTGAACTCAAATACCTGTACTTTCTACTTCTCACATGTTGAACTCAAATACCTGTACTTTCTACTTCTCACATGTTGAACTCAAATACCTGTACTTTCTACTTCTCACATGTTGAACACAAATACCTGTACTTTCTACTTCTCTCATTTTCCAAACAGACTGGTTCCTTTAGTCTGAATGTGTGTTTGGTGGCGTGATCATTATTATTTAGAGTCATTGCGTGCCTATTGATTTGAACACGATCCGTGTATCCATCATTTCCTGGTCTTCTCTAAAGAAGAGGGACCAATAGAAACGTTGTCATGTTGCCGTTGTTCAGCATGGAAACATTCTTTAGCTAACAATGACATTATTGTTCTATTAATATAAAGGGAGGTCAGGTACTCTTTAAAACAGCTGCTAGTTATGGGTACTTTTTACTGAAGTACATTTCAAAGCCTCTTTACTTTGACTTGAGTAAAGAAGTTTAGTCAGTACTTCTACTTTTACCAGAGTATTTTTAAACACGACTACCTGTACTTCTACTTGAGTAAAGGATGTGTGTACTTTTGCCATCTCTGCTGTTCTTATTTTCGAACATATTTTTGTGTCTTCCCCAGATGGAACCCCCTACACGTGGTGGGTGGGCCGGGGCAGCGAGAAGCACTTCTACTGGGGGGGCTCGGGGCCCGGCATCCAGAAATGTTCCTGTGGCATCGACAGGAACTGCACGGACCCAAAGTACGACTGCAACTGTGACGCGGACCAGCGGCAGTGGTAAGTGCGGCTGTCAGGTTAACGTTCAGAGGGGGCGCAAACTATTTGTTTTGCATCGATTCATTTCCCTCCAATTAGCTTTGCATTGACTTTAATTAGAGTTTGCAGAAACAGCTGCCGGTTAAAAGTTTCTCGGTCACACCCAGTCCACCCTCTGCAGCAGAGCACTCTGGGACGTTCATAACGCTGAGTCAGCACACCTGTTAATGCATCGTTCTGCTTAATGCTCCTCTGAGCACCCAGCTGCACGCTTCACGTTTCACACATTTGGCAGAAAACTAATGCTACTGTACATCTGGGCTATCAGAGGCTCTGTGGCACTGTCTCAGCAAAGCGCATTACCTGCAATACTGTCAAATACATCAGCTGTCCTTCATCCTAAATAACCTTTCCTCCTTTAAAAGTGAAACTTATCTTAAATGTACTGTTTTCATACTGGTAGGTTTTTATTTGTTCGACTAGGTGACAGGGTTGAGTCAGTTTTACCTAATCTAGTTCAATTAGGTAATTTAAATAATGATAATTGTTTATTATTAGGGCCGGGACTCGATTAAAAAAATTCATCTAATTAGAGGCTTTGTAATTAATTAATCGAAATTAATCGCATTTTTAATCACATAAATATTTGACCTGAGAACAGTGAGAAGCAATTTTTTTCACATGGATTTTAGTATACCATTGAATAATGACTGAATACATAAGCTTAAGCAACAAAACATTGTTTATTATTTTCAAGGTGGTACTTAACCAAGACCAACAGAAAAGTGCAATTTTTGCCATAAAGTGTAGCAATAGCATATTTAGGAATATAGTACATTTCAGAGATTCAGGTAGCCTATAGGTAGGTAGACCTTCTATAAACTATAACACTTTGTTTTTTAAGTAAAACACAATACTTTCAAGTACATTCAGAACATTGGAAACCCTGACTATTAGAAAACATCTCTCTGTTGCTTCAGAGGCCATAACAGACTTTGTTGATTTAAAAAATCTAATACATTTCAGTCCAACTCTCTCAATAACCTTGGCCAAAACAATAAACAGTTCAACATAAAGTGCCAGTTGCACCAACAACGTAATAAATAGTTCAACACAAAGTGTACCATTTAAAATAAAATAAAAAAGTGCCAGTGATTGGTTTTTTAAAACATCCACGGGGCCAACCAAAGCGGTCTCATCAGCTTCTTCGTTCAAGTTTGACTATTGTTCACTGTGGTTTGTTGTTGTCTAAAGTCATGAACGTTAGTTGGTGCTTCAGTATAATCGGTACCCCTGAAACTCAGCCAGTGAGAAACGTTCCGCGGTGCAAAAATAAGTGCGATTAAAATGCGTTAATTTTTGTGTAATTAATTAATCTTAATTAACGCGTTAAAGTCCCGGCCCTATTTATTATATGTGATGATAAAGTCTTGATAATACATTTTTGGGGCTTTGATTCGTAAGGAGATTTGTAATTGAGCAGCTGGGCAGAATTACAACGAACTTTCATGATGTGTTGGAAAACGACAGGTCTAAACATGAAAATATATATTTGTATCTAAAGCATCTTGTCTCACTAGCTTTGCCTGCAGTACTACTTCATTATTTCCTCCAATAAACTCATAAACTAGTGGGAAAGCAGACTTTTTCTCTTGAACATGGTGCTTCAGCCTTGGTGTTTTAACACTGTGTCACATACGGAGCCATCACTTGCACATTTAATAAGTCAGCGTGAGACCTTTGGAAAGCAAGTGTTAATTAAATATGCTCAAGGAAGTTGTCACTGCAGCGAAATCTAGAATTGATCGACCAAGAAAGTACAAATCTTCATCCATCATTAATGTAGAATTAAGTGTATCGCAACAGTAACCATGGGTGATGGCGCTGAGTGAATAGTCCGTTACTGTAATTACAATCAATAATCAGTGGCATTTGTTCGCTTTAACTACCTGGATGAACTGTATGATGTAAAGATTTCTGGCATGGCAGTATTTCCAGTAAAGTCCTTCACTATCAGCCGCAGAGCGTGTCCATTGATCAGTTAAACGCCTTGTTAGGAAACTTCTTCAGTTTGACGTGCAGCCCACCCACAGATTTGTTCTCAGCAACTGCTTGACTTTGACAGTATTAAATGTCACAGCAGCGTGCTTCAACTGTTTCTAAAATAAGTTGAATTACATTGTAAAGGTCAACGTACATATTAAGTGCCTTTCATATTTCATAAGTACATATTCTGTTACAGAGAAACACACTTGGGTTGATATTACATATATATTTGTTCACATAAAAAAAAAAAACGTTGTTGAATAAATCCTACAAAGAACAGCCTGAAAAACTGAAGAGCTATTCACCAACAACACATTTCAACCACCTGTAGCTTTTATGAATTGCGCATTAATGCAACCGTTATTTGAGCATTTCAAGGTTAAATTCACAAAAGGTATTGTATTGATGATACGGCAGTGCAAGCACCGCCATTTTTGCAACCAAGCCTTTTTTTATGTTTGTTATTGCAAATATCCTTGCGTCTTATTTTAAGAGTTTTTGAAAAATAGTTTTATATGTTTTTAAATACCTGCAGCGATCCCTCCACAGCAGATTCTACGTGTGTCTCCCCATTAAAAGAGAGCAGCTAAAGCTCATTGATTATTTAAATCTCTTTTTTTTCTCATGTATTTTCAAAAATGACATGTAAGGGAGCTTTTTCGCATTTCTTTTTCATGACACATCTGTCATTGCATTCTGTCAGTGTGTCAACTCAGTGACTGCAGCCCCAAATAAATGAGTTTGAGTAGACCTCCCTTTATGATGCGCTTCAGTTAAAACTCTCTGACGACCATTAAAATGTCACTGTGCGACTATTACAGTTAGTGCTAATCTTTGTGAATTAGACACGTTTCGCAACACAGTTCAGTACTTCATTTAATACGTGCAAAAAACAAGGGATCATCAAAATGCTACATTTCTTTTTGTCTCATTCGAACGAGTTTAGCGTCCAAAAAAAGCCCACAATCCTTCCCTGACTTCCCACCTGCTACATGAACTGGACTTAAAAGTGAAGTCTGCAACCCCCATGCACATTTTGATGGTACCATGCTGAAACTAAAATTGTCACTTGTGCTACTGCTGATTTTAGCATTGATCCGTCAGCTCAGCGTCTGCCTCCGCTGATGAGGTGTCTGAACTTCAAAGTGACTGAATGATGAAGGCCACCATCAGCGCCGTGTTTACTTAAGAGGGATATGTGCGTGTAGAAACCAACAGTTTGTGTTTCAAAGCTCCTCTAGCCAGCTGATGGATATTCTCATTAAACCAATCACAGCGCTGTGTGAGGGTGTGTGCATGTGTGTGTACACAATGTGTGTCTGTGGGTAATTACCGGCTGTTGGCGAGAAGGAGAGATTTCATTTACTTTCATGTCTTTCCTCATCTCTAAAACTGATGAGATTACAAATAAGTCTTACTCTGTCTGCTTCTCTCCATTAATAATGTCAGCTTTAATGTCTCATTGATTGGCTGAGTGAGTTTATGAAATATTACCCATGTAACTCTATTTCCACTCATTACCCGTGTTTTTTGCAGCACATACAATGACACACACACATGCACAAAAATACGCACACATGCAAACACAGAGCTATAAAATAGATTATTCCAAAAAATTAAATGGAAAAACAAACATTTGAAATCAAATATTTCTGTGAATAATTCATAGTGGGAATGAGCCCACTTTGAAGGCTGTGATTTAAACATTTAATGTGTTTATTTTTTGTTTGTATTGTCAGTCAAATTGTGCTAGTAAAAGATGTAAGCAATTCTTCTATATCTTGTTTTGGATTGGCAAAACCCAGGATTAAAGAAAACAGGAAGAGAGTGAAGCGTTAACCTGTTTTTGTTCTGCATGTTTCTCTCATCTCATCCTGCAGGAGAGAGGATGCTGGTCTCCTGATTTATAAAGAGCACCTGCCCGTCAGCCAGGTTGCCGTGGGTGACACCAACAGACCGGGCTCTGAGGCTAAGCTAACAGTTGGACCGCTCCGTTGCCAAGGAGACGGTAAGTGTTGCGTCATGGATACATTTGTACCGTGTTGTAGCTGTTGATGCAAACGGGGCATTACTATCGAAAAGTAAGCCAATGGGATTTCCCCATGTGATTTTGGATTATTGCAGAAATGTATCGCTGTGTCAAACAAGCGTTAATGATACTTACAGTTCAGCAGGATAATCTCCACATGTTAACACCACTTAATGATTTCTGAAGTAAAAAGCTATCGTTAGGCTATAAAGGAACTAGCACGGTCACATGACTTCACGTCACCACCGCTAAGCTAAAGGCGGCTAATGTTGGGCTATAAAGGAACTACAGCACGGTCTCATGACTTCACGTTACCACCGCTAAGCTAAAGGCGGCTAATGTTGGGCTATAAAGAAACTACAGCACGGTCACATGACTTCACGTCACCACCGCTAAGCTAAAGGCGGCTAATGTTGGGCTATAAAGAAACTACAGCACGGTCACATGACTTCACGTCACCACCGCTAAGTTAAAGGTAGCTAATGTTGGGCTATAAAGGAACTAAAGCACGGTCACATGACTTCACGTCACCACCGCTAAGTTAAAGGTAGCTAATGTTGGGCTATAAAGGAACTAAAGCACGGTCACATGACTTCACGTCACCACCGCTAAGTTAAAGGAGGCTAATGTTGGGCTATAAAGGAACTATAGCACGGTCACATGACTTCACGCCACCACCGCTAAGCTAAAGGTGGCTAATGTTGGGCTATAAAGGAACTAAAGCACGGTCACATGACTTCACGTCACCACCGCTAAGTTAAAGGTAGCTAATGTTGGGCTATAAAGGAACTAAAGCACGGTCACATGACTTCACGCCACCACCGCTAAGCTAAAGGCGGCTAATGTTGGGCTTGGTATCGTTTAGTCGTCTCATTTGTAGACACTTGTTAGCAACCGCCATTTTAAAATGTAACAGTTGGGTATTTACTGTCGTATTTGATGGCGTAAAACATGAGACTCTTCAGCTTGTGCTCACCACAGATCTTATTTTAGGCTTGTAACCACAAACATCTTTAAATCCACTGAATTAGAGACTTGGTAACACTAAGTGGGTAGAAGATGACTCATTCCAGGTTTTAGGCCTCATTTATCTACCACTTTGTAGTTATTATGAATACTCAGAAGACAGAGCAGCACTCCCATGAGTAAGAAGGTGTTAAACACATTCATTAATTCATGTTTGAATCAGGGACCTACAGGACACAGGAGGGGAAGGTCTGCTCTGATTCAAAGAGACTGAAAAGGGCCACATGGGAAACTAAATCATACTGTGCTTTAGAATGATCAGTAAGATGTTAAAAATAACCTCAAGGCGCCAGGGAAAAAGGACCGGTGTGAGCTTCTGGGTTGTGTGCAGGTGTGAGAGAGACCTGAGTGAGCAGGAGGGCTGCAGTTGGCCTAATTGAGAGGAAATATGTGCCTTAATGACCTTCTGCAAGGCAGCTGCTGAGAGGAGTGCTTTCATTTTCTAAATAATCCTCAGCTGGTCGTAGAGGCCTAGCTGCATGACCTTTGTAAATGGCTCATCAGGGGTTGAATCAAGAGAACGGCTCCAGTGTCTTTGATGCTGCTCTTATTAAAATGTCCCCGTTGACACTGTGTGCAGCTTTTGAACAGTTATAACATGCGATACTTTTATAGAAAACGTCATTGTGCTTTCAACAAAGGTCACTGGGTTGACAGGATGAAGGGTGTCTTACCTGTTAAGATTAAATTGCTCAGTGGTGGAGTTTGAAATGCCAGCACATTATCACACATGCAGAGTTACTTGACCAAGCAGGTCTAGTGGCTCTGCATGGACAACTGAACACAAAGGCAAAAAATAAACAAGATTATATTCGGCTATATCGTTCGTCCAAAGAAGGTCATCTGTCATCCTCAAGAGAACTGTCTCCTTTGCAGGGAAACAGCTCAAAGCCAGACTGGAATGAATACATTAGCTGTGAGAAAATTGTATTTTCAATAACCTTTATTAAAAAGTGCAGCATGCCAGTCAAGAACATTGTAAAACTGAATCTTTTGAGGCGCTGAGCTCTCCTTAGGTTCATAGAGATATATCCTCACTCCAAAAATCAGAGGGATAATCCAGGACAACATCTTCTTGGTTTTGGATCTCTGTGTCCTAAAGAAGGTCATGTGACTCCTGACTTTGCTTGATTCAACCTCTCAATGCCTTTCCTGAAATCAGTGCTTGCACATTTAAATAATGTCAATTTGTTTCTGGAACATTTTTAGTACATTCTGAAATACTTCACACAAAAGCACCATGCTGGAAGAGTGATTCACATTTGCCTAAATTGCACTTTAGTTTATAAAAGTCATAATTATAATAAAACACTATATTTTGTTTTAAAGTGAATGGAAATTGCAGAGCAGGATAAGTGAGGCGGTGGCAATAATTACACATTTTAAGGGATTTTAAGGGACGAAAACAAAATGTGTCCCATGGTGTAGTCGCAACATGCATAAGCCACTTTTACAGCAAAAAAGAACTATGTGGTAACTTAAACAACCACCAGAATGTAAGGAAATATAAAGAGTACTTTGCTATTCTTAATTATGTTCACTCGTCTCATGGGAGAACACGTTGCCTCTTTCTTTCTCCCTAATCCGAGTGGAAATGAAACATTGTGTGTTCTCTGTATTCAGCCATTGTTAGCCAAACTTTTGGAAGTCCACAAACCTCTCTACAATTTGCTGCGTATGATCTGAATGGGTTCTTATTTAAAGAAGAACTATGGTGTGAGAGAACAAGAGAAAGCACTTCATGCATAGCGGAGAACAATTGGGAACATTGTTATTCTGATGTTGCATGTGAGTGTGAAAATAACATGTTGCTCATACTCTCTTTGTGATGATCATTCTGAGAAGCAGTTGCTCTGTCTTGAGTTAAACAACCCTGAGTGTGTGTGTGTGGCCAGACACCCAGAGACTTCCCGTCCAAACACCTTTATTCTCTTCTATCTAGTCTTCTCTCTGGTAAACAGCAGATATCAGATACTGCAGGAACACACGCACACACACACACACACACACACACACACACACACACACACACACACACACACACACACACACACACACACACCCCGTAAGAGGCAGTTTAATCCCTGCTGTTTCTTATCCTGTCTTTTCTTTTAATCAGTGTTGACGCGTTGCTCTCTTTTGGACTTTGGGTCAGCTTGACGACACACACAGATTGTGTCTCTCATGTTCACCACCTTTATTTCCTCCTAACTCAATTTCACATTCCTGAAGCATCTCATATACGGCTAAATAAATCACTTCTCATTCTGAATCTGAATTCCCAATTTAAAAAAGGATCAAATGGATAATGGAAACCTTTTACTGACGACGTAGAGGATATTCAGTGGCTGCAGGGTTGGAAAACACCAGTATTAATATCACAACGCTTGTCAGAGCTTGGTGCATGCTGTTGGCATCACTTGATAAGCAACTTGGGCAGCATGTGTTGCTCTTAAGCCTTTGTGCGGCCCCTAAAACAATCTGTTAGGATTCTCCCTGGAGGCCCCTAGGATCGGAGAAGCTGATTTGTTTGCTTAATATGCATCAGGCGTCTTCAGGAGTCTTTTCTCGTATCCCTCCGGATTGTGATCTGAACACAAAACAGACTACAGTTAAAGGCAGAATGTCCTTTAGTCTGGAACAAGTCAACCGAACTGACTTTCTATATGTAATACCAATTGGGAGGATTTAGAACAGGACTGTATGAATTCCTCAAACAAGTAGTTGTATCTTTTGAGATGACCTCTTCGTCCCTTATCCTTTTATATTTGTTTAATCTCCTAAAACCAAATAGCATGGAGAACAAGTAATGTCCGTATCGTCAAGAAAGTAATATCCTGCAGAGAGAGAAAAAGCAAACATGGATTTAATCTTCAGTGTATGCCAGCTCGATCATTACGATAATAACGCTTCATATATTATCTATTGACTGCTCGTTTTTCATACTAACGGGAATAAACGAGCGGAGCTTTGCAATCTCCTTGGACTGAATGTGTGGATATTCTGCATGTTTTAAAATTGCACAAGAAATTATCTAGCATAGAAATGGTTTCCCTCGTGCACAGATTTTTTTTCTCTCCGTCGGCCCATTCATCCGGGAGACAGGAAGTGGCCTGGTTCTGTCGGGGGGGCAGGACATGACAGAACACCTGCCCTTACTCCTCACGGGTGTCACACTCATTATGGTCCCTTCATCTACAATCTGCTGAACGTCCCTTCATCACAGAGCTGCCAACACACAAACAAACAATGATTTAATGACCCGTGACATGGCATCTGTTTGTGTGTGTGCAGCTATCATGTAGCAGTATGGCAGACACAATTATTAAAGATGGATCCTTCCCTCGAATGGAGGCAGCCATATTCTCTTTATATTACTCTATTATCTGCTGTCTGTGTGTGTGAGAGACAAAGAGAGTTATCCTCCTTTATAATAAGTGACCAAATTAACAAACTAACTTTAAAATGAAGACGACTTTGAGGTATGTTTGCAATAGTGCTGGTCAGGACACCGTAACGTGGAGAATAAATTATATATTGGGCCATTAAGGCATATTAAACATATATTAAAAATGTCACACGTGAATAGGTACTCCGTGTATGATTGATGCTTCTCGTGCAGCGCATGGAGCTCTGTCTCAGTAAGAGCAATGATGATTGGCTGCCTTATAATGGGTTTTCATAGACAAATGACTAATGCCTTATGCAGTCAGGGGAAGTTTTAGTAAAGAGGACTCGTGTGTCTGTGTGTGTGTATCTTTTATTGGTGGTAATAGGAGATAGAGTGCAACTTTCAGTGTGTGTGTGTGTGTGTGTGTGTGTGTGTGTGTGTGTGTGTGTGTGTGTGTGTGTGTGTGTGTGTGTGTGTGTGTGTGTGTGTGTGTGTGTGTGTGTGTGTGTGTGTGTGTGTGTGTGTGTGTGTGTGTGTGTGTGTGTGTGTGTGTGTGTGTGTGTGTGCGCGTGTGCGTGCTCCAGCATTAATGGAGCCCATTTACATGGCTAGTTTAATGGCAGACTATACAGTCACAGGCAGGCAGAGAGGAATTAGCCCCATTTATTGATGTTAAAAGGTTTTGGACTTGTTAATAGATGGGAATGAAAATAAATGACAGCAAATGGAGCATTTGGTCTCTTATTATAATATAACGCACCTGCTATGGGACATGCTTGGCCTCATGAGTGACCACAAATGAAAGCTTACAGGGGTCACCTGAGGTAGTTCAAAACTAATGAATTGGTTTGTGCACGTGTCACTGTTCATGTGCACACGTACTGTGTAATGTCTTTGTAATTGATGCCAGTCTATCAGGATGTATAGGACTTTGAGTCTGGGGTGCAATACATAAGGTTTACTTTTGGGTTTGCAAAGAAGAAGTATGTGAATTTGCATCAACAGATGGAAAATATCAAATTAAAAATGTTACTTAAAGTCAGATTTGAAACGATGCAATTCCGTAACAGAAGTACTTTTATACTTTTAAGTATTTTTGTGGATTTTCTTTTTCATATTAAGGAGATATAGTTCATCAACTGCAGTTTATTTAAACATGTTGCAAGAGATATATGGTGGTTGTGTCTACTTGCAGGAAGAAGGAACAATTATGGATTTGAACTTATTTGAAGTCGCTTTGGATAAAAGTGTCAGTCAAATGAAACGTAAAATCCATTTTTTTTGCCTTTTCTTCTGTTACTCTTTTATAAAATATGGATTATGACCCTTAGTTATACATTGAATGTTAGAAGTCATTGTATTATAGGCGGACGAGTGGCTTCCAGCATAGAAATGAGTCAATAGACCAAACACGTACTTAAAGAGAGTCTAAAAAGCTCTAAAAGCCAAGGTCAGTTTCAAAGTCCTGTAGTAAAGTACCCTCATATAATACTTGGACATGTTTGTACCATTTAGTGGTTATTTGAACCTAAAGCCTTTCGTACGCTTACATGTTATCCTTCCTAGAAGTAAATGAATGAAAAATAAAGCATTACATTTGACTTATTCTTTCATCCTGTATTTCCCAAACCTTTATTCCCCTGTCATCTCTCCATATGATAACATCTCTAAAGGTTAAGTGTTAAACATATATATGAAATGAAATCTAATTAAAGTTAGACAGCAGGGTTTTACGACAGACAGAAACTAATTACCCGAAGTTTCAAATGCTATGTGTACTGTAAACACGGAGTGACACCCCTCAGATAACTCAATTACAGATGAGAGGAAATGCAGCTCTCAATGGAAAGAGAAGTGTTCGTGTTGTGAGCAGAAGTATCAGGTCTATATGTAAGTTCAAGTGTTTTGAACAGTGATATCTGAGTGGTACCTTCAGGGGCTCTCTCTCTCTCTCTCTCTTGTTAGACACTATTCTTAGTCATTTGATGAAAAAGCCCCCTAACAACTTTGCACCTGAAGTAGGTAGCAGAAAAAATAGCAAGTGGAATAATTAAATGAGAAAGCACAGTGGGTGTTTGATCCAGGAGGTCTGAGATCCTGAATGTCACAATCTACACTCCGTACATTCTGTTCATGCAGGATGAGGTTATTAATATCAACTATTGTGGCAGTAGTTATTTCTGTCTACCCAACAATGAACATGAAGTGTTTCCGCATGTATTTGACATGTGTGTGTCTGTAAATGTCCCTGTTGATGACCTGAGACAGTGTACAGTCAGTCATCCTTACCATCTGCTGGTACTGTCACATCTGGTCAGACGTATGAATCATCTAGTTGGCTTCCAGACCCAGACTGTATCTCACATGGTGTCAGCTCCACAGTTCAATGCCTCTGCCTCCCTGTGGTCCGATTCAAAGGTCAGCAGCTGTTTTCAGTCTAATGGGTTGATGGATCCAAGAGACATCCACAACATGCTTTTAAGAAACATATATCTGTAAAGAACATCAAAGAGTAATCATTTGTAGTGTGTGCCGCTTTCTCTCTGAGGAATTCCTGATTTGTCTTTTTGTTGTCCCTGCGAGGCGGTTAGATGTGGGTTTCTGGATAAAAGACGGTTCTTTTGTGATTTGTTTACACCTGATAGTTTTTCCCTATCTTCGTAGAACATCTCAGGATCACGGGGATGTTATAAGTTTAAAGATTTTGTTTGCCAACTCTTTAAGTGAATCATTGGCAAACGTTGTGTTCTGTCAAATTAGTTTTTGGATGAAATACAATTTGCTGTGAGTGTGTTAACTGGCTTTGTAGCGACTAGTTAAATATGTATAGTGTCTCAGGCAGGAAGGGATTTATGTGTTGGGTTTGTTTTGTTTGATAAACATTTCAATGTGTGAGAGATAATGTGCCACAGAGCTTAGCCAACCAGTTGCATCTGTGGATCTGGCACCGGTATTGTTTGGCTTCAAAGTTTATTCCTCGAACTCTGTTTCCTCTCCAACAATCAGTTCCTATCAACCCCCTAATGTTTGTTCTCCTTTGCTTCTCTCAGTATGTATCTCGTTTGAGCACTCTCTCTCACCTCCTCCCTCATCCCTCTCTTCCTCTCGTTCTCTCTCCCCCTTCTGAAGCTTCCTCCCCTCAGGGCTGTATTTATATATCCTCTTGTCCTTCTTTGGTTTTGTCTACTCTCTGGCTCCAGGCGCTTAATGTCTTATTTAGTGCATATTAATATAAACCACCACACATGAAACATTGCTATGTCACATATGTGTTTGTTATATCATATTTCTACTGGAAAAGGACTGCCTTTGTTCATCCAGTACACACAAAAGTCAACTTCTCTGTGTGTATGTGTATCATTATGCTTTTCAGCTAACTTTGTGGTTGTTGCTTATGATCATAATGTGTGCCTTTGAGCCCCTTCATAAAAACAATCCCTTAGCATTCAGTCAGTGATTGTATATCCGAGTGTCACCAACTACTGCGGCCCTTCTTGCTACGATGGAACAACACAGTAAACATAATTGTTTGTTTCCTCAGCCTCTGCAGGCTTCCTCCTGTTTAGTCCTCAATTAACCCTGTTCAATAATTGGCTTTGCCTCCCGTGGAGAAATAAACAGTATCCCGACTTCAAACACACTAATCACAAAGAAAGCCTCAGTAGGTGGTCGTGTGTGTGTGTGTGTGTGTGTGTGTGTGTGTGTGTGTGTGTGTGTGTGTGTGTGTGTGTGTGTGTGTGTGTGTGTGTGTGTGTGTGTGTGTGTGTGTGTGTGTGTGTGTGTGTGTGTGTGTGTGTGTGTGTGTGTGTGTGTGTGTGTGTGTGTGTGTGTGTGTGTGTGTGTGTGTGTGTGTGTGTGTGTGTGTGTGTGTGTGTGTGTGTGTGTGTGATTGGCCGCTATCTGCCCTTGCCCCCGGTGACAGGATGTGAGCCAAGGAGGAGAGGGGAGAAGCTCAGCCATGTCATTGGGGAGCGCTTATCGCACTGTAACAGAAGACACACACACACACACACACACACACACACACACACACACACACACACACTCACACACACACACACACACACACACACTCACAGAGATGCAGGGATACCGGTGCATACCTCCACGTACATAGAAATGTCATATGCAACTTATTTTCAGCATTTGTGATTCGTTTACATCAATATACATTCACACATACACATATTTCCCCCCTCGGCTCCACTGCTCCTCCAGGGTCGTGGTGGGGGGTCTGAGGCCGATCCTCACACAGTTCAAACCACAGTAGCCTCCACTCTTCGCCTCTTCCTCTTCCTCCTGCCCTTCACATGCACCCTCCTCCTCCTCCTCCTCCTCTCCTGTCAGCTGTCCACTGCCTTTCTCTTTGCTCTCCTCTTTTCCATCCACCGTCACCTCTTCAATATTCAGTCCTCTCACCCGTACATGGCCTCTTCTTCCTCTCCCTATTCCTCTGACTCTTCATCTTCCCTGAGTGATAGGAGAGAGATGGGGGGAGGACAGCAGAGAAGTCCCCTCACCAAACACAGTCTGATCATTCATCAGCAGCTGTTTAACGCGCGGCTACTTTGTCTTCATTAGCTGCCGCTGGTTTCGCTTCATAAAAGTCATTAGAAAAGTTATCAAGAAATCCCTCCGCACCGTATCCATGCATCCCATTTCAAGTCCTCATCGGCTATGAGATGACCAATTCTCTATCAAGTAGTATTGAAGGAATGCAGGAAATTACAAGCTATGTTAATACCTTTGCAGAGGAATATAATTTTACGTGATGAATTCTGAGGAAGATATTAAACGAGCCACACGACGGACGTGAGATAACGCTATTTTATCTAGACGTGATTGATAGCTCTTTGGAATGAATTGAAAATGGATGCTTTGCCATTTGAAATAAAACAATTTCCACGAAGAATTCATTCTGCAGCTTATCGGATCAGAATATTGTTTGCCTCAGTGCTGATTACGTCTCTTTTCTCCGCAGATAACTACTGGAACGCCGCGTCGTTCACCACCCCGTCCTCCTACCTGCACTTCGCCACCTTCCAGGGCGAGACCAGCGCCGACATTTCCTTCTATTTCAAAACCAGCGCTCCCTACGGCGTCTTTCTGGAAAACCTGGGCAACACAGACTTCATCCGTTTGGAGCTGAAATGTAAGATATCTGAGTGATTCTGTGTGTGCACGAGAGCCTCCCTCTGACTCTTCATAGAGCGCTGGTTGCATCCTATCACCACACACACTCAAATTCACACTGACACACACACGCACACACACTGATGCAGATGCACAGCGACAGTCAATTGCCTTCCTGATTATGTCGCGCTACTTTGTGATTGCAAGAGAGAGCAATCATTTATTTAAGGTAATTGGTGTGTGTGCAATAATGATGTCCATTATAAACCTCTGTTTAACCAAATCACCCATTTTCAGGGTTGATAAAACACAAACTCTCAATACACACAAATACTCCCTTTTTCTCCTTTTATTAAAAAAAAAAATCCTGCTAATACGAGTGTTTACCTCTCTAATACACACTTACGCAGCGTCCACACGGCGGCGTGCCTTGAAGCTTGCCGGTGGGCGTGTCTGAAACTCGACCAACAACCAATCACATGAATCTCCCGCCCCGGACACACAAGCACGCGGTTTGATTGGCTAGAGCTTGTACTGGCATATGATTTGATTGGCTGGCGCTTCCGTCGAAGCTTCAAAAGTTGAACATTGCTCTACTTTTGAAGCGAGCAAAGCAAAGCGACGGAACCACAATGCAGTCCGGCAAATGGGCAGAAGCGTTGAAGCTTCAACGCACGCTGCCGTGTGGACGGGCCGTCACACACACACACACTGAGTCACTCAATGGTGTCAGTGACAGGTGTAAGTGTTGATTGTGTACCTGCACACATTGAAGAGTCAGAACTCGTTCACATTCCCCGACACACAGAAACACACATGCGTAGGTACATTTTAATAAAGCATAAATAAAAGATTAAATCAATTAAAAACATCTCAAATATTTGTCTAATTCTGATGAATCTTTACTGGAAGGAAACACTTCTTTATTTGACGTATTGTAGCTGAGACCTGTCAATGAGATGAGCAGCATAAGATGTGTTTACATATTTATTTGACACATTAGAATAACAGGTGCGGCATTGCTATTTTTATATTTCTCAAGCTACTTGTGACAAAATACAAGGTCAAAACTGCAGTCTGTTCGTCTCAGCTGTGTCGACATTACAGGATCTCACAGCAGAGAGAGAAACATCGAACACAATCTGAAATAAAGATGAATCTGCATCACCTGGGATTGTGTTTCGAATATGAATAGGGACCAGGAAGAGGACCCATAAGACCTCGAAGACTATATGAAGAGGGACCAGGAAGAGGACCCATAAGACTTCGAAGACTATATGAAGAGGAGATAATTACCAAGCTGAATCCATTGAGTGTAACTGCAGAAAACATTGATAAACACAGTGAGGTTAAGGTGGATAAATTCTGCCTCACTCCACCTGTGAGTTTAAGAGCTATGGAAGCAGACTATGGTGCCAGCCTCAGTGTCCTCTCAGCACCATCAGTCACACGGAGTTCAACTTTACGGCCTGTGGAAGACATCACTCATTAGGAAATCTCACGCTCAGCAGTTTTCTGAATCCACAAGGACATGAAGTTATGTGTCTAACCGAAGAGCAGTGAACCAGGAAGAGCTTGACGGTGTTTTGGAGATGTTGGAGACATTTTCTGTTCTGCTGGTTTCATCTCTTGGGGCGTGACCATGAGGTCAAAAAGAGGATGAAACTACTGAACACATATGACTTCCATAGGTATGGGTTATAAGGGGATTTCTGAGCCGTTTCCCTCCTGCAACAGAGCGAAGTGTTTCAGCACCATGGACAGCTCCAGGCAAAAATTGAACAAACATTAAAGACTGTTCTTAACCTGCATCCTTCTGGAAACTGCTCAGAAACCACTTAATTGTGAAGATACCTAGAAAAGCCATAAATCTCCTAAAAAGCACCAGTCTACAGGTGGTAGTTGTTAAGTTTCATGAGGCGCAACAGGCCTTTTTAACAATGAAATGGCTATTATTCTCACAAGCTACCCAGCAGTATATAAAGGAAACACCACTTTTAACAGCTGCAACATTAAAGTGATGAACACAATAATTCATCTTATCTTATGATATATATATATACTATTCTGAAATGGGCTCTTCCACAGAATAAGTAACTTTGATATTTTAGGTAAATGTTGCTTTTAAATCCAGTATTTGGTCGT
Organism: Notothenia rossii; assembly: GCF_949606895.1. Taxonomy (NCBI): domain Eukaryota; kingdom Metazoa; phylum Chordata; class Actinopteri; order Perciformes; family Nototheniidae; genus Notothenia; species Notothenia rossii. The sequence goes on along the minus strand of NC_136911.1, from coordinate 3,749,032 downwards.
AGAACTACTTTTACCTAAGTAAACAGTTCTTCCACATCTGCCCATACATTAACACATATAATCTTGCACGAAAACTCAATGTGCTCACACTATACTGAAGAGTGTGAGAGGTTTACCAAAGGGGGTGATAACACACACACACACACACAGAGATTCAGTGAGTGTCCAGCAGGCCAGAGGAGATATGGAGTGTGTTTGTGTTTGTCTCTCCCTTGCTATCATCTCGCATTTTTCCCCACAGCACATGTTTAGACACACGCGTGAAACAACTTGCATGCACACACACTCTCTTGCACACACACTCTCTTGCACACACACACGTAATCTCTGCTCTCTCTGCTCTCGCTGGTGCAAAAGCTCTATTTGCCCCAATCCGGTCAAGGTATGAAATGACTAGCATTAGGCCAGAATAGCATGGCTGTGGCGTTGCAGGAGCTCACACACACACACACACACACACACACACACACACACACACACACACACACACACACACACACACACACACGACCTTGTAGCAAACACACATCAGTGTGACCTCAGCAGACTTAAAGAGCCATCAGCCGGACACTGTTCCTCTTTGAATCTTAAGAAGAATATTTGAGAGGCAGCATTGGGGGCATAGTCAGAAGTGGACGTGTAACAGGATTGAGGACGGATAGAAAGGTCCTCAAATACAGAAACGCTTGACTTCTGAGGCTCACTGGAAAGTATATGTTGGGTCTTTAAGAGGCTGCCATTTCCGTGATAGTCTCGACCAAAGGTTATAAACACTTACAGTCTGGGATCCAGCTGGGAAATGCTCTTTCCTGCTGAGACTTCGGCTTAAGAAATGTTGTTATTGCCTTTTATTATGTGAAGGCCAAACTGAAATAAAGTTTAAATCTGAAGTTTAGAAGAGGCCTATGCATCACTCGCTTTCTCAAAGTTTTCAGATGTCTCTCTGACATGTAAAGCAATATGTAGTTATCTACTAAAGCGAAAATCAGCCACCACTAAGAATATATATTCAACGGGCTCTACTTTTAAAACGCTCAGAAGAGAATCTTTATCTGATCTATGTAGACACGAAGAAATATTCTGGGAGATATCAAAAGAACGTTTTTTTTTGCCGATAAAATAGATTTCCAGAGCCTCTTTGTCACAGAGAGATCTTTTCTTTTGACAAGTTGCTTGAAATCATGTTTGAGCGTCGGCAGCAGCAGGTTTTCTGTGGTGTTTGAATCAAGTTTCTCTCTTTAGTAGGCCGCCTCAGACAGTGGTGGAAAACAGAGCAAGAGGCCATCAGAGAAAATGAGATGAACAACAGAGAATGAACAGAAGGAGATAGAAGTGATAACACACTGCCAGCCCTCTGAAGATAGCTTAAAAGCTGCTAAACGGAACTTCCCATTACACAAAAACACACACACACACACACAGACACACACTTACACCTGTAGCATCCATCACAGGTATGCAAATAGAGGAGACAGCTCTGTGCTCTGAGGGCACGTCAGCTTTCCATCCTGTCTGTGGACTGAGTAGAAAAAGAAAGTTGTAGGGCATCCATCTTGTTTGCAATGCTGCTAAAACAACAGACAATAAACACACACACACACACACACACACACACACACACACACACACACACACACACACACACACACACACACACACACACACACACACATATATGCCATACAGCCTCATTGCTAAGATATTGTTTCCGCCGGGGTAATCTCATATATGTTTGGCTTTCTCTCAGCGTTTGAAATAAGTGATGGCTGCTCCCTGCATACAGACATCATTAATTCAGTGTACTAAAGCCTGTCAGAGGGTTTACACTCCAGGCCTCGATGTGTGTGCATGCATCTATTTGTCTGCTTGTGTATCGTGGGAAGTCAAATGTTTAAGCGCTTCTTCAGATTTATCTTACACAATCACATCATCCAAGCAGGATTATGTTGGTGTCGTTGAAACTCAAGAGGAAATGATAGTGTCTGAGAAAGGGATAAAGGAAGGCAGGAGAGATGGAGGGGGGGGGGGGGGGACGGGTGGGTGGGCAGAGTTAATGCTATGTTAGATACTGATAAAAGACGAAGTAATACAGGGGAAAGAAAGGATAGTGACAGGATGCAAGAGATAAAAGAATGAAAGAAAGAAAAAGATAATTAGAGTTAAGTAATATGAAAAGCATATTACAGCCCTAGTAAAGCAGGCTTTACTAGGGACTCATGGCTGAGGGAGTATCTGGACCTACTGAACATGGAGCGTGCAGCTTCTCTGCTGGGGGATTTTGAGGGGAGACAGGAGGATTGCGGTTCACTGTCCGCAGCTCTCCTATCTAACCCTGTCAATATGGCATCTCCTGTGTAATGTATAATGTATTGTGTATGTAATGTCCTGTGTATGTCACAATCAGCTGTCTTAGGAAGTCATCCCCCCCCCTCCCCCGTTACGTTTTGTTTAGTTGTTTGTTGTTACATGTTTTGATGTACGGTTTGTTATCTGGAGCAATGTCTGTTTATTTTATAACTGAAAAATATATATGTATAAAAAAATATATATATATGAAAAGCAGAGAAAGGCCAGGCATATTGATTGTGCAAAAGAAAGTTCCCTATTGACCACTGCATGAATGTATTCAGTCTAATATCTGAGTCTAATGAGGCCATAATGGAGCGGTAACATACAGAGTGGTTATTCATCAACGCTGCCAATAACCACCATATGGCACCGCCCAGAATATATATAGCCTTTATACAGAAGTACCAAACATTAAGGAATGAGTCGATTGAGTTTTAATGTGACAATTGCAAAATCGTCTTTCCAGCAGGAAAAGTATTCCCCTCATTGTTTCCTCGTTGTTGCGTTATTCCCTTCCAGGCGAAAACAAATACTTTGACATTTTGCCGTGACAAGCATTCATTGAAGGACTTTTTTTGCCACATGTGATTCACCTGCTGTCAGGACCCTCAACGTAATGCTCCAATAATACGAAGGGAGTCCAAACCAACAGTGTGTTACAGGTAGAAAGGATGACTCTGAAATGTATTTATCAAAAGCTGTGACATTGCAATTGTCTCAAGCTGAGATAGAGTTGAAAATAGGTACACACACACACACACACACACACACACACACACACACACACACACACACACAGAGAGATTGATCATTGTTCCCTGCTGAGAGGTTAAAAGCCATCAGACAGTGTCTTCTCTACTGCAGTCGCAAACACATCTGGAATGGATAGGTGGCAGGTCGAGAGCGCGCACACACACACACACACGCACACACACACACACACGCACACACACACACACACACACACACGCACACACGCACACACACACACATACACACACACACACACACACGCACACACACAGAAATATCCATGACTATTTGACATGTTATGGTCATAAAAGGTATAACAGTGCCCCCTGTTGGTCTGTTAAAATATAAGGCTACTGAACTTCATGGCATTTGAACTTGGCACACACAAACACACAAACACACACAAACACACACACGTACACATGAATCCACTTACTTTAGGAACAATCATGCAGAACAGAAAGGTTATCTTGCCCAGAGGTTGCATATTATTGTTCTGCTCTTATCCTGTCTGTTATTTTTCCTCAACTGTTGATCTCTCGCTGTTTTACTGCTTTTTAACTTCTGGTGCACAGCTTGATGTCGTGCAATCTCAAAAGCTTCTGGGATCCGTCGGCTGCCGTGAGAATAATCCTGTCCGAAGCTGTGGGCCGTCGTCTGTTGCATATCTGAAATCTATACCAGCCAAATGAAGGGCCTTGAAACAAATGATCCATTAGATTTGAAATTACAAGGAGAGCATACTTACCTGCAGAGTGCAGAGCAGCAGAACATGAAGTATTGGGTTTTAGAGAGAGAGGCTTCATGTGGTTTAATAAATGACTTAAGCTGATTATATTTGTCCTCTTCTCCCTCTCTGTGCAGCTCCTAAAGTCATCTCCTTCTCCTTCGACGTTGGAAACGGACTTGTGGAGTTGACGGTGCATTCGGACACGCCTCTCAATGACGACCAATGGCATCGTGTGATGGCCGAGCGAAACGTGAAGCAGGCCGTGCTTCAGCTGGATGAAACGTACCGGGCCTCTCAGCTCGCTCCGGCTCAGGGACACACACGCTTAGAGCTGTTCAGCCAGCTCTACGTTGGTAAGACACACGCGCACACACACACACACACACACACACACACACACACACACACACACACAAACAAGCACACTCACACACACACACACACACACTCACTCACACACACACACAAACACGCACACTCACACACACACACATTTTCATTCCTATCTATATCCTTTCAAGATTTTCACAGAGGGCTTTTTCCGCATGATTCTCAAGATAATGACTAATTTGTATATCCAAAGATTACTTTTCAGAAAATGTGTTAATTTCCTGAATGTAAGATATCATTTGGGGAAGCTTCATGGCTCGATTATAGAAAATATTGAGATAAACACACAATAATAATGAGCTCTTCTGTGCGGCAGCCTCAGAACATCAGCCCTGTTATCTTAATTGAATTGAATACAAAGTCATTCTGTCTTTATTTACAGTTGCGTTGCTCTTTAAATCCATTGAGAGGACGTCTGATTGTTTCTTTAAAATATATAGCATCCTTTCCTGGAAGTCATTAGGTCGTCTCTTAAGAGGCTTCATGTCAATCTGCTAATTAAGTTCATGTTAATCCAGCAGACACACGCATACAGCCATTTAACATGAATAATATGCACATATGAGGACTCAGGCACGTCCCTGAAACTAATCCGAGTACAAGATCAGAGTTCTTTAAAGAAGTTCAAACGGATCCTCTGCCGGCTGTGAGGGCGTGTGACGAGAAATGAATGAATTTGCTTATAGAGGTCATTTCTTTCCCACTTTGATACTATGACTCAGCATTTATATATCTTTGGATTAAGAAACTTTTATTGGACAAGGAGGATATCATCCCTCTCCCTATCCCGCCCACACTCTGTATCAAACTCATCGTGCCCTTATCCTCACACCAATTATGCCCACAGTTGGTTAAAGATGTCTCTTTAGTTCCTTATTGCCTCCCCCCCCTCCACAAAATGCCCTCTCAAGCTCATCCGCAGTTCAAATGGCAGCAGATATGTCCAATTTTTCTCCCTCTGCTTTCACTTCTCTGTTTAATTCCCCCTTTTGTGCTGAGCTGTCAATGCGCTATAAACCAAACTCCAGGGCTGAAACAGTTTCAGGGATTTGCGGATGGGAGGAAAAGTGCTGAGGCGGATCACAGACTTCCTACTATCAGCTGGAAATAAGTTCTGCTCAGAGGAGATTGTTCCAAATTCCAATCAGGCGTCCCGACGTGATAGCCTTAACCCCCCCTTCCCGATCCCCGTTTATAATATAATTCCACCGTCTCATCAATTCTGCTGACGCGAACGCCGCTGAAGCATTCTCATCTTATCATGTCCCAATTTGCCTCTCAGTGTATTTGCACTTCCATTTAGTGAAATGGAAAGGTGCGAGAGAGGTTTCGTCACCGAGCGACTCGCGGCTATGAAACCAGGAACATAATGATTTCCAGGTAGCGCCTCGGCCTCATTTGCATTTGTGTATTCTGAGTTTTCTATTCAGTGAAGACAAGAGGAGGCCTGTTGTCTGTGGCTCGTCCAAACACACACACCTGATAGTGGAGGATAGACAGAAAGCAGGTTTGGTAACAGCCATGGAAGTGTCAGCACCGTTTCATATCTGATCTCTAATCCTCCCTAAATCCTCACTTCAGGATTGCTTTGAGGAGCTACACAGGAAGTGACCCAGACTCTGAAGGGAAGCGCTTCATTGTTTGGCCTCTGACATCAAGAAAAGATACAGATCGTTCTGTGTTTGATGGAGAGATTTGGAAAGAGCGGGGAGGATTTTGATCTGAACCCGACTGATTCTTCCCCCGACACTTCACACATTTTCTCAGAATGAAATGGATGCAACCTTGAAATAATTTCTATCATAATCAGCTTCTATGGTTTCATATCATCTCACAGGAGGGATATAACAAGAAGTTTTGCTGAACCCGGTTTCATATCTGTTGCTGTATCATCCCCTTCTCAATCAATATGCTCCTCATCAAGCATTTGATTGCTTTAGTGTTTACTGCACAGTGGCTCATTTGCTCTAATGGCCCTGAGAGTAAATGTTATACCATCAGCCGGCTGTCATCGACTTCACTCTGTTAACTTTTACCTCTCCAGTTCACTCCATACCTACGCACAGCTATCCATCATGCCACGTTGTATTCACTGCATGCCACCATCTGTTCTTGTATCCCCCTTTTGATTAATACTAGCTATCACACTTTTGTTTATTTATGTTTTTTGCATGTTTTTACTTAATTTTCTCTCGTTTGGATTGTTTTTTTCTGTCCTTCCTTCTTCTGTTTTTCTGTCTGCATGGATGGACATGTTGCTTGTTTCTGCTCGCTGCATGTGTGCGACACCTTTCACAGGAAAACCAGCATCGCTCACCTGCAAAGACAGTAGGTTGCATTTAATGAGTGTCATCAAATGTCTCTGTGACACACAACATGTACACAGACCTCACCTAGAGGTTACACATGTGTTTCATTGCATCTGATTTAATTGCAGCTCCAGACTAGTGGTGATTCAAGTTTAGCCAGGTAGTTATTTTTCAATAAATGGTCTTTTCCGCCAGTCCCCATGGATTAATTTATATCCAATTTGACAGAAACGTCAACTTGACTTAAGGATGAACTGATTAGATTTTGTTGAAGAAAGTGTCAAGGTCACAGTGACCACATTTAAAGTTTTCGGCCATAACTCAATACTTTATATGCTAATTATGACAATTTAACACAGGTGTCATATGAGATAAAGTGATGACATTTTGGACAGACAATAACACCAATTGCAAATGAAATGGCTTTCAGAGACATCAATCTGTGATGCGCTAGTTTTAGTTTATTCATACCGTACCATTAACACAATGCAATTCTGTGCAGTGATACATTACGGGGCAAAAAAGCACATTTATAGATTAACATATATAAAGCACTAGTATATGATAGTATCTCCCAACTCCAAAAGGTTTTACAATGTCATAAGGTGAACATGCAGATGTTAGTATACATGAGATACAAGTTTGATTAAAAGAGCTGTCCAGGTACCTACAGTATTAATGCATAATGTATGTTCCCTTAACTCTGTACTGTATTTAAGACCCTACTGCATGTTTACTCATTTTTCCCTCATTACTCAGTAATATAAAATCAACACAAACATTAACAATCTCACAGCCAAGGTGAAAGGTTCCCATTTACGATTTCTCTTCTAATTGGTGATTTGGCCTGAATATATGTGTGCATGTGTTAATGTCTATAACCTAATGAATATACAATGATTCCTCATTAGCACGTCGTTACAGGGTTTCATGCCCTTGAGCCATGAGCATCACCTATGAGTAAATCGGTGTGAACACACACTACACGTGTTCCACTGTCTGAAGCACTTTTGTGTACGGTCACACAACCTCTCCTGCCTACACTTTATGATTTAGCCTCGCTCATCAAGGAATGAAAATCGGATATTGTGACAGCCTCAACCCCAATACAAAAATATATATAAGCCTCTATTGATTTCAGTAAGTATCAGCTAGTGTGTGTGTGTGTGTGAGTGTGTGTGTGTGTGTGTGTGTGTGTGTGTGTGTGTGTGTGTGTGTGTGTGTGTGTGTCTGTCTGTCTGTCTGTCTGTCTGTCTGTCTGTCTGTCTGTCTGTCTGTCTGTCTGTCTGTCTGTCTGTCTGTCTGTCTGTCTGTCTGTCTGTCTGTCTGTCTGTCTGTCTGTCTGTCTGTGTGTGTGTGTGTGTGTGTGTGTGTGTGTGTGTGTGTGTGTGTGTGTGTGTGTGTGTGTGGGTGTGGGTGTGGGTGTGGGTCTGTCTGTCTGTCTGTCTGTCTGTCTGTCTGTCTGTCTGTCTGTCTGTCTGTCTGTCTGTCTGTCTGTCTGTCTGTCTGTCTGTCTGTCTGTCTGTGTGTGTGTGTGTGTGTGTGTGTGTGTGTGTGTGTGTGTGTGTGTGTGTGTGTGTGTGTGTGTGTGTGTGTGTGTGTGTGTGTGTGTGTGTGTGTGTGTGTGTGTGTCCACCCTGGTCTCCACAAGGCCTCAGAGCCGGCTGTCTTTTTAATCACAGGCTGATTGGATCTGGGTAAACAGGTGGCAGAAACCTCCAGCCAATCAGAGGTACAAAATAGATTAATTAGCAGGTTTACCAAAAGTCACGCCCTGTGTGGGAATGGAAAGTGGAGAAAGCATGTGAGAGCCAACCTGATAGGTGTCTACTGGAGGAAATCAAGAACATGCATTAGTCATCCTGTCAGAACTGTGTTGTAGGTGGAGGTGTGTGACAGAGGTGTGTGTGTGAGGTGGGAACATGCAGCTTTTGGGGACGTGTGTGTTAAAGTCTGCTCTCCTTATCATGTCTCCTTGAATGGACACTTCTCTGTAATCTAAAGGATGCAATGGAGAGGTTTTAATAACTAAAATGCCCCCCGGCTCTTGTTAATGATAGTGTGTGTGTGTGTGTGTGTGTTCTCTGCCCGCTCTTGTGTTTGTGTATCCATACAGTGAATCTGCTCTCTGTGGGTGTGCTGGTGATGCTTGAGTCTATACCTGTGGGTGCATGTTTATGAGTGTGTTTATTGCTCTAGTCATTTAGCTGCACATTAATCTGTTTAACACCCCTACTCTGTCCAAGTTAATGGGTAGTTAGACTGTAATGGTGCACGGCCAGAATGACGATGGAGGCACTTTAGAGGAATGGCTATCGACGCCCCAAGGCTGAGCATTAATGTTTCTATTGACTCGTTCAGATCGCTGTGTGAGGTGTGTTTCAAAATGTGTGTGTTTGACTGTTTATCAATTTCTTTTCAGAGTTTATGGTTTGGAGATGTTCATTAAGACACAGTGTTCATTAGGCTGTTTTAATTAGTGAAGAAATAAAAGGAGTTGAAGGTTGTTTGAGGAGCGGCGTCACAGTCTGAGGGATTAGCGGGACATCAGTGTCTTCCTCCGGGCGCTACGATATTACCAAAAGAGATTAAAACACCCTCTTACATTGGAACATGTCTTCTGTGACCCTGACTTTTCTCTCACCTCCCTACCTGTTTTGTATTTGTTTCCCATCTACCTCTCCCCCTCAGGTGCTGCAGGGGGTCAGCGGGGGTTTCTGGGATGTATCCGAGCTCTCCGGATGAACGGCATCACTTTGGACCTGGAAGAAAGGGCGAAGGTCACGCCCGGGGTCAAACCAGGATGCCAAGGCCACTGCACCAGCTTTGGGATGTACTGCCGTAACGGAGGGAAGTGTGTGGAGAAGTACAACGGATACTTGTGTGACTGCAGCGACTCCGCCTACGACGGCCCGTTCTGCATCAGAGGTGAGAGGCACTTTAGAAAACGAGAATTTCAGCGTCCAATCGAAAGGTAGATCACGAGGCTATAAACGCCACGAATGCGTCACGCTGGTATTCATCTTGAAAACTTCAATTGCAAGACAAAATCAATCTCTTTTTGTGTGGGCTTTCAATTTGATGCCAGGTTTTATTCCACCTATGCCAGCACTGCGAGGATTTTTGCAATTCCCCGAGGCATCTAACAGGATCTGATAAAGGATGTTTTTAATGTATTTGATTCCCTTCCTCTCACCTTACAAACTACCTTTCTGTTTCTGAGATTTAGGATGACACTGAGTGATAATATCTCCGCTATCACTTTAACGCTCTGTTTTAAAGGCGTCTTTATGAAGCTATGGATCACTGGCATAGTCTGTCTTTAGTTCACAAAGCCAGAGGCAGACAGCCATGATTACTGCTGGAGTGGATGTGTTTCAATGGGCCTGACAACCCACTGTGATATTTGGCTGTGATTGTCCTCACTTCCCCATTCAGTCTGGAAGCGCGGAAAGTCTTTGGGCTTATGATAAAAGCTATCGATCGGGAGTGATATTGTGCTTACCCACCAATTCCCCCTGATTTCAGAGTGCTCTCGCTGAATGCTGAAACAGTGCAGAGCAGAGAGATCAGAAACAAACCAAGTCACTAAGCGATATGTTTCTGTAAGTTTGCAGATGAGAACTATCACATTGCTCCTGCACATATTGCTGCAACATGGTGTTTGTTTCAGAGGGATTCATTAAAGTTCTACTTCCCGAAACAAGTTTTCTTAAAATGCTCCGGGGGGGAAGAGCCGCGCGCTGTCAGAGCTCCCAGTCAGGGAGTTGATCCCCGACACGTGAATTAATTTGTTTCCTAAAGCCTAATAGTGTTTTTTCCCCTGTGCTCTTGGCAGGGGGCTGACAAGATGACAGAGAAACAAAGTGTGTGTGTGTGTGTGTGTGTGTGTGTGTGTGTGTGTGTGTGTGTGTGTGTGTGTGTGTGTGTGTGTGTGTGTGTGTGTGTGTGTGTGTGTGTGTGTGTGTGGGGGGGGGGGGGGGGGGTGTGTGGGGGGGGGGGGGGTGTGTGTGTGTGCGTGTGTGTGTGTGTGTGTCATGTTGTCTTCTTTGTTTCCATTCACCACATTGTGTTCCTTATTGTTTCCTCTCCCTCTACTCATGTTCTTTCTTTTTGTATTCTCTTCTCTCGTGTCTTTTCTATTCCTGTCCTTTTCATCTACAATGCACCTCTACTTCTTCTTGCTTTGCTTTGAAGTACTTCCTGCCCTCCTATCTAAAATCTTGTTCTCTTTTTATACTTTACTTTCCAAATATGTTGCCTCTTTGGTTTCTCTCCTTTACATTTTCCTCCTTCAATTTCCTCTCCTTAATCCCTGAACCTGCACTTCCTCCTTTTCCATTTCGTCCACTTATTGTATTCACTACTTCTCAGGTTCATTTCATTTTCATTTAATCGTGGGACATTGCACATTAATGAACACTTTAGACAAATAATGCTTCAAGCGTAAATATGCCGGATGTTAGCTTTGAGCTAATTTCCATCCCTAGTCCTTGACCTACAACATATACGAACATGACATTTGTAAACATTGCAAGAAATAAATACTTGATATGCAAAAGAGCAAGAGCAGCACACACAAGTATTTACCACATGGCAGTACACTATAGCAGCAACGACATATTAAGTGCAAGAGAAGATACAAGAGTAGCATAAAGTGCAAGAGGAGATACCCCTGTGTTAAAGAGCATTTAGCGGTGATTGCACGTCTGGTTGTTTCTCAACCATTCTTTGAGTTGACCTTTAAAGCTATTGAGAGTGGGACAATCCCGTATCTCAGTTGGGAGGCTATTCCAGAAAGAGCTGCCTTTGATGGAGAGGACATTTTGTCCAAAAGTGGTCCGTCTGCGGTGGACCTCACAGTCTCCTCTGGTTTCTGACCTATGCAGCGTCCAGTGTGTTTTCTGTGGATGAATTCCCCTAAGGGAGGGGGGGCGGGGGGGGGGCAGTCCATGTAAACATTTATTAAAAAAAACACTTTTAAAAGACTTAAAATTGGTGGTATGAATTTGGCTTTTTCCCTCCTTCCTTATTCTCCATGTTCTCCCATTTGTCCCCCTGTTCCCTGCCTTCTTCTCCCTCCTTTCTCCTCTTTTACTTTCTCTAAATTAGCATTTCTTCCTCACATCTCCCTCCCTCCTCTTTTATTTCTGTGGCCCTCTGTTTTCTTTCTCTCCTCTCCCAGTTGCCCCTTTTCTGTTTTCTCCCAAACGTCTCCCCCTTTTCTCCGTCCTCTCAGCGAGTGAAAAATGCATGAAGCCAGCCATAATTGCATAGTGCATTTCCATTGTATCCATATTTACACACTGCTCAGGGGAGCCCGCAGTATTATTATTACACACACTCTCATTCTTCATGCTTTTCTGCCCTTGAGGGTCACATGGAGCCCACGTGCCCTGTACATACATAAACATGGACACACACACACACACACACACACATTTGTACATACCTGCAGGTGTGCATGCTCGCACAGCTCTCTTTCCACAACTTTTTCATGCACTGACATACACACACACACACACACACACAGACACACACACACACACACACACACACACACACACACACACACACACACAGACAAACACACACAGACACACACACACACACCCACACACACACACACACACACAGACACACACACATACACACACACACACACACACACACACACACACACAGACACACACACACACACACACACACACACACACACACACACACACACACACACACACACGCACCCCTGCCCTGGAGCAGAGTTTCTCATTCCCTCTCATGCTTCCAGACAGATGTGTGTGTTGCTGCTGAGGCTCTGGGCAGCAAGTCAGAGTCTCTCTTCTTTCTCAGAAAAGCCTAAGACAGGTTACACTAAGCCCCACACACTCTGACGGGTTTTTTAATAAAGATCAAATATAAGAATAGGTTTTAAAGATAACAACATAGGGGCCTGTTGCACAAGCGCTTTGTGAAGTTTCAACTTGGTTTGAACCGGTTTTATAATGATGACAACAGGCTGCAACTCTCAAAGTTAGTCACATAGAAAGTAGATTCTTATTTACTCCTGTAGCTAATAAACTGAGGAAGCTGTTATTAGCTTCCTAATCTGACACATTTAGCGTGAAGGGTAGAATATGTTCGTAAGAATTTGGTGGAAACATCAGACCTTACATTGATAAACCATAAAATACGTTTATACATAGTGGATAAAGACCTAGAAAATATTTTTTGTGATCAATTGTTTTATTATTTATTAAACAAATGGTACAATCAATAACATAAAAGGCAATACAGTACAAAAAAAGCACAAAAACTAAAGAAAGAAACAAAACCCAGTGACGTCCCTAACCCACCCACCCCCCACCCATCCAGATCACCATCCCCATTAGATAGTTATCCTAATATGCTCTTGAGGTTCACAATGAGCGAAGTCCACATCTCTATTGTTGACTCCTTTGCCCCATGTACCCGGGCTGTCGATACTTCTAGATACGATATTTCTAGATATGTTAGAACCCAGACCTTACGTGAGAGGGAATGGGGAGGCTTCCTGACCTAGAAAATATTAAAACAATTATTAAATAAATCATTCCCCACATTTGGTTGAATCTAGATTCCAAGCCAGCATATTTTTTACTATTAAATTCCAAAATCGAGTGTTGTTAACAAAGTAAAGTCAATCTTGATTAAAGAGTCTCTATCCATCAATAACTACAATCAGAGTCACCTCAAAATAATGACTTGGCCTCGAGCATTGCCAGAGTTATTCAAATATTAGATTTTTTTGCCAGCATTTTTCAATTATAAAGTCAACTGGAAAGATTTTTCTAAATGTATTTTCACAGAAACAACAGCAATCACATTTACAAGGTTTGCATTATCGGATATTTCGTACCTATTGTAAAAACCATGAATGCTACTAATTCTGAAACACAAACATGTCTATATAATGTATACATTTATGAATTGAAAAACTTTCCTTCAGAGAGGATTGGCAGTCTGCTGGCCTCCTTCATGTCAAGTTATAACTTTTGGAAGCTGACTATGCTAACGTTAGCGTGCTAATATGGCACATAGAGCCAGGAGTTAAAGAGGTGGCTAATAAGCAATATCTGACGTGACAACTGAGGCAAGAAGCAATCTTTTTTCTGTCTTTAGTCCAAAGATATTGAGGCTGTTATGTTGATTTGTTTTTCAATATATTGTTTTGTAACAGAGTTAAGGAATTTAATCAAGCGTGCTGCTCTGTCAGAAATACTTCATTTTGACTGATTTGCGTTTGATTCGGTTAATACCCATGAGCACGTATAGTGAAGAATTCTGCCGCATCAGAACGAGAAGTGAGAAGCAAGCTATTTGAGAACTTCACAAGCTTTCCGCCTGGTTAACGCAGAACAATTGGTAAAATGGGTCCCTCCAGACTCCCAGAGCCCGAAACGATATCAGTGCGGCGCAGATTGGAGGATGGAAATGTGGCTGAACAGAAGTGAGGGGTTTTCTGTACGATACCACTCCCCATTTTCTAGTAATAAATCTTCTATTAGATCTCAGTAATGTAGCTTGAACCAGTGTGTCCGGTGGGAGAGGATGGATGTAGCTTTAACATCAGAACATGAATATTCTTCACTCATAAAGGCTGTACATTTTGGCAAACTTTTCAAAATATATTCCATTCACACACACACACACACACACACACACACACACACACACACACACACACACACACACACACACACACACACACACACACACAGTCCCAGACTCTGCTTTCCCTGCAACCATTCTCTTTCATTTCACGCATATTGTGGTTTATTTTTCTCTTCAGTAACACACACACACACACACACACACACACACACACACACACACACACACACACACACACACACACACACACACACACACACACACACACACACACACACATACACACACACACACACACACACACACACACACACACACACACACACACACACACACACACACACACGGACATGGTACATGCGTGCACACACACACACACATAAACCAAAACAAGGAGCCTTGAAGCGTGACCTGAGAAAAATAAGGTTACTCCTTTCAACACTTGATTACGAGAATCAATAAGCCTCCTGGAAAGGCTGGAATACGCCATTAGGTCTGTTAATGTATTGGTAAACAATGTATTGTTTGCTTTGAGACGTTGGAGCACGGCAATTTAACACCCACTTTACTCCACCTCCTGCACACAGACATATTTATGTGTGCGTTTCTCTCTCCGGCCCTTTAATATGTCTACCCTGTTGTGTCTTGGCGTGTGTGAGCTGATGAGTGCCTCCCTGTGGCTACTGTTTGATGGAAGTGTTTTTCTTTTCATTTATTTCTGTCTGGCTGTCTCGATTTCTGCTTTTTTCCTGCATAGATGGATTGGTTGCCTGGCTTTTTTATTTTTATTTTTTATTGGTGTTTACAAAAAGTACTTATTGTGTGTTAACCTGTTTGCATTACGTGTGTGTTCATGCATCTTTCTGTGGTCTCACCCAGATGTCGGGGGTTTCTTTGAGGCGGGGACTCTGGTAAAGTACAACTTCCTGCCCGAAGCAGTGGCAGGAGCCAGCAGAGACTCAAAGATCCTGACGCACCAGCTGACGCCGCATGAAGTGAATCTGACAAAGGAGGAGGTGGCCTTTAGTTTCAGCACATCCAACGCTCCTGCTATTCTGATGTACGTCAGCTCCAAGACGCAGGACTATCTGGCTGTGGTTTTAAGGCAGAATGGTAAGATACCCCCCCCCCCCCCCACACACACACACACACACGCATTTTGCAGTCGCTCACCACTAAGAAGTCTGCTTGGACTTGTTTCGTGCTGCAAAGTACATTTTTAAAGGCTGACCTCGCTGCAGAGTTTGGAAACTTCTATAATCTCCAAGAAAATCCCCCCCGGTCAGCGGTCCCCCACTGAGCCGCTGACAGGCAGCTAAGTGCTTTGATGAAATACGAAAAACAAAATATTGACAGTGCCATCTAGCGTTTTAGCAATCGATGCAAAAATAAAAAATGCAACTACAAAATGCTCACATTGGCTGGGGGTGCAGCTGGAAAGTCTCGGGCCCCCCGCACTCCCACTGCCCCGGGAAAGAAGTTATCTATAATCCCCTGTCAAGCTGGGGGCCAATCAATCATTCAGGGTCTCGCCCTCTATCCCTCGCCCCTCCTTGCACCATCACTTCAAAAAGAAAACTACATTTGGACCTTGAGTGTTCAGTTCAATGAGAATATTTCTGTAAGAAGAAAAGTCTATTATGAACTAAACTGGCACGTCTTTGATGTCATCAATGTCTTTGCAGCCAGGTATTTATTGATAAGATCTCACGCTTAAATGATCTTAGAGAAGTGTAAAAGCAGAGGTGTGAAGCTTCATAAAACCAGAGCAGGTTTCTAATCTCTCTCCTGTTTCTCTCCAGGTTCTCTCCAGGTGCGCTATAACCTGGGAGGCCTCAGGGAGCCCTTTTCTATCGATGTGGACCAGCGTAACCTTGCCAACGGACAGCCGCACAGCATCAACATGTCCCGGGTCGACAGGAGCATCACCATCCAGGTACTGTACACACACACACACACACACACACACACACACACACACACACACACACACACACACACACACACACACACACACACATCTGGTCGCTCTCCAACATATCACGTTGGTGTTTTTCAGCCTGGATCCTTTTTTCCAAACGTGTTCTTAGTCTTATTTTTAAAACGTTGGTACAGTATTATCAACAGTGATTCAGACGGCTGTGTACTGTATGTCCACTTAAAGTGTTGGTTTATGCAACTGACAACATCATCAGTGTCTGACAACATCGTGGAGGACCCTAAGGAGAATTTCTTACTTGAACCTTTTGCTCGATCTTGTCTGTTTTTTTTATTGAGCTAACCAAGTCCCGCCGGGGGAAATCTGGCTCTGAAATCGAAGTTATGCTTTCTGTACTGAGTGTACTCCAGCACAACAAGCTCTAACAACACCCTCACTCCTCTCTCCACTCCTACTCACGTTTTGACTCTAGTCTTCTGGCAACAAGTCTCCTCTATCGAGATGTCAGAAGGATAATTCTCCACGAGCGATACTTGGTTAGACACAATAACAAACCCAGTGGATAAAGTGAAAGGTCAAGTAAAACGTTTTATTTCTCTGTAGTGTCCTTTCCAAAATGCTGTCAGGCACTTAGCAATCTGAGTCTGCCATTGGCAAAAACAACACTTTTAGTGGACGAAGGATTACATTGGCTGCAGCGCTCAATACTGAACCAATTTTAAAAAAACAGTTGTCCCCATTAGACAAAAGCATGAGAGAAGGAGCAGTTTGAAAAATACCAAAGTTACCCTTTAAGTCCGAGGAGGGAGAAGTGTCCTGTCTTCGGCTCAGATGAGAGTGCTTGTCCTCTGTTAATCCACTTCCAGCAGACAGCCTAAGTATAGCAGCAGAGAGAGCATCGACCTGTGTGTGTGTTTGTATGACTGTGTGTGATTGTGACTGCATATCTGTGTGTGTCAGACAGAGCACGACGGACATGTGTGTGCTCATGCATGGGAATTTGTGAACATGTATTGGTTTATATCTGTGTCTGTGGGTTTGTGTGCTCTTGAGTTGGGTGCAGCTAAACAGCTTAATGCAGATCAATACAGCCTAGCCTCGGTCCGTATCTGTCAGGGATGGAGTGAGAATTCAGCTAAACTATTACAGACTTTGTTCTGGGCTGAAATGCTCCGATTTGGCTGCAGGCTGCAGTTTAAGGAGGGCTCGAAATGGATGGCTGCCCTCTGTGAAACCCAGTTATCGGTTGCTTTCAGATCAGAATACATTTGTTTTTGCAGTTTATGGTCCGCCAAGAAAGGGATTTGCTTTGGCTTGAATAAGAACGAAAAAGAAAAATTAGAAAAACTTGACTTCTTTAATTAAATCTCTTCTTAACAGCTTGCAGTCTAAAACTTAGAAATCTCTGTGTGCTCATCATGTATTGTGGCATTAGAGTAGATAGCAATACTTTGCATAAAATTCGATTAGATATACTTTATTCATCCAAAACTGGGGAATGTTTTGTGATTGAAGCTTGTAAATAAGTCTCTAAATAATACACTATTACAAATATACAGAATAAGTTACAATATACTATAATGGACCAACCTGCTACTAAGAAAATATATACATGATATTACACACGTTATACAAGTGCATTGCATTTTCATCATTGCTCCATATTTACACTTCTGCTTAGAAAGTGTCATATATTTTATTATTTATTGGATCTTTTATTGTAGCTGCATATTTACATTTCTTCACTTCACGTGCTCACTTATGGAGAGACAACCTGCCCCCTGGTGGTCATATGGAGGCATTGCATGAACCAGATTCACCTCCTCTGTATATTTGAAGAACTGTGGGAGAGGATCATATCAATAATTGTATATGACCTTGCTCTACTAATTATAATCTATATTCCAGCTATTTGCCTTCATTCTGCGCTGTCTATTCTCGATGGATTTAATGTCCTTGCCGACATGTCGATGACATTTGATCCAATCAGCTGTGCCATCTTTTTCATAGTCTCATGGATTACTTTCAATCAATAAAACGCTTGACCACGATCCGCAGCATCTATTTTTGGAATTATTATAGAGAAATAAGGGTTCAAATTGTTATCTAGGTCAAAGACGACATTTGCTTTAGTTATTGCCTGGTCCAAATAAGTAGTTTTAACAGAACTTAATTAGAATAGGAAATAAATGAAAAAAGCATGCAAATTGGGAGACGTACATAAAATGCAACCAATCATTTTTTACACATAAAAAACTATTCAAATAAACAAAGATAACATTATTTATGAATTACAAAATGTTTTCAGGATTTTTAAATAAATACATTAGACATGGACTCGAAGGAAATCAATGACAAATATGAATACAGACATTATAAAATAATAAATACAGTGTTAGTCGAAAACAAGCCAGGATACGATTATAATGAAAATGAGTTGTAAGCTTTCTAATGTTGGTCAAAATGTCTCCCTGTCTTTTGATAAACCATGTCCAAACTAGAATTGGAGAGCACAGATATCATTTGGTAAAAATCAGGCAAGTTGTTTTTCCTAAAATGCTGTCGACGAACCGAACTGAACTGAAAAGATAACCTGGGTTTTGGTCGTTCAGCCGCTTCAGTGTTGCTATCATTACAGTGAAATATAAGGTTAGTGCCAGAATGAGTCACAGTATGTTTGCAAACCAATAATCATCACTCCTCTCTGCTCCATAAGTCTAACCCTTCTCTGCCTCTCATTGCATGTAGATAGCTAGTGACGAGAGAATCATCACCTACATTCACACACAGGCTGAAGAATTGTGACAGAAAGAAAATTAGAAAGTGAAACATCCAATAGGAATCGTCCTGGTTCTCTGAGCAAATCACCTCCTGCAGCTGCTGATCATCCCACAGGGAGCACTTCACACCACACACCCCATGCTTAGTGGCATCGAGAAGGATTGGAGCGGGCTACACACACACACACACACACACACACACACACACACACACACACACAAACACAAACACATAGTATGTCTTCCACTGGTCGATCACACATGGTTGTGTCTAGATATTGATCGTCCACCCTGTGTCCAGTTTGTGACTGAAATATTAATTTTTTCTTCCTTTTTTGCATTTTAAGAATTGATGGAGTTAAAGGCATACACAAAAAAAGTGAAATCCCCATTTAACACCTACATTAATTGTCACATCTTATTGAAGGGTCATTAGTTAGGTTTTGTGTTTTATACGTCGTCCATTTTCCCATCTTTCCTCAAAAAATGTGCTTCATTTTTAGCTATCTTGGCTATTTTTTTAACATTCCATATACTGCATTTGCAAGGTCCTTTCACTCGTGTTTCAGGTTGTCGTATTTTTTTACCAATTCCTTGTTATTTGTTTAATAATCTTATTGATTAGATTCGATACATTTTATTGATCCCAAATAAGGATTACATTCATTGCACACAAATAAACAAAGAGTAAATACATATTAACAATAAAGTGATGGAAATATATATCTAGGTCTTTCAATTTGGCTGCAGCAGTCGCGCCTCGTATACTGAACGCCACAAAGCATGGCCAGGTTGAAAAGTAGTGATCCCTTTGAAGAGGATCACTGGTGGGCACGGTGTGCTAATTTGGATTCAAGGAAGAAAGGAGAAATCAACGAGGGAACTGTGGGAACAGAAAACAGATGAAGTTTACAGATAAAGCATCAACAGCCAGGAGCTAACGAAGGTAACTTTGATGAGTAAAACTTTCTTCATGTTGCTGCCTCAGTGCCTCTGGGCTCTTTTCAGAGTACAAACGTGCTCTTAATATCTGAAGGTAAACACGTGTGGGCGTGCATACCAACGGACGCGAGATCTCGTCAGGTCATCTCGCAACAAAGGCTCCACACTGCTGCTCTACCAATCTTAATTTCTCAGTCTAATTAACACCTCGCCTGCCTTCTACCTTCTTTCAGCCGTGAGGGCTTTTAGTTCATTTACTAGCTAGGAGTCACAGCTCTCACTAATAAGTTGTGAGGAGCGGGACATATTCTGCTCAGGACGACAGCAGAGAGCAACACTGAGCAAGACAAGGGAGAAAGAGGGTGCTTACTAAGTGATCAGAAAATAGCAAACGCAGTATTTTGCCTTAAGCAAATGCCACTATCAGTATCCACCAATGAGGTACTAAACTGCTGGACAATATAAAACGCCTAACAGCAAAGAAACAAAGAAGAGCGTTTAAAACCTAAAGAGACAAATATTTCCCCTTAGGAATCTGAGACTATAAACAAAGCGCTCAAAGGAGATTACACTGCGGCCAGAAACAGGACTCCAAATGAATGCTAATGTCGCTAAGTGTCTGTTAGATGTGTAAATAAGATGCTGTATTTGCTTAACAATTTGTCAGTGTTGTGTGTATTAAGTGCCTTTTTAAGTAGCAAGCACAGGTTTCTAAATACAGTCCTTGGTTCCCCAGACCTCTGCTATAAGGTGGGGTATGTCATTTATTTCAGATACACTTTTTGTTATATTCCATGGAATGCTCTTAACATCCAGATAGCAATGAATATCTGAAGTGCTTTGATAAAAAATACATTAAAAAATGTCATCTGTGGAAGCCGTGGCGCTGTAATAAGCACGACCAATCATCTGAGCCGGCCCGGCTAAAGTAACTGGATGGCCTACCTGCCTGTCAGCCTTCCATCTGTGCACAAACTTATCTCGTGCCCTCATTGGTCATGTGCGCGCTCGTGTGTGTTGGAGGAGGGGCTCTGTAAGGAAGTCTGAAGGAAGGGGCAGATTTTTTCCGGTTGTGTATTTTCAAATCCTAGCGCACTCGAGCTGGTTTCTCCAAAATTACATACCCTACCTTTAAGTAAAATTGTTCCCCACTGCAAATATAACTTAAGAACATGAGTATTTTTCAGCGAAATGCACTTTCAAAGTATCAAAGTATACAGTATTTGCTATAGAATTACCCCTGCAGATGTATTTATATTGTATTTGTATTTGTTATGGTGGTGCATTTTTCTGTTGTAGTTGTAAGAGGTGGAGCTAATTGGATTTATTTGTAATGCTTTTGGGCAGTTAATTATATGTAATTGGACAATACACAACAAAACATCAGTAATGGAAATGAAGCTTTATGATAAGAACAGTTGCAATTGCACTTAAATATTCTTAGTTACATCCAACACTGCCTAATGTATACTCTAATCATAATTTACAACCAGGACAAATGTGCAGAAGCTTTCCTACATGCTGTTTTTTTAATGATCTTACTGAATTGCGTACACTTGATAATTACTTTTTGTGTGAGTTTGATTTGGATCACATATTATTTCACTAAAGCATCTCTTGTGGGTTCCAGTGCGCCATCAGCATTTGAAACCTAACCAACCCATTATTATATTTTCCTTGAATGCTCGTCTGAGGGCTTGTTGCAGCAGCTTTGATCTGAGATAAAACAGTGAGAGGAGAGGCAGACGGTCAGGTGCAATAAAAGTCAGTCATGTTGCCGTCCACGGGATCAAATTCAATTTCCAGAGTAAAAGACCTGCGTGTTTACCTGAGGTCTCAGCGCTCTGATATCACCGCTGCAAATCTTAAAGGCATCCAGACAAGAGGCTGTTTAGTTCAAAGACACGGCGGAGAACAAGTGGGAAGACGTGTAGGAGGGAGGTCATTGGAAACGGAGAGAAAAGGAAGAACAGAGGAGGGGGTTGATAGGAAGGATAATGTATTTAGATAAAGAAAGTAAACCCAGAAAATAAAATACCTCTTTGATTCATTTAGGTCATGAAACCCCAGCAGACTTATTTCAAGGTGTGGATTTGCACATTCCTGCTGAAGTGTGTGAGCCGAGCAGGAAGTGAGAGTTTGCCGTTTAAACAGTTTGTGAGGTAACGTCAGGTTAGCTTCTATCAAAAAGAGATCAAGGAGAGATCAGAAAGTGTTCCCTTCTCTGGATTCACTTCCTCTCAAATCTCACCAGGGTTTACCCGTGGAAGTGAGGAGGCCCTCCAGGCACGAATATCTCATCCCTGGTTCCTCTCTCCTTTCTCCTCTCCCCTCCTTTCCTCTTCTCCCCATTACTCTCCTCTCCTCTCTTCAATCCTTTTATTCATTTAATTTCTGTTCATTTAGTTTCCTTTTCTTTCCTCTCCTTTCCTCTCCTTACCTTTCCTCTCCTTCCCTTACCTTTCCTCTCCTCTCTTTTCCCTTCCTTTCCTTTCATTTAATCTCCTTTCCTTTCCATCCTATTCTTTATTTTCCTCTCCTCTCCTCCCCTCCATTCCTCCCCTCTCATCTCCTCCCCTCTCCTCTCCTCCCTCTCCTCTCATCTCATCTCCTCTCCTCCCTCTCCCCTCCTCCTCTCCTCTCCTCCCTCTCCCCTCCTCCTCTCCCCTCCTCCTCTCCTCTCCCCTCCTCTCCTCTCCTCTCCTCTCCTCTCCTTTCCTCTCCTCTCCTCCCCTCCCCTCCCTTCCTCTCCTCCCCCCTTCCCTCCCCCCTCCTCTCCTCTCCTCTCCTCTCCCCTCCTTTCCTCTCCTCTCCTCCCCTCCCCTCCCTTCCTCTCCTCCCCCCTTCCCTCCCCCCTCCTCTCCTCTCCTCCCCCACCTCTCCCCTCCTCTCCTCTCCTTTCCATCCTATTCTTTCTTTTCCTCTCCTCTCCTCTCCTCTCCTCTCCTCTCCTCTCCTCTCCTCTCCTCTCCTCTCCTCTCCTCTCCTCTCCCTCCTTCCCCCTCCTCTCCTCTCTTCTCCTCTCCTCTCCTCTCCTCCCCCCTCCTCTCCTCTCCTCCCCCTCCTTCCCCCTCCTCTCCTCTCCCATCCTCTCCTCTCCTCTCCTCCCCCTCCTTCCCCCTCCTCTCCTCTCCTCTCCCATCCTCTCCTCCCCTCTCCTCTCCTCTCCTCCCCCCTCCTCTCCTCTCCTCTCCTCCTCCTCCTCCCCCCTCCTCTCCTCTCCTCTCCCCTCCTCTTCTCTCCTCTCCTCTCCTCTCCTCTCCTCTCCCCTCCCCTCCTCTCCTCTCCTCCCCCCTCCTCTCCTCTCCTCTCCTCCCCCTCCTTCCCCATCCTCTCCTCTCTTCTCCTCTCCCCTCCTCTCCTCTCCTCCCCCCTCCTCGCCTCCCCCCTCCTCTCCTCTCCTCCCCCCCCTCCTCTCCTCTCCTCTCCCCTCCTCTCCTCTCCTCTCCTCTCCTCTCCCCTCCTCTCCTCTCCTCTCCTCTCCTCTCCTCTCCTCTCCTCTCCCCTCCTCTCCTCTCCTCTCCTCTCCTCGCCTCCCCCCTCCTCTCCTCTCCTCTGATAGCTGCTGATGGGTTTGTATTAGTTGTGCAAATGGCTCTAGCTGTGAAGGGAAAGACAATAACTCAGTTGTTTCCTGGATAATGAGGTCACACTATTCATTTGAGTGAAACAAAGAAGAAGATGAGATCTCTGGAGTGTAATCTGTGAAGTGAGTCTTATTGGTCCCTCAGACGTCGTTAAGGAAACAGAGCTGCCACCAGTAGAAGTTCTCAATGTGCTGTAAGGTACTTTGGATATATACAGCACATTGGCTAAATTAGATTCATTATAAGCTTGTAGTTAGGGAAATAGATTTCACCCATTGTTAATTTTCTCTTTGTCTAAACCCTGATTAATTTGCTTTTGTAAACTGTGTGTAACCGAAGAGGCCCAGCAGCCTTAAAGGGAGGAAACTGTCTTAAGTGTTGCAGCGTAAAAGGAAAAGATCCCAATAATTGCGGTTGTAATCGACAAAGTTTGGTAACACGAGTTTTTCTCCTCTGTGGACCTTTTTGTGGGGTTTGGAGACTCAGGCTGCCGTCCCTGACTGAGCAGCCAATTTGTTTTCTCAGATAAAAAGTAAATAAGCCAAGCGAAATTTAATTGTGCCCCATTATCCAGAACCTCCAGAAAACCAAACCCACACAATGCTCCACTGAGACCCTGGCTTTTGGAAAGAAGCAAATTAGGGTGTGTGTGTGTGTGTGTGTGTGTGTGTGTGTGTGTGTGTGTGTGTGTGTGTGTGTGTGTGTGTGTGTGTGTGTGTGTGTGTGTGTGTGTGTGTGTGTGTGTGTGTGTGTGTGTGTGTGTGTGTGTGTGTGTGTGTGTGTGTGTGTTTTCTGTATGGGACAAGTGCACACACATCTCAACCCTTTAGCTCCCTGCTAACAGCTATTCAGCACATCAATGGAACAAATGTCCACACAGAAACAAAAGTCATAGTTTTCAATCAACTGTTGGTTTAGCAGGTGTGTGTGTGTGTGTGTGTGTGTGTGTGTGTGTGTGTGTGTGTGTGTGTGTGTGTGTGTGTGTGTGTGTGTGTGTGTGTGTGTGTGTGTGTGTGTGTGTGTGTGTGTCTTTCTGTCCGTCTGTCTGTCTGTCTGTCTGTCTGTCTGTCTGTCTGTGTGTGTGTGTGTGTGTGTGTGTGTGTGTGTGTGTGTGTGTGTGTGTGTGTGTGTGTGTGTGTGTGTGTGTGTGTGTGTGTGTGTGTGTGTGTGTGTGTGTGTGTGTGTGTGTGTGTGTGTGTGTGTGTGTGTGTGTGTGTGTGTGTGTGTGTGTGTGTGTGTGTGTGTGTGTGTGTGTGTGATTGCACCGAATGCAGCCGTCAAGCTAATTAGAAAACTTCAGTGAAACAGCAACAACAAGTTAATTATGTTGAAGGGATATTAAAGTTGTGTGTTCCCTCCCTCCATCACACTCTCACATCTCTTCTGTGGAAACACGATGCTTCTTCTTCTCCTTTTTAGTTTTTAGTTCTGAGATATTGCTTTGAACATATCGCAGACTTTAGAAATAACATATTGTTAATTATTGTGTGATCATTTATCTGCAGGCCTGGTGAAGAGCTATTTGTTTTCAGGAAGGACGATCGCTTTTAAGTTTGGGCTCAGCCGTGAAAAGCTTGACTAAACGTCTGGTGTGACTTTATAGTGTGAAATTAGATATTGACACCACTGAATATGAGGATTAAATTGCATTATTTATTCTTTTTCCTAGAGAATAATCAGAGAATCATGATTAAAGAAGAAGTAATGATAGCATTTGTTTAGGATAATGTTACATTTTCTGGTTCAGATACTATTTATATGAAACCATACTGTATGGATGCAACGTACTGATTCTTGAGAGTCGGGACAAAACACTTTCTGAAAAACATTTTTTGAAAATGTACACTATATTGATTAGAGTTATATATTCATGTAGATTAAGATCTGTGCTATTTAACCATGTAAAGGTGCAGGCTGGAGGTTTAAACACATTTTTTATAAATTCACCTTAAAAACTTGATTTGTGTCAACTACGTCAGACACACTAAAAGTATATAATTATATAATTATAATAGCCCAACAAGAATCTTAAGTTCTGATGTATAGCGTTTAGTTACTCTTATATGCAATAAAATATAATATATAAACTAACGGCTTAATTTCACACTGTTATGAATACACAGATTTAAAAAAAACTGTATTTTAAAATGTTATCTTTTATTTTGCCACTAAAGAAAAAAAATCCTTAAGGGAATAAGACACAAGAGGGTGTAGATCTGATGATCCTTTATTACTTAAACAACAAAAACTGAAGAAAGAATTAGTTTTTTCCCAGAAAAATTACAAAAACATACATCTGAGGGTGTTGACAGGAAACTGACGGAGTTGACAAAATTGTATTTGCATTTCTGATTAATGAACAAATTCTTTTTTAAACAGATGGAAGTGACAATAGATTCATAAATAACAACTCCTTGTCTTATACTGAACATATTTGTCATTCAACTGAAATAAACAAACTGTAAATACAGCGTTTCAAACTATAACAAATTGCACCGTTTCCAACTATTACAAAAAATAAGTGAAGAAATGTAATGAAGCTAACAATCAGCCATAGGTGATGCTGCAAAACATGGCATACTTCAAAACTAGGGAAAAGAAGAGAGCAGGAACACACGTGTTGAGGAGGTGCTTACATTGAAAAAACACACTATGCTTTGAAGCATGAATGCAGTCACACAAGGGACTTATGCCTTGAGTACTAGGCGTCGGACATGCTCACGCTCTATGAAGTCCATCACATCAGGGGCAACACTGTAGATCTCTCTTGTTCTTGATTGGACTGGTGATGCATTTCCCATTAGTTTCAGTATGATGTCTTGAACTGGGCAGAGACAGACATCCTTCTTGCCACACTTGGGCTTAACCTTTGCTGTTGGACCATGGGGATGCAGAAATTCCACTTTCACATCTTGATGCTCAGTATCCACAGCAATGGTCTTGGCTAGCCACCAGTGGTCATATACTACTGCTAACCAGTCTCCATTATTAAGGCTGCTAACAGTCGTTACTGTTCAATGGCTCCTCATCCAACTCTTCCATCACATCTTCCATTTCCACATCCCCTCCCATCTCATTTTCCATCTCCTCCCACAACATGTTTAAAGGTCTTTTCTTTCTTGCCCTACGGGTATCACTCTGCTGTTCATCTGGGCCCTGAAATTAGAAGGTAGCTGGGCAGAAGCACTGGCAATCCAACATCTTGCTGCAAAAGCAGGATAGTTGTCTGTAGTGGATCCTGTTCTCATGGGCGATTACCTGGTGCATTTGTCTTGTTGAGGGAACCGGTCTGAGAAGTGTATCATATCTTTCCATGTCTTCTTCTACAATGTAGTGCAGCTGAACACCCTTCAGACTGTTTGAGACCTTCTCAAAGAATGTGTGTCCATCTGTCACATCATTTCCTCTCAGTACCAGGTTGTCAGCTGTTCTTTTTACTGTTCCGCCAATGCCGTCTGGTGCGCCTTTACCGTGGGATGTGGGGAAGAAGTTCCACGTTGCTTTTTCAAACCCTAGTGTAGGTGGAATAGCAGACAAAAGAAAAAAGTTCTTCTTGTTCTTATACTGTTTACTTGGTCCATCAGACCAGAAGTGCACAGTGGTGACCTGTGGATATTTAGTCTTGATGTCTTTTAAGACAGGTTCCATGTGTGTCCAGATTGCCGCAGCATCTTGTCTCTTCGACTCGGGCAGTGTGCAAAATGCTGCCTTTTCCCCCTTTGTGTAATACATTCCAGTATGGAGTGTTATCTGTGCCAGATTTTGTCCAAAATGGCAGGCCTGAACTTCAGTTTGATAATTGCATCTCCAGGATTCTGAGAAGTCAACATGGACGATTGCTGTACTCTCATCACAGGACTCAATTGTGTTGATGTATGCTTTTGACTGGTTTCGCACTGAACTGGTTTGATTTCTGAGTTTTTGCCCATAGAGTTTTATGAGCTCTGAAAGGCTGCCACTGTGTCGGACAAGCTTAGTGTTGATGTGGATTCCATTGCCTGTCTCTTCTTGAACTCTCTCCCACTGCCTCCACTGAACATGGATTTGGTCTTGCTCTTGGGTTGTAACTGTCCCTTTGTTTAGACATCGTGAGCAGGTGCGAAAAAGGCAGGCCTCACTTGCTGGAGAGCAACAAACTAATTGAAAACTGTCATCTAGTTTGTTTGACTTCACAACACCAGACATTCTAAGGACCTCAAGCATTAAGCATGCATTCTCATGTATTTGACACAGACAGGTCTTACGATCAGATGCTTTTGGTGCTGTGACACAGAAGGGCTTCAGAGCACAGAATGAAGAATAGCTCAGCTTTACAGTGGGGTTCCTGATAAGAACATCAGTATGGAGGTTGATCATGGAGTCTGTCAGGATCATTCTCTGCTGCTTGATCTTGTTCCTGGTGATTGTGTCAGTCTAATCGTCACACGTGCAGAGTTCAGGAAGAAATCCTGAACAGTCTGTGTGATACCTTGTAGGAATGTTGGCTTCTTGGTTGGCTGTTCCTTTCCTCTCATTAGCTTGTAAGTTAGCCCAAACTGCTGGATTTGGTAAAGAAGACGGTACTTTTTTAGGATCTTGCCTGATGACACACTTAGTGCTGGTTTCTGGCGCCGTGGCCCAGGAGGTTGTTTGTTTTTCTTCAGCTCTCTTCTGATGATGTTGTGGAATAGAAGAGCTTTGGATTCCTTATGTTGCTTCCTGATAGCATCTTCTTTGTTTCTGTCCCTGGAGAGTCCAGTGGTGTTTTAACTGTAGCCTTTTTTGTGCGCAATATTGCTTTTCTTAGTTTGTTTCGTTGCTTTGTTAAATTCTTAAGCTTCTCTTTCAACATTTTTATTTCTCTTGAATGCCTTTTTCGTGTTTTACTGTCTGCGAGACTCTCTGGCATTGTATTCTAGAATATCTTGATCTTGCGGACTATCTGGGGGGGTGTCTGCCTCCTGCACTGCACCTTCGTAGGACCTTTTCTGTCTGGACCTTTTCTCTCCAATACTTTTCTCAGATGCCCTGTCTCCCATCTTGTCTATCTGTATTACTTTTTTGTCTTGAACTCTCCTCTTCCACCTCTGTCTGTCCTCTACTTGCATGTCATATTTCTTCTCTTGGTCACTGTTTAATTTTTCTCTTCTCTTTCGTTGGTACTCTCTATTTCTTCTCCTTCGCTCTTCAACTGACAATTTCTCTCTAGCCATGTTTTCCTTTAATACAAAAGACATGAAAAATGTATCTGAATATTATTTTGGAATCAGATGTCCATTTATAATTGAACTCTTTTATAATATAATAACAAAATGTGGGCTTTTTTACGCAACACTACATGTATTGAAGACAACAGTATATGACATGCATGAAGAAGCTCTATACAAATCTTAAAGTAAAGTAAAAAAGAGAGACATATAATAATGATGTCATTTGAAGTAACATGTTTGAATCCGACTTTGTGGAGATGCTATTGAGTCCTAGTTATCTAGTGGTTAAGTAATAAGTTATTTGACTCTTATAAAGGTGTGTTGAACAGTTTTGTCCACAAGAGGGAGCCATTTTTTACTTTTGATATCAATGTGTTGTAGCCATAGACTTGTAGCTTTACAGCACCCAATAGCACTCAATAACCTTCTCACTTCATCATCCTATTCAATGTGCTGATGCAGGCTCGATGTCTTTTATCAATAATCAGTCGTTTTTCACCAGCTCTCTTTAAAAAAAAGCAGATACTAATATATGATGTCTCTGTTTCAGCTGGATTATTACCCTCCAGTCAGCTACACCCTCCCTGACGCCTCCGACACTCAGTTCAACCTGGTCAAGACGCTATTCCTGGGAAAGGTCTACGGTGAGTGTGTTGAAGTTTGCTTGGACACTATACTTAACCTTGAAATGCAACATTAATCCCCTTTAAATAAGCCATCTCCAACCGTTAAATGAACGTTAAAAGACATTAAGGTACACATTATGTTGTCTTTGTTTCTGTTCTGAGAAGGGACTGTGCGAATTCATTAAAAAATCATAACCGATGTACTGAAAGAGGCTGTAATGACTCAGTATGTCCACTAGATGTCGCCATAGGACTGAAAGTGTCATTTCGGTCGTACACTACCAGCTGCATCCACATGGCTGATAAGGTTATAAAATCTTGAAAATAATGTGTTAGCATGAAAATGTCCTTATTTAAAGATCTGCATTATTGTGTTACCTGGCATTAGAGTGTCCCTAATATTGACTTGGTGGATTTCCCTCTCATATTCACAGACTCAGTATTTGAAGGAAACACTGCAGTGCTGAACCAGATTATATGTGATGCAGGATATTTTGCATCAGTTATTGTTTCCCCAATGAATCAACCAATACCATCGTTTTTAACAAAGCACTTAATCGTCTGCTTTCACACCTCAGGTTTTGATTACCCTCGTTATAAAAGCATGTTACCTTAACCTATTTAAGTTCTCCTAAGAAGTCGCTGTGGTTTATGGCTTTATTTTTGGTCTGCTTTATCATGTACCTACTCTGATGGAAGATTGCCTCTCAGTATTTGCATATTGCTGCAGCTTGCTTTATCCTTCTCCTCTCTTCCATATCTTTGTCCTCTTTGTCCTCTACCTGGAGTGCTGAGAAACTCAGTGAGGTTGAAGTAATGGCTGACTTCACTTACCAGCCAGAAGTATCGACTGCAGCACACCGCCGGGACTCCTGGGAATACAACGCCATCCACACACACAGACACACACACGCACACACACACACCCACACCCACACACACACACACACACACACACACACACACACACACACACACACACACACACACACAGCCATCCATCTTCACACAACTAACCCAGCACAGATGCTTTGAGGGCACGCAGGACAAAGTCACTGCCAACACAGACCAAACTCAAATAGACTTTACACATCAATAGACTCAACATAGTGGAAGAAGACTCTGATAGACATCATAACAGAAAGAGCAAGGAGCAAGGAGAAAAGGAGGTCGAAGAAGAAGGAGATAAACAGAAGGATTGTTGTGATGAGGATGACAGAGGGAGAAAGAAACCGAACAAAAGCAGGCGTTTGATTTGATAGATCTTTTCCACTTCTGTGTTTGGACCACAGAGACAACAGAGGCTGTCAGCCAGTGAACACAGCCTCTGTGTTTACTGCAGCACACACACACACAAACACACACACACACACACACACACACACACACACACACACACACAGCGATGTCTCCTCTATCACCTCACAGTCTGCTGATGTTGTATGAGCTGGCTGGAATAAACATGGTAGAGATAAAGAGAGGTAAACAACGAAGAATGGAGAGATACACATAAATATATATTCTATTAAATCAATCTTTATTGCCCTCACTGATCCTTTTGAGGGCAAAAATAAGCTTATTAGCATTATTAGAACTAGGTTTAAGTGTTTATATTAGCCCCATAAATGTGTGTGTGTGTGTGTGTGTGTGTGTGTGTGTGTGTGTGTGTGTGTGTGTGTGTGTGTGTGTGTGTGTGTGTGTGTGTGTGTGTGTGTGTGTGTGTGTGTGTGTGTGTGTGTGTGTGTGTGTGTGTGTGTGTGTGTGTGTGTGTGTGTGTGTGTGTGTGTGTGTGTGTGTGTTGATGTATGGGTCCGTAGTCCCTGGGTCTCTGCATCCCAGTTGGATAGATTGTGAGCTATACATTAACCAGAGCAGCAGACACGCTCCCACAGCCTCAGTGCCACAAATCTCATAGTGTGTGTGTGTGTGTGTGTGTGTGTGTGTGTGTGTGTGTGTGTGTGTGTGTGTGTGTGTGTGTGTGTGTGTGTGTGTGTGTGTGTGTGTGTGTGTGTGTGTGTGTGTGTGTGTGTGTGTGTGTGTGTGTGTGTGTATGTGTGGACTATACGTGGGTGTGTGTGTGGACTTTACGTGAGTGTGTGTGAGTGTGTGTGTGTGTGGACTATACGTGGGTGTGTGTGTGGACTTTACGTGAGTGTGAGTGTGTGTGTGTGTGTGTGTGGGACTACATTCAGAGCCAAAGGCAGACATGGAGCAAGGAACAGCGACACGGTGGAAGTGCTATTAGAGAGCGATGAGTGTAGCCCTGAGGCAGCTGGTGAAGGACATGAGACGCTGACTGAAATACTGATGTTTCTTCACTTCCTCTAGCCTCTCTTACTCTGCTAACTCTGCCCACACACTTATAACACGTCGCTCGCTGCGGGGCTGACAATCATCTCACTCAGGCTTTAACTCATGCCTCCTGCAGGTCTAATGGATTTGTTCTGAGAGACATCCAGGCACTATGGCTCTTATTTGCAGTAACAAGTCTTTTATCAGGCTTGGCTTTGTCATGCCATCACTCACATCTACATCTGTCCACTGAGGACTA
>NC_136911.1:3702234-3707234 GCF_949606895.1 Notothenia rossii | reverse complement strand
GTCGTGTGCAATAAGGCTTGATTCATCATGTCTGCAGCTCTATCCAAGCTACTTTTGGCGTGATCCTAAATAGAATTTACAGGCAAAATTGACAAATTTACGAAACTGTCATTTTAGATGTCAATGATATCTTCGTTCTCATTTACCACCCACCATCTCCACCTGTCATCTCTCTCTCCGCTTATCTTCCTGCCCTGTGACTCACTGAGAATCACAGCAAATTAGATGTGTTAGTTGAAGTGGGCAGGCAGAAGCAGCAGCTGGTATTAACCTCTTAACCCGTCATGGATCTGTAAGGAATGACATTAAATCAACTCCACCAGTCATCCCCTAAGGATGCTCTGTATCCATTCTGTTGATGGTGATTTATGTAATGAGTGAAGCTGAAGCCAATAAACTGAGCACTGTGGCTTTTTGCTTTGAAAAGGGAAACTTTTGTAGTTTAAATTCAGCACTACTCAGAGCAAAGGCCACTTTTTATGTCTTGTTGCTTGTAGCTTGATTTAATTGTGTGAATATATGGTTTGAATTGTTCCTCTTTGTTGCTGTCCTCAGATGCAGAGTTCCCCTTCAACGAGGAGAGAGTGATTCCTGATGGAGTCAACCGAGACTCGGCCATCATCGGAGGTAAAGAAAGTCACTTTTAAAAGCTTTGTCAGATCTGTGTTTGGGGTTGTACTATTGTATATAAAAATATATTTCAAATTTTCAACCTACAGAATGACATTCCCATACAAATAAACTGCATTAGCATTGAGGCAAAACCAATCAAAGATGCTATGAAATTACTTGGTTTTATTTAGGCGTTAAAGTTATTGTAAGAAATTAAGTAGATGTTCCCCTCGAGACGCAATCACCGGCAAACGACCTCCTGACTAACGGTCTGTGTTTTCATTCACTTCTGCGGATAAGAAACATATTTATGATACCTCAAAAAGAAATGTAATCCAGAAGAAAATACAAATCCCCTTTAAAACGTTATTGACGGTTTATATTTTATTACAAAATACTTTTAAGGACACCAGGCTGCATATTGAGAAGCTTGAACAAGTTTGATATGTTCTGGTAATTCAATTATTCAGCAGTGTTTTTTAGACCTGATCCAGAGTTGGTGGGTTGATAGAAACAAAGCGGTAGCAGGGAATAAAAACCAGAGGAGGGAAGTAGTGGAGTACAAATACTTTGTTACTGTACTTAAGTACATTTCTCTGGTATCAGTACTTTACTCCACGACCTCTTACTTTAACTTCTTACATGTTGAACACAAATACCTGTACTTTCTACTTCTTACATGTTGAACACAAATACCTGTACTTTCTACTTCTTACATGTTGAACACAAATACCTGTACTTTCTACTTCTCACATGTTGAACACAAATACCTGTACTTTCTACTTCTTACATGTTGAACACAAATACCTGTACTTTCTACTTCTTACATGTTGAACTCAAATACCTGTACTTTCTACTTCTTACATGTTGAACACAAATACCTGTACTTTCTACTTCTTACATGTTGAACACAAATACCTGTACTTTATACTTCTTACATGTTGAACACAAATACCTGTACTTTCTACTTCTTACATGTTGAACTCAAATACCTGTACTTTCTACTTCTCTCATTTCCCAAACAGGCTGGTTCCTTTAGTCTGAATGTGTGTTTGGTGGCGTGATCATTATTATTTAGAGTCATTGCGTGCCTATTGATTTGAACACGATCCGTGTATCCATCATTTCCTGGTCTTCTCTAAAGAAGAGGGACCAATGGAAATGTTGTCATGTTGCCGTTGGTCACCATGGAAACATTCATTAGCTAACAATGACATTATTGTTCTATTAATATAAAGGGAGGTCAGGTACTCTTTAAAACAGCTGCTAGTTATGGGTACTTTTTACTGAAGTACATTTCAAAGTTCTTTACTTTGACTTGAGTAAAGAAGTTTAGTCAGTACTTCTACTTTCACCAGAGTATTTTTAAACGTGAGTATCTGTACTTCTACTTGAGTAAAGATTGTGTACTTTTGCCATCTCTGCTAAAAACACACAATAACAGATTCTTTTGTTGTGCACATGTTGTCCTCCTCAGGTATCATAGCGGTGGTGATCTTCACCATCTTATGCACTCTGGTGTTCCTGATCCGCTACATGTTCCGCCACAAAGGCACGTACCACACCAACGAGGCCAAGAGCACCAGGGAGTCGGCCACAGAGTCGGCGGACACGGCCATCGTCGGCACCGACAACCCCGAGACCATCGAGGAATCAAAGAAGGAGTGGTTCATCTAACGGCCAATGAGAGAGGACCTTGAGAGAGGAAGTGAGGCCTCAGAGACGGAGGAGGGTTAATGTAATGGCCAATCACGGGAGAGATGGAGGCCATTCAACAGGACAATAATCTCCCAGAGAGAAGGAAAGACGTGTACAGAAATCGTTTTGTTTGTTTGTTTGTTTTGTTTTTTATATATTCAGAGTATTAGAAGAGAAGGGGGACGGTTACGCAGCGGAGCACGGCTGTGACAGACTGAACATGTATATACTAACCGGATTGTCCTTCTTTGTATCGTGCTTGGGAGTTTTCAGGAGTCCTTTGAATACTGTATATGACAAATAATTATACTTACTGGGTCGTGTGATAGCACAGATTTATTGCCAGTCTCTGTTGCATTTTGATTTTATTTTTTAACAAAAAAATCTTATATCGAAAAAGGATCAAATCAACATGCCAAACTCTTTTTATGTTAATTTATCAGGCTGTGGTTGCACCAGTCTGTCAACACTCACATGCAAATGACATTTCCACTTATATTGTGGTATTATAGAGTTGAATATGGATGCCAAAACTCACTTTGTAAATACAATATTTGTGTTCTTTTTTCTTTTCCTCAAAAGATTTATTCAGAGTCTAATGCATAAACACTAAAGAGAAATGTCAGATGTATATTACGATATCACGTGTCCGTCCATTACATTATATATGTATTAAATATAGAGTTTTATGTTTAAACCTTATGACATTCGATTGTACGTATTGCTTTCTGAGGAGGGGTTTCTCAGCATGATGGGAAATCATGGTGTGTTCAGCTCAGCACGGCAGCTTCTTTTGAGCCTTTGCTCGTCCAGACATGAGCCATCCTCTCGTTTCTTTGCCAAACACTTGAGTCTTACGTCATTTTACAAACCGGTATTTTTACATCTGAGACTGGCGTTGGGCTGTGGGTTTGCAGTGCGTGCATTTATGTCTATGTGTAGGTCAGACCATTTGTTTTATTGGATAAAAGGAGATTGGTTCACACAGATGAGATCAAACAACTCGAGTACTATTGATGCTCTTAATTTCATGCAGCGAGTTTTCAAAGCAGCATCAAATTCCCCCAAAACATACTTAATATGTGTTTAAACTGGGATCCTAATCTGGGAAGGGAAAGATAATATTTGGCTTTTTAATCCTTTGTGCCTTCGAGGTGTTGAGCCATTGCACCTTTCCCCAGATTACTACTATTAATACAATAACTTGCTGCTGCTGCATGAATTCTCATTAATCCGATTCAGTTAGGTATCTTTATGTCTCCTGATTTGAGGGATGTGTTTAACTAACCACAAATTCAGAATGCGTAGGTGATAAAAGTCCATTAAAAGTTTCTTTATTCTTACATTTGAAGCATAGATGTGTGGGGTTTTATGCAGCAGGTACATTGACAGAGCTGCACGCTATACAAACACACAAGAGGCTTACACCCACCCTCTGTGACACACACACACACACACACACACACACACACACAGACACACACACACACACACACACACGCAAACATGCATGTTTGATAGAGCATGTCAAGGTTGAACATTCATGAGGCTGGTGCTTAGTCAACGATGAATTGAGCTTCACTCTGTGCCACTGTTGTCCATCACACAAGACTTTCAAACCATTTGTTTTTCCTGCCATCGTTGAGTGTGTTTACCTTAGCGTAGTATTTACAGAACAACGTTGCTGCCAACTTTGTACTTTTGTCATGAATTTGCTTTCTGTACGTCTGTTTTGTCTCATTTCTGCCATGACACCCTGTTACCTGATTGGTTGGGTGCTAGCTGCAGATCACTTTATCAGACATGAGGACAGCTAGTGAACTCAGCCTGCCTTCGGCCTCATCACATCCACGAAGGCAACCCAGTGACTTTCCTTTTCTTATGATTATATTACTCAGACATACATAATAGTGCCCACATGCTATGGACATGTGACTGCAGATAACGATGATGATGGATTATCAGCTCCAACAGGCATGACCCATATGTTTTGCTTTCAGTTGTGTTCAGTTCAATAAAGAGTGTTTGATCTTTAATATCACTCTCTTTCTGTGCATCACTTTCATGTTGACGATATCTTCAGACAGACAGCAGATCAATGGTTAAAGACATTCCCATTTTTTTCAAGCATTTACAAGCTTTTCCAGCACCATGAAGCTGTGGTAATTAACATGTATACAGCGTACTGGTTAATGCATCTTGTCACATTTAATGTAATGTTATTTGCTATAAACACATTTTCATGACAGATAAACAAAACTATTGTTTATGTTTTTTAATGTGTCACCTGTTAGAGGGTAGCCCTGGCACCTATATAACCTACATTTAAATTAGTTTAAAAAAAATCTAGGCTTTTTTCAATTATTCAAAAAACACAATAATCTATCTATATCTTGCTCTCATAAACCTATTGGAATAGAATAGCTCATTTGTAAAGTATTTTTTCAGGTGATATGGACAGTTTACTTCACGTTTCGTACCTTTAACTTCATTAACTCATTGTCATTTGCTTCTGAAGGTCAGTCAGAGACGGGTCATAGGCTGCCCCCTTGTGGGGAGATTCTGCCATTCTTAGAAAAAAAAACATGATTAACCGAATTCAGTGCAATTTAATGCAAATATATTTATCCCCTGGTATTTGTAGGCAGCTGACAACAACAGCCAGATGAACAACTACCAAAACAATATAA
>NC_136911.1:3673579-3702034 GCF_949606895.1 Notothenia rossii | reverse complement strand
TTTATGCAAAAAAACATTTTCTCTAAAATATGACTTAGGCCATTAGTTTAAGAAGGTAACGATATGTTAAAATGTATAATTTGATATATTTGTATATTATAATCCTTTGTTGATAGTGTTATATCATTTATTTGAACCAGCCGTGTGGAATTGACGGCATAGGCGACCGCAGCTGTTTTGTGATTACGAGACGTTATAGCCGACGGCAGCTGCTGGTGATTGTGTGTGAGAAGGAAAAAGAAGCACAGAGCAACGTAGTTTTTTGACTTGTGAAAATATGTGTTTGTAATTGATACCTTTTGTTTTAAGTAAAGAGTCAAACAAGCTATCCTGAGACGTATTTTGTCCGAGCCAAGCGTCTGTGAATCGATTTTTGGATTAGACGGAACTATAGGAGGAATGTAGCATCCATAAGGCTGAGGTTGTCTACCTGCACATGCATGTTTATACCACAAGGGGGCAGATCTCCTTATGGTTCATGATTGTTTTATTCTGGACATGAACAGAAGAAGTGTGTCTGTGTGTTGTGCTGCTCATAGACTGTATATATATATATATATATATATATATATATATATATATATATATATATATATATATATATATATATATATACAGGGGTGCACATAACTTTTTTGCCCTGGTTCGAGCACCTGGAGATGTTGCTTGGTGCTCATCCTTAAAATGAAATAAACCGTAACTTTTGAGGGGTCTTTATTTGCCAGACACACAGCACTGAACACACATGCAGAGGTGAACACAGAACACACATGCAGAGGTGAACACAGAACACACATGCAGAGGTGAACACAGAACGCACATGCAGAGGTGAACACAGAACACACAGAGGTGAACACAAGACAACATTAGCACGACCAGTAATCCTACAAGCTGTCATCACTACCCTCCTGACTGTTCTCCTCACTGTCTTCCTCTCTGTCAGACATGGTAGCTGATGATGTAGGCCTACTACTTTCTCTCTGGTTGAGTCTGCCATTAGCTGCTTGCATCCACAAGTCAACAGCTGGTTTTGGGTCGAAAGTCTCTTGTCATCTTAGACAAGTGGATGTAATCAAATAAGTATGTGAACATAACCAATAACCTACCATAGCCAATAACAAATGAATGTAACTTATTTGACTTGTGTTTTTCATTCACATATTATTTATTTTTACCTTAACATTTATTTATTTATGCATTTTCTTTTTCTCTCCAGTCTTAAAGGATATTTTTGGTTGCTGTCCTATAGTATACATTGGAATGATTTCAAACCTGTTTATCCCAATAATTATAAAGGAGAGCCTTGGAAATATGTGTTTACATAAATTGTGACCAAACCGTTTGAACTTAGACTAAAGTGAACGATCTAAACACTCAAGAGTCCTTTACCTCATTGAGCTGTAGTTATCAGCATCTCAGTCTGACTGGAGAGGACTCTCCCTCCACATTATTCTAGACACATCTTCTTCTTATATCTGCGGCTAGCACCAGATTCTAATAACAACAGCGCCGGTACCGGTGCACCCTCCCTCTCTCCCTCTCCCATTTTGGCTGTGAGCTGCGGGCGATAAGCCAACATCCCCCATTTTCATCACTTACAGCGCCCATTTTACAGGGCAAATGAAACGTGAAACCGGGGCGAAAAGGGTGTTACATTTACTTAATTATGAATATTGTTACATCAAGGCCGAAACTTAGGATAAGCACCAACGGTCAAAAATGTTTTTTTCCCTCCCAGATCTGCCAGCGCAGCGCCTCCCCAGATCTGGCGCCCTAGGCGAACATCTAGACCAGGGATGGGAAAATAGCGGCCCCGCGGGCCGCATGCGGCCCCCACCTCCTCTTTTTGCGGCCCTCAGATTAATTTATAAACAACGTAATTAATAATAAAATATATATATATATATATTATTATTTTTACTTGTAGCACTGATACCGTCCACTAGACTCCTAGTTACGTCGCGAGCTGCGTACATGATTTCAAATACCGCGAAATAATCTGTGACGCATTTGTGTGTATTGTGTTTGTTTCCCGGGGAAACCCTCACAAGAAACACCGGTTGTTGTTATGCCTGCTGTGACGTTAAGTTGCCTCTTGTAATTATGCCTTTACAAGCTTAAAAGTTGTATTTATCATCTGAATTTGGCGAAACAAGTTTAATATTCTTAAAACCAAGACTTTGTTTATTTGAAATCAGATTAAAACAAACTGTCACGGACCCTGCCGTGTTATCTATGATTACTACGCTTTTCATTCCTAATTTCAGCGGGAGGGAGGGGGAGTGGTGAACAGCAACCTCTAAAAACAAATGCCTTGGCTCAACAAAGAAAATC
Organism: Notothenia rossii; assembly: GCF_949606895.1. Classification (NCBI taxonomy): domain Eukaryota; kingdom Metazoa; phylum Chordata; class Actinopteri; order Perciformes; family Nototheniidae; genus Notothenia; species Notothenia rossii. Next base: position 3,699,700 of record NC_136911.1, on the reverse strand, counting down.
AACGCAACAGTTTGCATCGATGTTTATTGAGTTAAGAAAACTTCTAATGAAATTGTGTTAAAGCAACAAAGTTATTTGAGTTAGGGGAAAAGGCTTTTCCTCTACAATCAGAGGTGTTTTTAATTACCACTTACTTAATAATTGGTAGCATAAACACAAGTTATGAAGTTGATTACTCAAAAGATTAAGTTGTTCCGACTAGTTTTACCACATGATTTAAAATGAATTTTAAGTTGTATGTACTTAATTACCCTCATCTGGGAAACAAGTTTTTAAGTTGATTACTCAAAAAATTAAGTTGTTCCAACTTGTTTTACCGTATGATTTAAAAGGAATTTTAAGTCGTATGCACTTAATTACCATCATTGTGAACACACGTTTTTAAGTTGACAACAATTTATAAATTAAGTCGCTCCAAATATATTGTATTCAATAGTTTTTTTTCTTAGCTTTTTCATGTTTTTGCCTTTAAAGAAAGAAATTAATTGATTCCACAACAAAAATATTTGGCAATTCACTTTCTATTTTGAACTACAGTTGTTTATTTCAACACATGATGTTTCAATCAGGAGACAATTCATTTTGTTTGAACATTTATTGACACATGCCATATGATAAGGTGCATGAACACCTGAAATCACAGCTGACTGCAGGAGAGAGGAGAACCATTTTATAGTTTGGCTGCAGCACGTTGATTGGCTGCTGGAGAATGAGGTGAAATGTAATAGGTTAAAGAGAATGCCTGTGATGAGCTGATTATAAGCAGCTGTGGAGTGAATGTATATACACCCAGTCTTCCTGAAAGAACTTGCGCTGAGCTTCATTTAAATCTTGAAAAAAAAGATAAATAACACAAATTTAAATTTGCTCCACAAATAATAAATAAACACATTAGCCATATTACCATGGGACATGGGGACACAGCAAATAAATGCTGCCATCACAACGAACTTCGAGGCCTTTGCATACTTAAAACCAGTGCCAAATATGTAAAATCTGTAAAGTTTTGGTAAAACTACAGAAACAAACTCTCAATGGCCACCAACCTGCAGATCACACACATCAATTTTACAAAAGATGTAACAAAGATGTTTACACTGCCGACAGTCATTATTTCAAACAGTATGAACACATTTAACGCAGAATGCTTGCTCATTCATTTGTTTCCCTTGACCACGATGGTTGCTATCGTATGGTCAGATCCTGGGGTGGACCGGTTACTGGTGATGGCGATATTCATGTCCTTTTGAAGCACATTAAATAATAGGTCAGCGCATAAGAGATAATTAATTAGGTAATTGCATACTTTTTAAACTGTCACTCTTTGCTAATTCAGAGCCATTATTACCAGCTGCTAAAGCAACGCTGGTATTGTTTTCACCTATTGAGTCTGCATGTGTGTGTCGTCATGGCAATGTGGTCCTGAAGACACACAGAGGTGGTTTTGAGTACTTTGCCTAGTGTTTAAATGCATGTGGACAAGTTTTAGTGTATCTTCTCATCTTTTTTGCAGGCTCCATACAATATTTGAACTGGTTAAGTGAAGAGCAGAAGCCACTTTTCAAATTTTACACAATCCTTTTCCCATGCCATTGCTGTCAAAACCTATCCATGCTGAACGTTGCTAAGATATTATTGATTGGGGTGTGGCCAAAAGTGCAATATGCTAATATTAAATCCTCTGACACTGCAGTTAACCAGTCCCAGTTAAAATCTCCAAGTAGCACTATTTCCTTGTAGTCTAGTTGCGATAAAAGTTTTGCTAGTCAGTGCATGACATTAAGGATTTTGGGAGATGGCCCTGTGGGCCATCGAAGCTAATTTACAGATGGCCCTGAGCCCAATAGAGATTGCCCTGAAAAATGCGCGCGGGCGAAATGACGCACGAAGGGTTTCGGGGGCCTCCCCTAGAACATTTAGATTTGTGCAGGTCTTAGATGCTGTCTGGTGCATTCTGTAGACTGAATTATAAGATGAACCAGCACAATATTACAATTTCAATTGTATTCTTCATTTCACTTGTTTGTGTTTGCTCGCTTGCATGCCCTGCATACCTATAATAAATACTTAAGTTGTTGGTCAAGACACTTTCCATCTGATGAAGGCAAATGCCTTCCCAGATGTAAACAAGTAGAAAACATTACATGCAGTTATAACTGCCAAAACAAACATTATTTATGCTATAATGTTATCTACTGTAAGTTGGTCGAAGGAATGCTTCCTCATCCAGAAGCTGACAGAGCAGACCCGAGCAGCCGAGTGCACCCGCGAAGCACACACAATGGCTAAGTCAGAGTTCCCGTTAGCAAGCAAATCTAAATCTCTTCGGTCAAAATGTCCGTTCAAAATAATTTCCCTTTAGCGCAATACCGCTTCAGTTGCGCCACTTATGTGACAGACAAGAAGAGTATGTGACAGACAAGAGTAGTCAATTCTAATGTGTAACACTTAATGTGGAGAAAGAGATGTGCTGTATGGGTTGATTGTGCGTTGATCTGTTGCTAATGCCTCGGGGTTCCGGTGGGCATGTAAACAAATGCATAATGCTGCGCTATACTTTGTGGCCTCACCCACTTGCATAGCGACACTTATTGTTTAGGTCACGGTGTCTTTTAATAATAAGGTAGTCATATCATTAGCTAAAACTAGCTGGATCTGATCGATATGGACATAAACGCGAGTGAAGTCTAATCTGACGGGAGAGAGAGATCAGCTGCTGCTGACGAGTCGACACGCAGCTCTGCATGATCACATGAAGCGGTGAGCGGACAAAACACACACTTCAGGTTAGAATATCACACGTAGCTATTTTAATTACCTCTCAAACTACCTAAACTAGTTATAGATATGTTTAGTTTTACTGTCGGGTCACTCATTACTGGATCCGCGAGCTGCATGATACTGGTATAATAGATTGCCCGATCGGGAAACCAGCAGGTGAGGTTTCATGGCCCGAGCTAAATACTAGATGGCCCCGGGCCATCGGGCAGTCCTTAATGTCGAGCAAGAAACAGTCCTGAAGAACCATCATCGCAGGGAAACAAAAAAGACAAACATATTTTGTCGAGCAGATTGTCTGGGGCAACTCAGCACAGCAGCAAAGGGCAGGCGAAAGCAGCAGCGTGGAAGCGCTCCGGTCCCTCCGCGGTATCCCCAGGGGGGAAAGACTCCTCAGCAAGCAGCACACGACACCGCAGCACACGACAGGCGGGAGCAGGCCTCCGCAACAGCAGAACCAGGACAGGTGGAAAGCAGGCCCCAGTCGCGTTAAATCCCCCTCCGCACAGCAGCACACGCCCGGTGGAAGCAGGCCAAGCCCGAAGCCTGGAGCCACTCCTTCTCTCCGCGACGACTCCGGGATAAAAACCTCCTCAGTACAGCTGTACTCGACAGGTGGGAGTAGGCCTCCACAGACCGCAGATCGTAGGCCACAACAGGTGGAACCGCTCCGTCCCTCCGCGATGACTCCGGGGGAAAACCCCCTCGACACAGCCGTACTCGACGGGTGGGAGTAGGCCTCCACAGACCGCAGACAACTAAAAACTACTAGCTGTTATACAAAATACTACTTGTATAAGCAGGGATGGCTAAAATGTTTGTGAACTAGATGCTAACAGATGCCAGATGCCAACAGGTAGTGGGAGCCTGTAAAAAATTGCGACTTCAGAACGTTACTAAGGCCCCGTCCACACGGAGACGAAAACAAACATACCATTATTACTGATGTTTACAATTGAAGATAGCTCCTTCCTGGTTAGATTCATAAAGTATTGCTGATATCAGGTATAGTATACAGTAGCGTGGCGTGGGAAAAAAATTAGGGGAAGCCAATAATACGTCCTTTCTTTTGGGGTGGGGGGGGGGGGGGTTTGGTGGACCAATGTAATAACGTAACCAGATGAGTGATTACAGCGCCCGGTATCATTTTACACACATTTGTATCATACAGATGCAGGACTTACACACACCTGTTATCTGACCGACAGGTCCGCACGCACTCTCCAGCCCAAACTCTAATAAGCATTCATTCACAAACTAAATCAGGAGACCTTGAACGTTTTACGTCCGGTTCGCTGTCATCAGATTGTATTTGTTGTTGCTGCTTCAGCGGAAGTTTAGTACAATTATTTTTGATTAAATACTCCAAATCTCGACCCTCCATAATTGCACTTGCTTCAGTTGCTTGCTACTTTCTAACGGCGGTAAGAGTGGTGCAGTGACGCTATCTATCTTCTATCGATTAGATTTATGATTCGAAAATTATAAAAGTAGGGTAGACATGTGGATATTATCCGACTGAACACAACGTGCATTTACCTAACAGGTTCGTTTTCCACTGACCTTTTTTCGAGCTATTTTCCAAAATCCTATGGAGAAATCCCATTGCTATTTTGTCGAGGGAAACCGAGCGCTTTTGGGACGCGTCACTGCACCACTAAGTTGATGCGATTTGATTGGATCGTGAGGCAAGGGAAGCCAGCCGCCTCTGGCTTCCCTTGGCATGGCCCTGACCAATCACAGGTTGGCAGGGTCATGATGTGAGCCTCATCTGATTGGTCAATCCCTCCATTTTTTTTCACCAAGGGAAGCAAATTTCGGCTGGCCTCCTCTCGCAACAGAGAGTGCAATCTACTGTTTCACCATAACATCTAGAGGGGCGCTGTTTCACTCTTTGTAAAATACTCAATGAGAATGGGGGAGAGACGGGCCGGCAGCAACACACAACAAAGAATTTCCGAAACTAAACGAAGTGTTTTTATTTATTTATTAAAATTATAACTACAATCCGAAAAAACAGGGGAAGCCTGGCTTCCCTTGGCCTCCAGGAGAAAACGCCACTGATAGTATATACCATCCTCTTAAAATACTCTGTCCAATAATATCAGTCTCAGGAAGAAAGTTTTTTTTAACGCTTGTTAAAAATAGCAGAAAAACATGCATTCTTGTACTCATGAGGGGACCTTGACAGAGGATTATTGGGAAAGTACACCGTAAGTACTTCATAGTACTTGTGGGGGTAGTTTCACTAGTACTGAGTCCAACAGGATCAATCTCATGAAGAACTAATGGCAACAGAAAAAGAATTCCCTCATCAAACTTAGCAGAAGTGGCTTGATTTTGTTCTCAGCAGGGGACTTTGACAAATTATTTCTCAATAAATACACAGTAAATGTACTTCAATGTATTGTTAGTAGTAACTAATACAAAGTCAACCATATCAATTTCATTAAGAACTAATGGTAAAATAGTATTTTTATCATTCATCAAAGATAGCAGGAAAACATGCATTATGTACTATGGAGGGGACTTTGACAGAGGATTACTCACAAAGTACAGAGTAAAAGTACTTCATTTTATTTCTGGAAGCAGTCAAACTAAAACGAGTCCAACAGTGTCAATTTTATGACTGATGTTTACAATTGAAGATTGCTCCTTCCTGGTTAGATTCATAAAGTCCTATGCAGAGCTTTATTATGTGATTACTTGCAAAGAGGCCCACAATAGAACTTTGTTTGTGTATTTCTAGTAGCTAATCTAGTATTACATTAACCCTTTAATCTGTCTGTAGGCCTGTTTGGAAAAAAAAACCTAGCCCCTGTGTAATTCCTGGAGATCTAATTGTATGCCTGTTAATCAAGTGTATAATGTAATTTGCTAAATTGATTTGACAGTCATGATTCTAAAGATTAAAAACGTTGCCGTTTCTAGGAAGAATCTTAACACTGAAACAATACATTTCTTTCTGGCTTTAAGTTTATTTCATCAAACACTCCAGTTAAAAAAGACACACAGACAACAAACAGCATTCACAGTCTCTTGCAATCATTCCCTCTGTTCACTATCAGCTCTTCTGTTGTGTCGCTTTGATGCCACAGTTTAGGTGCAGAGTGGGGGGGAGGGAATGAGCCCTGAACGAGGGTCAGGATTGCTCTTTAGTATGCAGCAGCAGCAGGAAAGCAAACCGTCTCAGGTGTAGCTGTGATGTTGCAGATCACAGTGAGGGGGGGGGGGGGGGGGAGTCAGCAGGGGGTCCTCAGACTGCGGGACACTCAGCTGTAACAACACAGGAGGAGGACAATGAGTATAAGTGAAGAAACGTTAAATGAGTTTTTATGAAAGTGCTGTTTTTCTGCATTGCTGACTTACCGTTCTGTGGCAGGATGACAGCGTTATCGGGCAGGACTCCAGCTTCCAGAGCGAGCTGGGTGAACTTCTGCTGCACCACCTCACTGGACTCAGTAGTGCGGCCTGCAAACACACAGAGAGTTAATTTCACCTTCACCAAATCACACACCTATTCCATCGCACAATGTGTCCTTCTTCACTCACTGTAGAGTGCGATGAAGGCCTCGGACACTTCCTCCTTCGTCTTGATGGTGTGCACCAGGGCGTAGTCTTCGTACACAACTTCAACAATGGTCATGACGTTGTCGTTGTTCCAAACTGATGAGAGCAGAAATAGTAAGGTCAGGCTGTTGAATCGCTACGTTGTGTGTGTGTGTGTGTGTGTGTGTGTGTGTGTGTGTGTGTGTGTGTGTGTGTGTGTGTGTGTGTGTGTGTGTGTGTGTGTGTGTGTGTGTGTGTGTGTGTGTGTGTGTGTGTGTGTGTGTGTGTGTGTGTGTGTGTGTGTGTGTGTGTGTGTGTGTGTGTGTGTGTGTGTGTGTGGTGCTCTACTCACCCTGGCTGTGGAAGGTGAAGCGACCGGGAGTCTCTGTTTTCTGAGCGGTGTGAGTTGCTCTGTAGCAGGTACCGTCGTCTCTAAAAGATTGCAGAAGAGGTTTGTTTTAGAGTTGTTGATTTGATGATCAATCATATTATATAATACGGACATTTCAGAGAATATTCCCCTTAAATACCTGCTTTTCTGATTATACAGTATATTGGAGAATCCTTATATTGATTTAAAGTATGATTGCATCACTCACTTCAAGCTGGCATAAGTGAGGTCCATGTCCCCTCCTTCAGTCAGCACAATTACAGCTGTCCCAGTCTTCATTCCTGCCTTGTTGTTCACAAACCACGGAGCGTTGGTGGCTAAACCAACAGTGTACCACTTGCCTGACATCTAAAAGAAAAACAGAAGGGGTCAATAAAGACTTATAAACTCAAATCTATCAATGCAAAGTAGGTGAGAGGTTATCTGAACAGCAGTACATTGACTCATTTCATTTAAACTCATGAATACGTGCAATAAACATGTTAAACAACCACAGTTACTGCAGGAATAACCAGCTATATTTCTTTGTGGGATATCAGCAGAATCTAATCCGTCTCTTACCTTCTGCAAGTCGAAGTCTGCGGCCGGTGTGATGTCAGCGCAGACGGTCAGCGCACACATCAGGGCGACCAGCATCCTCAGCAGTGTGTTCGTCATGGCGGCTCCTTTGTGTTCTGGGCTTCAGCAGTAAGAAGAATTCAGGAATGTAAGGTAAAAGAGTAGGGGTGCAGGCTCCTTATATCCTGCAGAGTCCTGCTCCCTCCTCCTCCTGTCTCCTCCCCCTGCTAGCCTCTTATAAAAAACGTTTTGGCATGCAAATCACTGCCGTTACACAACTGGTGGATGGAAGAGGGGGAGGTGAGGAGGGGAGAATGAGGGAGGTCAAGAAAGAAAAGGGAGAGTGGTTACATAATAGGGGCCTTAACACCCCTCCCTTTTCCCTCCTCCATCACAAACGCTCGATCATGCATAGACTATCAACAGCTGTTTGATGGTGAGAGTGTGAATTTCTTCACCATATGGCGCATTCATCTACACTTTAGCATAAACATGGAAGGAGAAGTCACATCAACTGTAAGAGCCTGTTAAGTCCACTTCAAGTAAACCTTCTGGGTAATATAACCCAACTTTAGAGGTTTCTCTTGCAGGAAATGGTATCGCCAGCTGCACCAAGGGAGTCATTTTTCTGCCAGAGGTTTTATTATTTCCCATAAAAACATCTGCCAGTGTTGCTGAAAATGATTTGATTGTTTTTTTGCAGTTCACCTTGAGAGTTTTATAAGTGTTGTAACCACACATTAATAAGAACAGTTTGATGATACTAAATGTTGCGTAAGTCTTTGATTTATGTGTAAAAGAACACGCTCTAAATCTCAACTGTTTAGTTAGATATTGTGTAATCCCAATTCTGCAGCATGTAATGTGTTGATTGGCTTTGATTGATTTTTTTTGCACAAAAGCATTGGTGCACTCATCCCAGCTCTATTTGCTAAGAGGTCAAAGACACAGATTTGCATTCATTTGTTGTGTAACTCACAAGAAAGCACTTTCATAACCCAGTTATGTAACCGAACTCCCTTTGGGGTTCAACATCTGATCTATATCAACTCCCACCCCCGCCATTCACTGTTTGTGTTCTCGCATACACCCAAAGAGCATGCAAACAGACACACGCTGTGAAATTATAATCTCAGTATAAAGGGGATGGGATGTAGTTAACATGATAATAACACCTTTGAGATGCAGAGTCAGTGGGTGGTAGACCCTAACAAAACATTTACCAACACCTTCATTGTGCTCTGTATGGTTTATTTATCTGACAATTGAGTGCTTTACAATTGATAGTCCTTGATGCTGAAGGCTGAATGTCTGCAGCTCAGTTCTGCCTCCTCAGCATTCGGGGTCACAGTCTGTAAAAGGAGGAGAGACAGGTTGGATTACAAAGAACAATCGCTGCTGTTATAGTCCCTGAGTGGACGTTTGATAACATGCTGTTGATAACGGTTGAATAAGTGAATATAATACATGCACAGCTTGCAGGAGCAGACATGGAGACTGTGGGAAGGACACAGCAGCAGGTCATTAATCTGCCTCTGGTTTTCACATTGCATTTACGTACTCCTGAATTACACCATTACATTGCAAAAAAATCCAGCACTTTATCCATGTTTGCTTTGCTTGTTGAAGGGATTTTTGCAAGTTATAAACTGGCAGTAAATACCCTGTTTATACATGTGAATGCTTAGTATTAACTACCCCCCAAAAGCTTATACAACATCAATAACAAAGCAATGAAATGGTTCGATCCTATTGATTAAATCACAGCAGCACACTATATCCTATCAATTCTATCACTAGTCATAATGAAATCACTCAGCTCAGATACAACTGCTGTATAGAAATCTCCTATTGGCATCTCTGCATGTCTATATCTTAGATGCATATCATTACAATATAATAATTGACCTGGAGAATACATTGTTTGTCGTTCAGCAGCTTAAAGCTAACTGGAGCTGTGGAAATGAAGATCGACATGTAATGCTCTGAACCAGTGACCCGTAGCTTACAGTGAGGAGGATGGAAGGCATGAAATAGGTCTGAGCACGGCTATCGTTGATGTACTGCAGCGTGCAATGACCTGTGAAAATACTCCATAACTTGACATTACGCCTGGAAGCTACTGGCAGCTGAAGGACTGTTAATCCTTTGTGACTCATCGATTTCCAAGAAACCCTTCTGGTAGGAAGAAGGTATTTTACATGTGTCGGTATGTCTTTGTATGAGAAGAAAGTGCTGTATTTACAAAATGTATCAGCTGCTCCTTTTCCTTGTCTTGTTAATATTTTCTATTAGGATAATAATTTAAACACATTTAACTTACTGATGACATGGTCCTGGTCCACATCTCCACAATGACCTGGAAATGAACGTAAATATATAAAACCAGATGAGGTGGCAGTGTATTTCACAAACTACTTAAACAAATGTGCCGATTACTGGAGATGATGCGGCTCTTGTGCTTTTATTATAACACTTTACAATCAACATTGCATTTGCTAACATATGTTATATTTTTTTTAAGTGGACTTACTGTAAGTGGGGAAGGGGAAGAGGTATGCCAGTCCAAATGTCTGTTTTTCTGCAAGCTGCTCAAACTTGCTCAACAGGGGCTCGGACAGGTTGTCTACCGATCTGCCTGCAAGAACATCATAACAATGCATTTTTAGATATATAGTGCAATCTTAATTTTTACCAAAAAAGAACATGAGAACATGTCTGAGGAACCCACTGTAGAGTTTAATGCTGATCTGGCCCCGTTTCTGGAAGTACATGATGGCGTAAGAGCTGTAGTCCGTCTCCCCGATCACTATCTCCGTGTCCAGCTCAGAACGAGGTCCTGGTGGAAACAACATGAGCATGAAGGGACGCTGCATTGCATTTTATTAAAAGGGCTTGATAATGTCAGCACTGACCTTTAAGTGTCAGCTTGCCTGGGGCTGCTGAAAGATGGTAGACCTGTTTTATCTCCCAGCACTGGTGATCACTGAGGAGTTGATGTGAGATATATGATGTAACATTCAGTAAAAACATTTGGAAACCACATAGACTGCTGTTTCTTCCTCTGAGACAACCTAGAGGGATGCATTACCCCCCCCTTTAAAGTAGATTTCATATTAGACCTCTTTTTGTACACTTTCTCTATACTATTCTAAATCAGGACAGCAGATAGCTTGCACATCTTCTGGCACAGACTGAAAACTCATCTCTTTCGACTCCACTTCGAGCGATAGAATTACTAACAAATAACTTATATACTAATAAAGGACTGGCTTATCTAAAACCAGTTGAGTAGCACTTGAAATGTTTTAGCTCTGAAACCTGATGTACTTATATGATTCTGTTTTCTTCAAGTTTGTATCTTGTTGGTCGAATGCACTTATTGTAAGTTGCTTTAGATAGAAGCCTCAGCTAAATGCAATGTAATGTAATAAGCTGTGTCACAGTCTCAGCCTGTTCCTACTTTTCTAATGTTGCATAAGGAAATGACAAAAGAAAAATGCTTTCCTGTGTGCGGCCCCAAAAAGGATTATTAATCTGCCATGGCATGATGACCCAAAAAAATGCGTAATACAAAACAGATTTAACTGTCTTCCCTCATCCTTCCGGTTGAAGCATGAAGTCAGTAATAAATACAAGAAAGGAGAGAGATCTGTGGCATTTGAACTCCCTCTGCAGATAAATCAAAGGTACTTACTGTCGGGTTTTAGTGCTAACAGACAGGGTTTGGTCAGAGTCGGGGGAGCGAGTGAGGGTCAGCACCGTTTGCTGCACCTTGGTCCCATGGTTTATCAGGTGAGAGCATTTAGAGGCCGTGATGAGCAGGTACCATGTTCCTGTCATCTGCAGCACAAACAAGCAGGCGACCGAGGAAACAAAGGCAAGACTTTATATTCTCTCCTAAAACTGAATTGCTTTTCTCTTTCAAAAAAGGTATGCTTTTTAGCCATTTGTACCTAGGATTTGCCCTCCTTCATCAGGTCAAAATGAATATATCTGGGTAAATAGTTTTAACGAACCTTTCTATGTTGTGTTAATAACAACAATTGGCTCATACTGTATGTCCATGTTCAAATTCTATTCAGCTGAAAATCTCCCATATTGCCTAAGACACAATATTGACATATTACACAAGCATGTCCATGTTGACAACTCCCCCACTAATCCATAACAAATCACGTGAAACATTTGTCAAATCCTCTTTTTAGCATGGGTACTTAATGGTTACATTGTTCTACCTCCTTTAGTATTAGCTTTAAATGTTAAACAATATACAAATTGTTCAAAAACCTGCAATATATGGCAAATGCGTCACAAAATTCCCTTTTTCCGATTCTTCTTGAAGCAAAATGTCAGTTTTTTGGGGCTATTCTCTCCAGGTCATTCACATTGTTTCCACTGATTCTTTTTGCAATGCTATTATTTTAAATTATTCGGACTGGTAAAAAGTTAGGACCAGAATCACTGTAAGTCTGCTCAAGTCGCCACAACTCTGCCTGGAAACTTAAATAAAATACCAACACAATGTAAACATATTTATTATAACAAAAAGTCCTTCTATTAAATGCACACAGTGTCATAAGCAAAATGTACCTGATGTATCAAATGTAAAAGCACGTGTTCAGTGGTTCACCTGTTGTATGTCTACGTTCTGTGCAGCGGGGGCCAGGTCAATGGGGTCGACCTTTGGCTTCTTACGACGTGGTCTTTGGGGTCGTGGACGACTTGCAGCCCCCCCTACAGCCTCAGTGGAATCCCATAAACACACACACATCAACACAGCCGCTGCCAGCATGCAGCGCCATACTCCCGCCATCACTCAGGAATAAACACAGTCCTCTTCTCCTGGGTTCTGACTTCTCGTTTCCTTTTGTCTTCTTGTGTTGTATTTTCTGTCCCCTGTGTCTCTGTCTGCTGAAATCCCAATCTGATTTACCCAACCTCAAGTACACACACATGTGAAATGTGTAAACAGACAGAGAGCAGGGGACAAACAATGTGCAATGCAGGATGGTCTGTTAAATATTAGCTTGGTTTACTGGCAGATATGAGGCCACGCTGCGGTGCTGCACTGTGAGCATCAGAAGGGGGCAGCAAGTCATTCTTATTCAACTTGAAGTCTTAAGAAACTCAGACAGATTAGCATCACCATACATTCAGAGAACAAACAAAAGGTGCATTTATTGACAAGTTATTTTGATTTTGATTCCTAAAAGATGAAACAATTTGATGTTGTCTGAAAACACAGAATCAATAATGTCATAACTCCTGTGTTTTGCAATCTCTACATAAAAGAGGTTGTCTTAATTCAGGCAGATTGTATTTTGACCTTTTTCCAACATTCATACATCCATTTTTTACATTCAGGGTGACCAACTCAACAAAGAATTAGTGAATAATACAACAGTTACTACAATTACTTTTTAGGAAATGTGTTTTTAAAGGAGCTGTATGTAGATTTCTGCCCAGTTTATATCCATAAACACCAGGTCCTCTTCATTCAAAATTCAATTACCAAGACATTTTGTGACACACAAAGCTTGCAAACATGTTTAGGTCAAACACTTTTGAATGCCTTGACATTTGGGCGGTCCTTCGATGTGTAAAATGAAACACAAATGTGTCTATAAGTCCAGTGGGTTTAGTTCTGCCCCTCCTTGTTTTCAGGCTTGTTGGTTTCTCTGGGTTTAAAGGTGAGTGCCAGGCTGTTGATGCAGAACCGCTGACCTGTGGGGTCCGGGCCGTCATCGAACACATGACCCAGGTGGGAATCACACTGCAGCAAACACACACACAAATATCAATAAAAAAATACTAAATGAGTCCATGAAATTCTGAATGCAAAGATATAATTAAATGCATCGAAGAATCTAACTTTACTGCTTTATAAAAACTGCATCCAGAGATATATTGAGCAAACTGAACCTTGGCTCCAGCGCTCAGGAAACCACTCACGTTTTTACAAATGACCTCAGTCCCAGCATTACCCAGGCTGTTGTCAGGGCGACGAATGATGGAGACATGGCTTTCGTCCCGCTCCCATGTCCCATGAGCCTCTTTGAATGCCGGCCAGCCCGTCCCAGAGTCATACTTAGCCTCTGAGCTATCAAGAGAGGAAGGAGCATTTCCTAAATCAGAATCTGCTAATGCATTTCTATAAAAATATCTCATTTATGTTGGGAAGTATTCACTCATTAAACTTACTTACTTAAAAAGCGGAGTATCACAGCAGACACAGTGGTACATCCCCACTTCAGTATGGTTAAGGTAGATCCCACTAAAGGGCTGAGAACACACACAAATACACACACACTTCGTATTAGAAGCAGAAACACACAACTAACAGCTGAGGATATTTTCACTAGTTCTGTGCCCTAATGCTCTTTTTTTTTTGTAACTCCTGTACAGTCCTTTTCCCTTATTATTTTTATATATAGTATTTAGTTACAGTTTGAGGTACTTGTACTTTCCTTGAGTATTTTCATTTCCTGCTACTTTATACTTTTACTCTATATCTGTGATGGCAATATAGTACTTTTTACGATTCTACATTTCTTCAACTCATGCAGGAAGATGTTTTATTATAAATAAAACTACCCAGTAAAGTAATAAAACTGTGGATGCATGCAAGGCATTTTTACTTTTTGTACCTAATTAAAAAAAGTGTTTCTGAAATAAATTACATAGACCTTTAAAGGTGGGGTATAGGTAAGTTTGAGAAACCGGCTCGAGATACCCTTTTTTTATATTCCATGGAATGCTCTAAACATCCCGATAGCAATGAATATCTGAAGTGCTTTGACAAAAAATCCATTAAAAAATGTCATCTGTGGAAGCCGTAGTACTGCAAAAAGCACGACCAATCATCTGAGCCGGCCCGGCTAAAGTAACTGGATTGCCTATTTGCCTGTCAGCCTTCCATCTGTGCACAAACTTATCTCGTGCCCTCATTGGTCATGTGCGCGTTCGTGTGTGTTGGAGGAGGGGCTGTGTAAGGAAGTGGCAGATTATTTCCGGTTGTGTATTTTCTAATTCTAGCGCACTCGAGCTGGTTTCTCCAAAATTACCTACCCCACCTTTAAAGGTGACCTATCATGCAAAATGAACTCTTGTACGTCTTTTATACATGAATATGTGTCCCCGGTGTTCCAGGGAACTCACCCAGTGTCAGAAAACACAACCCTCTCTATTTTCCTCCACACCCAAATCTCTTAAAAAGGGGCTGCAACGGATCTGATACAGACTGATCCAGATTTGAACACTTCTATGACATCACAGAAGTGGCGCTACGGCTATTGGGCCAACTCCACCAATCAGGAGGAGACAACCACGGACATTGCCGTTGGAAAGCGCTGGAGACGCTGTAGTACATATGCCAGGCCTGTAGATGGTGCTGTTCTCACAGAATCAGCCCATGCAAAGACTGTGTTCAATTGAGCGAAATGAGGAATGGCTAAAATGCATGATCTGTTTGGTATTTTGAAAAATAAAAAGTATAAATATGCCTTATATAGTTATGGTCCTACACTATATTATTCAAATATAGCATGATAGGTCCACTTTAAGTAAAAGATCTTTGTACTTTTAACATTATTTATAATCTGAGAGCTTCTCTCTCATAAAGCAGGTTTGTAGCTGGTTGAACCTGAAACAGAAAACCTACAGAAGTGAGCAAAGTCCACCTGTATGTTTTTCTGGTAGATAATGTATGTAGGCAGTCCTCATACTTGCCAACCTTGGGACCTCAGAAATCGGGAGCATTTCAAAACCACCGCAGGGGGGGCATGGCCATGAATTAACTATCATTTGCATATTCATTTACTTTATGAATTTCTGTTGTTATTAGATTAACATTAACATGCTTATTGTAGTTGTAAGTGCACTGTCTTCATGGAGCATATGTGTGGGCTGGACCTGTATTATAGGAAAGGAGTGAGCAGAGGGTAGAGTTGTTGATTCTTGTTCTGTTTTCTGTGAATATCTGCCTCACCCTCTGAGAATTTCAGTTGCACGCGCTACTAAAGAGACGCGCTACCATAGAAACCAAACAATGGTGTAGCTGTATTAAAGTCCGAGTGGAAACAGTCCTGAGTAAATCGGATTTAGTCAGAAATCGGGAGAAATGCGGGAGAAATATGACCCCGGGAGGAAACCGGGAGAGGGCAATGAAATCGGGAGTCTCCCGCGAAAATCGGGAGGGTTGGCAAGTATGGCAGTACTCACCATCTCAGTCCCTTTCTCTCTGGTGACTACAAACTGCTCTGGGGTCAGTTTCTTCTGCCAGTCTGTGGTCTCATTGTAACGGGTGAGAGACTGCAGGCCTGCAGAGAGACAGAAGGACATTAAATCCACTGTCTTTGTTCGCAATCAACCGAAAAACAATTAAATGCATTGAATTTTTTTATTTTCTTAACCTTTCAAAAATATAACCCTCAATATAAGACCACAGATCCTGGGCACATGGACAATTGAGAAAATGGTTATCACATGACTTGGAACATAATACACCAGACCTCACTCCTCAAGGCTGAACAAAACAATCATAAAATGTAACTTTATGCAAATTCATAAAGTAAAATGCAGCTCATCTGAATCCTACAATCCCACTTTAATTGTAGTCCCTTTTTGCACCAGCAGCAGGTTTGTTATTCCACGCTTTGTGAGAAAAGTGCAGCATCGTGCACCTGCAGGAGTGTGCAGCCTGAGATAACTGTCTGTTGGTGAAGAAATCAAACTTTATCCCAGTACCTTGCGATGTGGACACGGGACGGATGAGCAACGGGATCCTCCTCGGTAACACCGCGGATCTGACCGTCGCCTGCTGGGAAAATACTACGGAGAGACGGGCGACGAAACGCGACATGTTTGCTTCTGCTGCTGAAGTGTGTCTAAAGTCAAGTCCTGATATCAGTGTGTGTGTGTGTGTGTGTGTGTGTGTGTGTGTGTGTGTGTGTGTGTGTGTGTGTGTGTGTGTGTGTGTGTGTGTGTGTGTGTGTGTGTGTGTGTGTGTGTGTGTGTGTGTGTGTGTGTGTGTGTGTGTGTGTGTGTGTGTGTGTGTGTGTGTGTGTGTGTGTGTGTGTGTGTGTGTGTGTGTGTGTGTGTGTGTGTGTGTGTGTGTGTGTGTGTGTGTGTGTGTGTGTGTGTGTGTGTGTGTGTGTGTGCAGTGTGTCCGGACTGATCCGCAGAGGCGAGTTCCCGCTGGTCCTCCCCGGCTCCTCCGCGCTGTGTGACCGGGTCAACGATCACATCTCCGGCTACAGGGTGCAGTCCACAGGGTTCACTGGAGGTTTATTGCTAGAAATGGTGCTTAAAGCTCTTTATCGCTTAAAAGCAGCTCCATTGTAAGTGTTATTGCTAGTGTATTTTACCGTTATATTGATATTGTAGACCTACTGTTTTTTTTCCGAGAATCATTTCCTTTTTTATAGATTTTTTTTTGACCGTTGCAGTAGGCTACTTTGTGTTTTTATCCCATCTAAATATTTTTTTATATGATGATATACTGTATATAGTTGGTGTTTTACACATTATCCAATAAAACAACATTGAGGTATAGTAATGCACAGTATGCAATAACACCTTCACATTATAGGACCTTATTATGCACTGGGCAATCCTACGCTACATTATGCTCTGACTCCTGACAAAAATATGTTTTCCTTTCCTTTTCAGTGATCTGACCTCATTCAAGGCACAAACACCAGATAAAGACCACCTGATAACAACCTGTCTCTCCTCTGCAGTTACACTATAAATCCTCTGTTTTGAAGAACCAGGTTAAACCAGTGTGTTTATCAGAAAAGAGCACAGGCAGCGTGTTTCCTTTAGGCTGGGGCATGCAACACAATAATCAACTGAACATTTGACACTTTATTGTCAGACTACAAATACACACACAATACAAATCAATATATTGCTATATAGTCTGGTATTGCACAGCTGCAAGTGTATTTGGTGCCAGCAGGCTTCCAGGCTGGTGCATGAGGTCTACTGTGTAGCGGCAGGGCTGTGCAGGGCGCTCTTCCCTGTTGAAGAGCAGCACCTCGTTCCATGCCCGGTTATACTCCCCTCTGACCAGTGTGCAGCTCAGTCCAATGCAATCAGCCAGACACTGAACAGGGAAAGCAAAAGACAGGCCAAATCACCTATTTTTAATATGTTATTGTGCACATCATGCTAATCCAAAGGGGCTTGAAATAAGATGCTTTGGGATTACTTTAGCAATGAAAGGTGCTTTACAAATAAAATGTATTATTATTATTATTGATGATGCTGTGTGGTATCTAGGTACCTTGAAGAGAAGAGCCCTATGGCCGTAGGTACCCTTGCTGATCAAGCCGATGGGAACGACGTTCGCCTGAAGCTGAAACTTGAGCTCGCTGAGGTGCAGCAACCATGGATATTCATGTAACCTTTCCATCTCCACTGCTCCTCCCATGGCTTCACTCACCAGCCTGACACCCAAATGCATGCACAGAAAACACATTAGATTGCAGGAACCTTCAACATTTCACAGGTAGGTTATATTATCAACGAACAATGGCTGCCAATCATATCATACTCTGTGATTTTCTTTCTTATTTACAGTGACAGTGCGTGTTGGTTATGTCAGGAGGACTGCATTAATCCGTCACCTTGCCAAGGCAGCACACTGCTCCCGTTCATCAGTCAGAGGGATGATGGATTCTTTGGCCTCTTTAATGAGAAGCTGCAACGAGACGTCGTCCATCATCTTCCACGGTTTCTCGGATAGGGGCTCATCTTTCTGTTTGTCCTCCTCTTTCTTCTTCCTATGCACAAGGACAGTGAATGTAAGAGGAACTCAGTTAGTGTCTTTAAAATAAGGGAGAATATCACCTGTGATTTGACAGTGGCCAACATTCTTTGTTTACGTGTGTTCATTAATCACACAGCATATAACAAATAACATAAATCCTCATCTAGAAATACTACTAAATGTTCTAGGATATATATTATTGGCAGTGTTAATATGATACTATTCTGAGACTCACCTCGGGGTCCTGCGCTCTGCCTTGCTGCTGGTGTCTGTTTCTGATGCATTGCTCTGCCTCTCTTCTGTCTCCACTGTCTCTCTGCCGCAGAAAGGATTGAAGGGTTTAAATAACTGAACACAGATCTATTATTCTATTTTTCACTGTTCTTCTTGTATATCCTCAGTTCTTGTTGTTGTTGTTGTTGTTGTGTGTTTATGTGGCTCTGTCTGTATGCATGCGACACACATGAGCACCCATTTGCTCTCAAAGGTTAAAAAGGCAAACTTACGTCATTCTAACTCATGAACAGATTACATAACAAACTGCTTAAGAATGCCTCAGATGCTGTGTGTGTGTGTGTGTGTGTGTGTGTGTGTGTGTGTGTGTGTGTGTGTGTGTGTGTGTGTGTGTGTGTGTGTGTGTGTGTGTGTGTGTGTGTGTGTGTGTGTGTGTGTCTGTGTGTCTGTGTGTCTGTGTGTGTGTGTGTGCCTGTGTGTGTGTGTGTGTGTGTGTGTGTGTGTGTGTGTGTGTGTGTGTGTTTGGGGGGGGGGGTTCTGCTCACTATGGCCATGTTAATTCATCAAAATGCTGGAAGCTTGTTTAAATGTGTGTATACTATGCACGTTTAGACTTTGATACACATTCATGTATTTTTATTGTCAGTGTGTGTGTGTGCTGTGCAGGCATCATCATAGTTGTTCTCGTAGGTCCATTAGTCTAAACACAAAGGCTCTTTAGCTGTGTGTGTGTTGCCATCGTTTATAAAAAAGGGACCGTTTACCCTCAAGAGGCCACACGAACAGAAGGCAATGAGGAGAGGGGAGAAAAATAAGCTAAAGGGGGGAAATGGGATCACTGGATTGGAGAAAACAGGGGGAGGGTGTTGGTAATCTAACAGCCACAATAAATTGTACTGGCAAACTTCATGGTGTGGCTGGAAGTGTAAAACACTCAGTTATGTCTCAACCACCATCTGTGTGGGTGTTCTTGTTAGTTTCCCACTCTGCTTGTAGTGTAAGATTGATTTGCAGTGTGGGGAGCGGCTGGATATATTCTCAAAGTTTAGTTCTAGTTTTTTAATACTTAATGAATTGTTTTAAGACATTCAAGAACACATACTCTGCTGCTGTGTTGACTAGAATGATGGGCCGGTGCTCGTTGACCGGCTGCTTTGACATTTCCTCTAAAGTCAGAATCCTTTGTCCTGCACGAGCCTGAGAAAAAGAGAGACAGAAAAGGAGTTGATGCAAAAGTGTTAAACACCCTTTGTTACAGTATGGTTTCAGACGGATATTGGTTAAAACAGATCAATTAAAAAATCTCAAGTTGTGGAATATAGTAAGATTATAAGCATGTCTGGAGATGGGACAACATATATTTGTTGACCTCTGTTTAGTAAAGTATACACACACACACACACACACACACACACACACACACACACACACACACACACACACACACACACACACACACCTTCCCAGCGTCATAGAAGCCGTCACATATAAGGTCAGTGGAGGCTAAGTGACTGGTCAGGCTGTATTTGGCGGACAGGTTGGAGTTAAGCAGGCTGATCATAGCCAGCTCGCTGAAACGGCTCCTTCGATTCACTGATTGGTTGATTTCCTGTAGCATTTCCAGGGCTCTGAGACACATACACAGAACAGAAATGCAATCATATAGGGATATGTTCAGACTACTGATAAATATAAAAATACATGAACAAAATGCTCCATACTTTAGTGAGGAGCATCATGTAATAATGTCCTATACTGCCATCTAGTGGTTATTCAAGATATGATTATGAGCTGGTCTCCAAACTTTTAATTACATTTCCTTAAGTCAGTTTCTTACCCAAATTTGCACATCTCCACAGCGGCAGGCCCATCACTGGCACAGACGCTGATAGCCCAGCATGCATTGTGCAACACTTCTTTGTGATAGGAACGCAGCAGATTGACCAGTGGGTGAAGGCCTCCAGCACTTTGCAGCTATGTAGGACATGGAGTTTTAGTTCCGTTAGTTTCAGTTTTATAGAGATGAAGATAAAAATAAAAACAGGAACAGTAAAATCAATATCAGCAAACTGAACTGATATTTCCTTTATGCAAAAATAGGGCTTCCCCTTTATATGGATGGTTGTTTTGGTCTTTGTTGACTAAGCTTTCTTCGGGTGATTCGTCATTTTTTGTATGCTAAATTCCTTTTTACGGATCTATTGATAAATCAAAGAATCTATTAGTTGATCAAATCATATGAGTGTTAAATGACACCCACCTCTGCCCTGGCTTCTGTATCACAGGTCAGCACTGCGAGGCACCGCGTGGTGTTGACCAGCAGTTGTGTATCTGTAAAGTTCAGGGGCTCCACCAGAGCTTTAACGGCTCCTAGGGACAGAATACTGCAGCGGATGACCTCCTGCGCTGCCATGTTGCCAAGTGTGGCAGCAGAATTAGCCAACGTCCTGACGCAGCTTCCATTTAGCTGCTGGACAAGGACTTCATGGCCTCCTGCCTCGTACACTGCACTGCAGATAGAACAGAAATGGTTGAGTGATTTAATGCAAGGAGCTGACTATAAATGCAGTATCATAACAAAGCATGCAGCATGGAATGTATGTATGTTGGATTTGCACAAATAGGTAGAGTATAAGAAACATTTTGGCTAAGGAAAGTGAGGCGGTGATGCATGGGAGGTGGAGGTAAATGTCCAGAGAACGGAAGGAGACAGTAATACTGAAATATGAAGTCAAACCGAGAGACGATGGGTATGGGGAAGATTTGTCAGGGGAATAAAAAAGGTGGAAGGTTATAATGGAGAAAGGTAGAGAAGAGAGGCAAATGGATATTCAGTCAGGGAGAACCGTGCAAAGACGGATGAAGCATGAAATCATTTGTGAAATAGTGGAGAGGAAGGAACACTGCACAACCTTAAAACACATACAAAACGTTTAAAGACTGCACAACTTGTACAGTTGCGTGTCACTCACAACATGTTGAGCTGGTTGCTATGTGTGAGGTAAGAGAGGGCCTGTGCTGCTGCCTCTTTCAGCACCAAACTCTCATTGCTCAGCAGCTGTACAACTGCAGGGATTCCACCTGAAACACACACAGATGCAACTCATTCACACTTCCTTCTGTTGAATGTGTGTGTTAATGTTAGTGTTGTTGTGTGAATGTGTGTGTACCCAGGTCTCTGAAGCTGTCTTTGCTGGCGAGGTGGAAGCTCATGACGCTCACCGCCTGGCAGGTCGCTGTTTGCACGCTGATGTCCGCCACAGACAGAAGCTCTACCAGAACCTTCTCCACATTCTGTTCATGGAGCAGTTTGCGATTCTCAGCTTCACACCATGAATCAAACAGAGAGAAAGTAAGTGTTGAATATTTCCCTTATGAATTCTAAACCCGTAGCTTTAAAGTACAAAAACCTCTTGTTTCCTTCTGTGCTTACAGCTATGAGCAACCCTGGTGATGCATTTCACAGCATTGGACTGGATGTCAGGCGTGTGGGGGGTGAGAACGAACTCCATCAGCCTCTTCAGTCCTCCATCCTTGTGGATCAGCTGTAAACTCTCACTGTCACTCAAGCAGTTAGCAACTACCTGTAGGGTCCCAGCATGAAGGTCACTGAAGTCCTGTTGGAAATAAAAAAGATTTATAGGATTTAAAGGGCATCCGGTTTTTAGAAAAAGTGATATTTTCACTAGCTAATAGTGCAAACAAAACCTGGGTATTTTTAACTCTCTCGATGTTATTTTCTAAAAACTAAAGGGTGAGATATAGATATGCATGTTGTCTCTCTCATATACCGTGTTACTGAGGATTTCCATGAGTTTCTCAAACCCTTGCTCTTCCCTGAATGTTTTGCATGTGTCTGCATCAGTGGTGACATTCTGCAGCGTCTTTAAAGCCAAATGCTGAATGGCAGGGAAGTCGGACTTTAACAGTTCCAGAAGTGGAGGGATCCCGCCCGACTCGTGGACTGCCAATCGACTTTTGTGATCCTACAGACACACAGTTCAACACAGGAAACGAAAGGACAAGGACAATTGTAAAACGTTTTGAATTGTAATAATCCCAAACGTCTACAGTATGTGTCCAACATGAAAAAGCTTATAACCATGTAGCCTTGAAATCTCCACTAGTCACCTGAACTAAGTTAAAAATGATTTCAAGCGAGTTGTTCTTCACATCCGGGTCTGGACTGGAGAGGAGCTGGATCAGAGGTGGCAGGCCCTTGTTGTCAAAGATCTGGACCTTACAGACGAAATCCACCGACAGAGAGGCCAGGCACAGTGTCGCAAACTCATGGACCACTGTATCTTCTTGAATGGGAAAGAAAACAGTGTCAACATTTGTTATTGTGCAACTAAACAGTGGTGTGAAGTACCTCAGTACATTAACTCAAGTACTATACTTTTTACTCTACTATATTATTATATTATCTGAAAGCTAAAAAGTGACCCCGTATTCAAACCAGATTAGACCTTGAAATATATTTATTGATCCTAAAATTACAAAAATAGGCCACCTGATGTATGAAATGAGTAAAATGAGTGACATGTCAGTGGTGTTACAATATTGAAATTATGTTTACATAAATGAATAGGCTATCAATCCAAAAGTGCATCACATAAATAGATGTTTTCTTTTTGTTACTGCTATTGTTACTTCGATAAAATATCTGAGTACTTCTTCCACCCCTGCTATAAGTACACATGTGCTGCTGCGTCTATTCATCTTGACATCAACTGACTCACTTCACTCACCTTCAAGTGACAGTTTGTCAATGATTGATGGAATGACATCTTTTTTCTTCAGAGCACTCTTTACCTCACCTTTCAATTGAAACATGACAAAAAATTAATAACTGAGGAACAGTTATTCAGCGAGCAAACCCATCAGTCACTCAGTGTGTAAGTCAACAAAACAGTCATCAAACATCTTAGCTGCCAGTCAACACGTGTGAAACAGTCATCAAACATCTTAGTCACATTTTAGATTTTGTATGTTGTCTGACAAACCGTTGGTGGCCATGATGCCTAAGGCCATGAAAGCGTTGCGTCTGACCAGCCTGTTGTTGTTGCTGATGAGCTTACAGAGAGGCTCTAATGCCCCGAGTCCCAGCAGAGAGACTTTGTTATCATCTCCTAACAACAGGGGGAGACAGTCAACAGGGAAATTAAGCATGATGGTGCCAAACAGACTAACAGTGCCTGTGGGCATTTATTATGTATTAGTAAAGATAAACCCTGTAATATAATCAAAGACAATGGCAGATAACAACATACAATTGGGATGGTGTTAAACATAGTAATACACAGGTAATATAACAGCATGTTGATTGTCACCTCTAAATGTTTGAGCTTAGAAGGGAAACAAATTAGATGATAATGTAGATTTTATAACAAAACTGAAGATATTAGATGAGCAGTGGTCATCCACAAGTACATGTTGCGCTTTCAAGCTGCAGGGATGCACACAAAAAACAATTAGGGGTTAGCAGTATAGCTTACTGTACCTTTCTCTGCAAATGTGTGTATTGCTTCACAGGCTTTGACTAGGATGTCCTCCTCCTGGGAGCTCAGCAGCAACACCACTGTTTCTGGAGTTTTTCCTTCAACAGGTAGTGGCTCAAACTGTGGAGAGAGGGAGATGGGCATCAGGCTACAATGGAAACAAAGTATAGAAACCTTTTTTCAGAAACATTTATCTCTCACCGGTTCCTTGCATGGAGTTTCAGCTTCCTTTTTTGCTTTCTTCCCCATGTTGTGACCTAGAGAGAAAGAATATTTGTCTTAACAGCGTTTATTGATCACAGCAGTTTGAGAGGAATACAACCTATGCTATACCACATTAGCATTCATAGCTACAAAGCTAACCCGACAGCCACATTAGCAGGTTCATAAATAACGCTTTACAAACAAGTGCAGACCCACCTCTTCAGATTTCACTATGATTGACCAATTTCTCCACCAAACGAAAGGACAAATTCTGTATTTATAATTAGCATGGCAACCGGTAAGAAGGCTGTGTGTTTAGTGTTGTGGAAAAGGAGGTTGACACTGAGTTGCTAGGCAACGCTTGCCTAGTTAGGCAATGAGGGTAATTTTCCTATAAAACATCAAGTTATTGTTAAAATATATTAGCCTTTAATTATTGACTTTAAATGTGTGTTACTGACGCAATTTCACCATGTATATTGTGTAAAAATGGACGTGGGTCAGGATTTTGAATATATTCAATGTTTTGTAGGCTATTTCTGTTTGCATACCACAGAGATGTTGAATTACAAGATATTAAATGATGCAAAGGACACAATCAAAACATGTTTCCTAAATCCGTCATTCTGAGTTAATCCTCCATAAAAAGGAATGGGGGGAAGCAATGGAAAATCCAACGCGTAAGTACATTTGTTGATGGGGAATTGCGGTGTGTCCTGTTCAGGTCATTGGAGAATATTGAGGTAAATGTAGCTACTGCTGTGAAGAGTGAGTCATAAAACAAATTACCTCTCCAGCGCACTGAGGCCTCCTGCTCTCAGAGAGGCTCTGACACCGCAATGTGCCAGTGGAAACAGCATGCACCAGAAAACCAAATGACCTCTAAAGACATTACCTCTGGTGGTGTGGGACATGACCACCCTTCTGCCTGAAATGTGCCTGAGATTTAATATAAACGAAAGCAAGCCAAGGATGGGGGATGGTCGGGATGATGTACAGGTTTCCCCGCTAATGCATTATCATTATTACAAGAGCTGCAGACACGCGCATCCCTGCACGCACTCTCAAATCCATATGGCCACCTGAAAATGAAAAGTCGTCACAAAAATGCTCAATTTTCACATCGAAACGGGGTTTTCTGATTAATGCACGTTGCGATTTTTATTTGAAATGTACATGCATATTTAGGTATTAAAAACACTGACAGGTTTGATTAAACAGCACAACAAAAGTAGCATAGGTCCGGTGGAGGAGGGTTGCAGCGAATCAGCGCCGCAGCCACTGCAGATCTCAGCAGGCTGTCACCTCCCTCCTCGAGCTGTCAGTGACAGCAGCTCACAAGAAGCTGCAGACCCACACTCAACCACCCGGTGATTTTTACCTCGAAATAACAGCTCCTCTGCGTTTTAATTCAAACGGAGAAAAGGCATGACAGGATAAACCCCTGTCATCTCCACGGACTGACACGGGCAGGTAGCAGGAGGGCTAGTTGGCTGCTGGTTAGCTTGTAGGCTAATGCTAGTAGACTAGTGTACGGTGTTTGGTTGTGTTTTTTGCCGTCAGTTCGCTACTTGCTAGCGAAGGTCGGAGGAGCTAACGTTAGCGGATAGTCAAGAGCGTTTAGTTAGTCATTCAGCGTCATTAAGGTGTCATTGTAATACTCTACTCTAAAGCTAAATCATTATTTGTGTGTATTTGTCACGGGGCTGTAAAGTGTTCCTGTTTAATTCGTTTGTTAATATTGCTGAATCTATCGTTGCTAGCTTCTTGGCTATGCTAACGCCAGCTCACATCACAGGGGACTAGCTTGTGAAGGAAGGAAGAGAGGTGACTTATGATGTGTGCTGAGGGAAGCAGCATACTGTTGGGCGAAGGAGAGCAGCAGTATTAGCCTAAACACATCCTAGTTTATCCTACTGTTTCTTTCGTATAGGGCCGTAGCGTGTGTTAAGCTGTTAGGCACGTTTGATGTAGAAAATAATTCGTTGACTTTGATTTGCGAGAAATGAAAAGTGTTTGTATTTCTGAGTCGTGAGCTAGTGGCCACTTGTGCCAGCTTCAAGGGGAGAGACACACTCTGTCAGGATAATCGCACAGATCTGCAAAAACCAACTCAGATTGCTAAAAGA
>NC_136911.1:3645954-3673379 GCF_949606895.1 Notothenia rossii | reverse complement strand
TTTGTTGCTTTATACCACAGTGAATATTACTGTGCGCTGCATTGATTACCAGATTTCACTTCCGTATTCCCTCCTTGTATATTTACGCCTCTTCATATCTGTTAATTGCATGATCACTCAGTCTTGATTGCACTTTTTAATAACAGCCACTTAAACTGTAATGGCATATCAATTGGCATGGAGGAAACGCATGTCCCATTTCCTCTGCTTAATTGACAGTTTGACACTAGAACATTGAGTATGCTTTAAGAGGACTCCAATGGAAAATATTACGTAAAGAAGCTGCTCCCACTCGCTCTCTGGCTCTCACCTGATACTAGTGTTCCCCAACTCCTCTTTTTATCTTTACTGTTATGATTTGCCTCCTAGGACACGAGAAAAGTTGGCTCCTGTATTGAGGTAATAAATGTCCCACGTTAGCCGTTTTGTGTCTTTACACAAAACAACTGAGGGTATTTTTAAAATTGGCAATACTCTACGTTTGTTTACTTCCCCGCCTCTTGCTTTGACACTCGCTTAATTGAAAGTAAACCCACAAGCTCACAAAGGGAAGCATCTCAAGAGACCAGCACTAGTTTTTTATTGTAGTAAGAGTCTGTCTTCTTGTGCTTGTTGCTGCATTGGGTCTTTGTACTACTTTTAGAACAGCTTGCACAGTGAGAAATGAACGTACATGTAAGGAACAGTTGGTACGTAGTTGTATTTTATTGTGGTTCTCAGGTGACACCGCCCACTAGCTTTACATTCAGAGATGTCAGCAGATCATGCAAACATTTGGTTGGAATCGTGTTTTTTAACATATAAGTTAAGCAACATTTAATATGAATAAAGATTGGGTCAAACAGTCTGAGAATATCAAAGGTTTTCTGATTGAAATATGACCAAAAAAGAATCAGAAGACAAAGGAGGAACTTCAAAATTGCCACATTTCAAACAATGACTTTACACTGCTGACACATTCTCGGTGCAGCTTGCAAGTCAGTAACTGAGTTATCAGATCAAAGATGAGAGATTTCCTGTGAAGTGTCGAACGTGTCACTTCATCCTGGTTTCATATCTGATTAATCTTGCTTCTTTCTTTTTCTAATCACACTTTCATTTTCCGTCTTTGTCATGCATCCTCTTCCAAAGGAATGACCCAATGCATCGTAATATTAGATTTGAGATATATTTCCAAGTAAAAGGTGTTATAATCTCACCGCTGTCAGCACTCTCACTGCCATCTGCTAAGAGCGACTCATCTATCTGTCATTGTTCAGGGAGATAAGGCTGTGCTGCTGACTGTGCACACTCTCTTCACCAACTTCCTGTCCAATGGAGCAACAACACACATTTGCTTCACTCGGGCCGGAAAACAAGTCTTCGTCGCCATGGAGACAAACAGGAAGTGGTGGTGTGAAATTTGTCTGCAAGTTTGATATCTGCAGGAAGATAGGCAGATTTCCTCAAGATATAAATTATGACTATAAGTTCTTAAAAAGTGAATGTGAGGACTACGTGTGTATATGTTAGGGTAGATTAGTTGTATCCATGGAAATATGAGAAAAAACATTGCTATCCAAACCAAAAAGGATACATAACAGTGATTGTCAAAAGCATTATGTTTGTAAAGACAGCTTATTCGAGTCATTCTGATCTGATCTGACTCATACTGCTCTGTTTACACTTTTTTAGGGAACCGTGAATACTTTCAGGAAGAGACGCATTAGCTGCTTAAATAATACTGTACAAAATAGGGATTTAACGATACCAAAAGTGCAGTTGTTGTTACCAGTACCAGTGGAATTCCTAGATTCTTGATACCTAATTTCGGTACTACACAAAAAAATAACTGCAAAAAATGAATCCCATTTACTTCAACATACTGCTCTGTTACCGTTTGCATACTGTTCTTAGTCAGGAAGTCAAACCGCTCATAATTCCCTTTTTAATATCTATTTTATAACACAGTGAAAACATTTCCTTCAAACTGTACCGTCTCATTTTTAGAGTTGAATCGACCTGGTACGGCACCATCTGTTCTTGTGACATCCTTTCTACAGAAACAGGCGTGGCAGGGACATTTGGGGATATTTAAAAAGATACACACTCACTTCAGATTCAAGTATTTGTATTCATTTTTCTTCTGTGTGCAATGGGCCTGCTTGTTTATGCAGCTTGTCTATTTGTGTAAGTGTGCTTGCTAAGATCAGGCGTTGTCTCCTCCTTGTGTGAAACACAGCTTTTGTTGATTAGGCGACATCTCCCCGCTGAGTACCCATGATGCATCTGTGCTATAGCATCACTGTGACGTTTGTGCCTGTCGCAACAGGGAACTGAAATATACTCGGATATGACATCTGTGGAATCCTCAGTTTGAGCCGTCTCTTTAATACCCTCATTTTATTATCTCTTTCTTTCATGCTTTCCTCTCTTTTCAGATACGCTTCCTTCTTATTCCCAGATATGACTTCTCCTATTTTACATGCTTCCTTTCTTAAAAGCATCTCCTGCTGTTAATGTATCTTCTATTAACAATGCACACTTTCCTAACACTAATCAACACTAATCCTAGAGGATATTTAACATGTAGGAATGTAGACGGTTTGAATTGTAACCTTCACTTGAAAGTAAGACTAATCCAAAGTGCCGTACGAACAGTAACCAGCCTTGTTCTTGAAATGCTGTTTGTGTGTGTTTGCTGAGCTGGTTGAAGGAAAAGTGGGAATAGTGTGCAAAGGCTGACCTTTGCACATAACTGGACAAGCTTTTGCAGACTTCAGCATTTCAGATTTGTTTTACAATTGACCCACCGAGCCAGTAGGTCAGAGGTCTTTTTTTTGAACACACGTTGTATACTCTTACTTTTACTAACACACTGGCTATAAATTGCAGACAAAATCTACAGTAGCTGATTTCTATTATTATCAACAAGGTCAATATCCCCAGTGTTTCCCATACATTGATTTATTTCTGCCACAATTAAATATCGTCCGCAGCAAATGGATCTCATAAAAAAAATAAAAATAATAATGTTTTTTTTTTTTTGGCGGTCTAATGGATAGTGAGGTGGGCTGATGATCAGAAGGTTGCGAGTTCAAATCCCGCCTGGAACACCACTACTAGTGTGCCCTTGAGTTAGGCACTTACAGTGGGGCAAAAAGGTATTTAGTCAGCCACCAATTGTGCAAGTTCTCCCACTTAAAAAGATGAGAGGCCTGTAATTGTCATCCTAGGTATACCTCAACTATGAGAGACAAAATGAGAAAGAAAAATCCAGAAAATCACATTGTCTGATTTTTAAAGAATTTATTTGCAAATTATGGTGGAAAATAAGTATTTGGTCACTAACAAAAGTTCATCTCAATACTTTGTTATATACCCTTTGTTGGCAATGACAGAGGTCAAACGTTTTCTGTAAGTCTTCACAAGGTTTTCACTGTTGCTGGTATTTTGGCCCATTCCTCCATGCAGATCTCCTCTAGAGCAGTGATGTTTTGGGGCTGTCGCTGGGCAACACGGACTTTCAACTCCCTCCAAAGATTTTCCATGGGGTTGAGATCTGGAGACTGGCTAGGCCACTCCAGGACCTTAAAATGCTTCTTACGAAGCCACTCCTTCGTTGCCCGGGCGGTGTGTTTGGGATCATTGTCATGCTGAAAGACCCAGCCACGTTTCATCTTCAATGCCCTTGCTGATGGAAGGAGGTTGTCACTCAAAATCTCACGATACATGGCCCCATTCATTCTTTCCTTTACACGGATCAGTCGTCCTGGTCCCTTTGCAGAAAAACAGCCCCAAAGCATGATGTTCCCCCCCCCATGTTTCACAGTAGGTGTTCTTTGGATGCAACTCATCATTCTTTCTCCTCCAAACACGTCTAGTTGAGTTTTTACCAAAAAGTTCTATTTTGGTTTCATCTGACCATATGACATTCTCCCAATCCTCTTCTGGATCATCTAAATGCTCTCTAGCAAACTTCAGACGGGCCTGGACATGTCCTGGCTTAAGCAGGGGGACACGTCTGGCACTGCAGGATTTGAGTCCCTGGCGGCGTAGTGTGTTACTGATGGTAGCCTTTGTTACTTTGGTCCCAGCTCTCTGCAGGTCATTGACTAGGTCCCCCCGTGTGGTTCTGGGATTTTTGCTCACCGTTCTTGTTTCTCATTTTGACCCCACGGGGTGAGGTCTTGCGTGGACCCCCAGATCGAGGGAGATTATCAGTGGTCTTGTATGTCTTCCATTTTCTAATAATTGCTCCCACAGTTGATTTCTTCACACCAAGCTGCTTACCTATTGCAGATTCAGTCTTCCCAGCCTGGTGCAGGTCTACGATGTTGTTTCTGGTGTCCTTTGACAGCTCTTTGGTCTTGGCCATAGTGGAGTTTGGAGTGTGACTGTTTGAGGTTGTGGACAGGTGTCTTTTATACTGATAACGAGTTCAAACAGGTGCCATTAATACAGTTAACAAGTGGAGTACAGAGGAGGCTCTTAAAGAGAAGTTACAGGTCTGTGAGAGCCAGAAATCTTGTTTGTTTGTTATTGACCAAATACTTACTTTCCACCATAATTTGCAAATAAATTCTTTAAAAATCAGACAATGTGATTTTATGGATTTTTTTTCTTCTCATGTTGTCTCTCATAGTTGAAGTGTACCTCGGATGAAAATTACAGGCCTCTCTCATCTTTTTAAGTGGGAGAACTTGCACAATTGGTGGCTGACTAAATACTTTTTTGCCCCACTGTAGCCCTCAGTTACTCCAGGGAGAATGTCCCTGTAATTGGTAAATCGCTTTGGAATAAGGCGTCTGCTAAATGCCTAAATTATATTTTTGGGAGACTAAACCCCACAGATCCTCAACTCCGGTGTGTCTCACTCATTAACAACGCAACACAGAGCAACAAGAATGTTGTCTACAGTAGCCATGAACTCGCATGTCTTTTCTTATTTGAGGAGGGTGTGGATGCGTGGGCCGCCCGAAAAGCCTTTGTCTTTTCTTGCCGGGGGGTTGGTGCGCTGCGGTGTCCCACCAGATAGAATCAATTTCTGTGGGAAACACTGATCCCCTCCACAATTGGGAAGTTATGTTGCTTATTTCACAATTAATTATGTATTTATTGTATGAATACCTCTAATGCAGTCAACCGCATCTACCTGGTTACAGTTCCATTTCTGACAGACTATTTGGCAGTCCTTCATGTCAAAAGTCTAGATCTAAATATATTAACTGGGCCACACAAATGTACTAATTTGGGAGGCCAAGGGATCAAGTAGGTACTCGTCCACGGTCAACCTGTTCATCATAATAAGTCAGTAGGGATTAGCTATAATCGTATAATTGAAAGCCTTGACAGTGCAGTGTATTGATATTGGTCAAACACAAAATCCTGAGATTAATATCACAGAAATGTTTAAGGAATACTGTTTTAAAAAACCCTCTTCTTTGTTAGATATGCAAAGTCTCTGCAGCATAATACTCCTACAGCATTAGTCAATCTGCAAGTGTGAAACAAATATGTGATACGTCCTAATGCAGCTTCCGGAATTGTTATCCAACCTCTTGTCTTTCTGCACAATCCTAGCTGTGAGCAACGATGTAGACATCTTGAAGTACATTTGGGGCATCACTGTGAAGGAACACACACACATATTTCGTGATTTATGTTAAAGTCAATCAAAGCTCAAATGTTTGAGTTTATTTAGTGCACCTACATTAGCAGTGTGCTTGGTGGACTGACGGGTTATTAATAGATTCAACAAACCTGCCAGCACTCCTGCCTGCAGCCAACAAAGAATATGCAAGCGCACACACACACACACACACACACACACACACACACACACACACACACACACACACACACACACACACACACACACACACACACTTTATATTTGTATCACGCTGTGTCTGAGTCATAACAAATGTCAGGTCTACACATTACAGCAAGGTGATGCATGACCAGCTCCAAATGGAAACCCCTGCAATGTGCCGTATGTGTCAAACGCCCCGCTGCTTCTTAATTGAGTTATTCATGGTGCAAGGTTTATGGAAGTGTTTTGTAATTGTGCGTTTTGTAAGATCGATATCACCGTAAATGTACATTCAATTATAAATGTCTTGAGTCATATGGTCAAGCTCAGTCCAACTCACCACATCAACACATTTTGTGACCCAATGTATCTGAAGAGTGGGTAAGACAGACTTACCCACTGATATTCAAAAATGCATTTCAGCAATAAGAGAAATGCACAAAGACCAACGTCATCACGCGTTGAAAAAAAGTGATGAATATCTGCCTTTGAACTGTGAACACACTCAAACTAGATGATAGGAAAATAGCAGTGCGTCACAGACTGCAGGATGTTAAGATGACCTTTAATGCAGGAGCGACATCACTTTAAGATTTGCTCATAATCCGATCTGAATATTTGTAATTGCCTTCAGCTCTAATACTTTGGCAGAGTGCTTCCATCCCTGTCTTTTTCTTCTTTAGTGAAGCAAAGCAAACTGTACTGGATACAAAGCTCCAGTATCATGCATCAGATGTTTTGTTGTCCACATCAAGTCAATGTATTTTCTATGTGAGGCTTAGCCACTCCGTTTACAGAGATGCCTGTCAGTCAACAGCATCGTGTTTATCAGTGGGAATGATTGATGCTGTTTGTGTTGGTTCTGCCTATATTTCCACAGTGAGACTCTTTTTCTGCTCACTATCCCAAGGCTTTACGTCTAGCATTTCTAATGTTACCTTTCATTCTACCGACATGTTTCATACTGCTGTATCACTGATCCTCTTTCTTCCTCTTTCCTGACAGATAAATGAGTTGAGCCATGTTCAGATTCCCATCATGCTCATGCCGGACGACTTCAAGGCGTACTCTAAAATCAAAGTGGACAACCACCTCTTTAACAAGTAAGTGCATTTTTTAGTGTGATATTTATGAATGTATTTCCAGACAAAATGAAATACTACATGTATATAATTGAATGTTATTTCAGACCTGCCTTGACCATCTCATATACTCAGTTCTGTCCCTCTGATGGTTTGCTTTTATCTTCCCACAGGGAGAACATGCCTAGCCATTTCAAGTTCAAGGAGTACTGCCCTCTGGTGTTTCGAAACCTCAGAGAGAGGTTTGGCATCGATGATCAGGACTTCTTGGTAAAAATCCTAGCAATGTTTCTACCTTTTGATGGGTCAAATATATATATTATTATGTCATTCCTGTCGTACTAGGTTAGTGTTAATTGCCAGGTTAATTTCTTTTGATTTTGAGGGGAGACAGGAGGATTGCGGTTCACTGTCCGCAGCTCTCCTATCTAACCCTGTCAATATGGCATCTCCTGTGTAATGTATAATGTCCTGTGTATGTCACAATCAGCTGTTTTAGGAAGTCATCCTTGCATCCACCCCCCCCCCCCTCCCCCGTTACGTTTTGTTTAGTTGTTTGTTGTTACATGTTTTGATGTACGGTTTGTTATCTGGAGCAATGTCTGTTAAAAAAAAATTGCCAGGTTAATGTTCCAGCTACTAAAGACAGCCTGATGATTTTGCAGGTATGACCAAATCCTGAAATGTATCCGAACCTTGTTTATTCAGTAATGAAACCCCCAGGGGCTCGAAGCTCACTGGAAAACATGCAACTGTTTCAAAACAAATGTGACCACAGTATTACCGAGAACAGTGTTGCACTTTTTCCTTCCCCTCTTTTGTTTCAGCCTTGATTTCCTATAGTTCCCTCTCCTCCCCAGTAAATCCCTATCCCCAGTGCAGGGTATGAGTTGGCAGTATTTGGAGGTCGTTGTGTCCCGGCTCAGTGCAGCTGTCCGTCTCACATGTTTACATTATAGAGTGGGCAGTGGGGGTGTTAAGACACTGGCCAGTAAAGAGGAATGCTGTGACATTCCCAACGTTAAACTTATTTTCCTACATGAGCCACATTGTGTTTATTGGGTTAGTTTGTTTTGCCCTGACTCTAAAAGCCTGTTGGTACCATTTCTAATTGGTGATATTACTCATTACAGACATTGGTCACCACAAGCTGCGGGCTCTTTTTCATCAGTTTTAATGAGCAATGCTAGCAGTATTACATTTAGGTT
Source organism: Notothenia rossii (assembly GCF_949606895.1). NCBI lineage: Eukaryota > Metazoa > Chordata > Actinopteri > Perciformes > Nototheniidae > Notothenia > Notothenia rossii. Next base: position 3,665,295 of record NC_136911.1, on the reverse strand, counting down.
TTGGACGGGTAACTGAAGTGCAAACAGATTAACCCTTTTAAGCATTCTGATAAATGCCTGGTGGAGAAAATGACTCACTAAAACAAAACATCAGGATCATCCTTTGGAGCTTTTTCATCTATGCCAGCCTCAGGCAAAGGGCCTCTTAAACATTTTCATCCTGTGACACAAACCACTTTAATGTTACTCTGCCGTTAGGAAGCTCTCTTAGGGACCCCTAGAGTCAAGACAACCAATTTAAGGTCTAAATGCAAGAGAGAAATGCTGCCAGACCGTTGTTGAGGGTTGATCCCCACCGCTCAGAGGGGAAAGGGAACTGAGGGCAGAGGACATGAGACATTCTTGGACAATGAGGCATTGAGCCAGGGGTGTTGTATCATGTTACTTTAGTGTGTGTGTGTGTGTGTGTGTGTGTGTGTGTGTGTGTGTGTGTGTGTGTGTGTGTGTGTGTGTGTGTGTGTGTGTGTGTGTGTGTGTGTGTGTGTGTGTGTGTGTGTGTGTGTGTGTGTGTGTGTGTGTGTGTGTGTGTGTGTGTGTGTGTGTGTGTGTGTGTGTGTGTGTGTGTGTGTGTGTGTGTGTGTGTGTGTGTGTGTGTGTGTGTGTGTGTGTGTGTGTGTGTGTGTGTGTGTGTGTGTGTGTGTGTGTGTGTGTGGGGACAGGGAGCAGGCACAGGGGTCAGAACCCCACATGTTTAGACTGGAGAGTGGGAGGTGGTCGGATATCCAGAGGCTAGAGGGAAAACAAGTTAAAATAACAACTAATAAACACTTGTTTCTATAAAGGCAGGGCAGAGAATGCAAAAGGTGACAGCTGATCATATCGTGGTGTGTGCATCCTGATGAACGTTATTTATAATGTTTCTGTGTTTTCCCTGTTTGTTTTCAGAACTCCCTGACACGTAGCGCTCCCTTGAACAGTGACGCCCAGGGTCGCAGTGGGGCGCGTTTCCATACCTCTTATGACAAACGCTACGTGGTCAAGACCATCAGCAGTGAGGATGTGGCAGAGATGCATAACATCCTGAAGAAATATCATCAGGTAATGGCAGCTTATCTTATTACATCTTATACAAATGCAAGCCTTGATCCTTCAAAGAGAAAGTCATCGTAACACCGTTTGTCTTTGATAGATTCGAAACAGCTCAGAAACTGGAATGTTCTCTCCTCAAACTCTTCTGAAACAAGCGTCTAATCCTGTCTTATCGTAACCCCTGCTGCCTTAATCTTGATATAAAACACCATGAGGTCAAGGAAAGATGTGTAGGGGACATTTCTAAGGACTTAGGAATCGACAAATGCAATGCTAGGAGAATCCCACTGCAATAACATTAGGCAGCATAATTATGCAACGATGGATTATTGATGTGGCTCTGTCATCACTGTTGCTGCTGCAAGGAATTATGGGACGGCATTATCTCCTTTCCTTTCACAAAGGATGATCCATTGTAGCCTATACTAAAGGGGATAAGAAAGGGAGCATTGAAGCACCTTTCCTTAGCTTTTAGAGAATTGGACCCTCTCTTGTCACGGCTGTCACTTAAATACTTCTGGTTCGTTTCCCTCAGTTTGGAATCCTTACGTGAATAAAAAGGCCATTCAACCACAGACCCTATCTTTTGCACTCGTTCTTTCGAAGGAACTGCAACGAAACAGGACACTATAAGCACGTGTGCAGAATTGTAATGTGCATCTGTACTATTTCTGCATCACAAGCTGACACACGGGCCTACAGGCATAAGTCAGGAACCTTTTACCCAGCGTTTCAACATCAATAAGTGTCAGGGAACAGATTTATGTAATTTGGTGTCGCGGTATGTCAGAGCTTTGACAGATATTCCTTCTGTCTTTTCGTAGTTCATCGTGGAGTGCCATGGCAACACGCTGCTGCCTCAGTTTCTGGGGATTTACCGGCTCACCGTGGATGGAGACGAGACCTACATGATTGTTACACGCAATGTCTTCTCTCACAGACTCTCCGTCTACAAGAAGTATGATCTCAAGGTAGGAGGGGAAAACCCATATAGGGAAGTAAGGGAATGAGAAGTGATCAGACAGGGCATTGATATCACAAGAAAGTATATAAATGTTATCTATGATTGCACTACACCAGTCTCTTTGGGACTCATTTTTCAAATACTTGTTGTGACTGATCATCTGAGCTTTGGTGCAAGAATTAAGATGTTTATTTGATAGTTTTTGTGTCCCAAAAGAAATGCCTGTTTTTACTCAAACACAAAAGATAAATTGCAACTCTCGTACAAGGTTGTATGTTTTAAACTACAGGCATTATCCAGCAGGTAATACGTGTTGTAAAACAGGGCTGAGAGCATCAGATAACCACTGAAGCGTTTTAATCCACTTAAAGCCATTGCCTAATAAGGTCAGCTTCTGTGTTCAGACATGCCCACGGGTAATGAGCATCTGCAGGAATGAGTTTAAGTACAGTGGTGAGGGAAAGACTTAAACAATTATAATGATAGTGATTTCCTTTCTTTTGTTTCTAGGGTTCCACTGTGGCACGAGAGGCCAGCGATAAGGAGAAGGTACAGTCACCTGTCGAGAGCCGGGGTCCACTGTTACACACCCACAGCTTTAACCCTCAGTAGAGGAAGGGCATCTTAACCTTTCGTTCATGCTTTAAAAAGACAATAATAATTATATAAACTCAGAGTGCTACCATTAAAAAGAAAGTTAGTAAGTCCATCCAACTCGCATAAAGAAGGGTTAGAAAGATCTGAGAAAAACACATCAAAGGAAATGAGACAATCCACACCGCGTGTTCTTAAAGTGTTTGTGGAATATTCTTCCCTCGCCTGTGTCACAAAACTGATTTTCTACAAGCGTATCGGCACCAAATGTGTGCTGGACAGGTGAACTAGTTAACATACCTAACTGCCCTGCTTGGGTTATAGATCGTGTAGCTTACTCAAACGCTGTTTCTGTCCATCAAACAGGCTGCTGTCCTTGCAGCCTCTGAAGGTGCACTGCTGAGAGAACAGCAGGCTCTGATAACATTAGAGGTCAGAGTCGGTGTGGATTGAACAGATGGACACTTTTTATAGCACTAAGCTGAGGATAAATTAGGAACAAGGTCCTAGTGTTCAGAAACACTGGTATGTTTTATTCTCTCACAAATATACTTTTTCCTGATTTGATTCCCCGTCCATTGAAAGCCATGTGGACACTTAGAGAACCAGAGAGAGAACAAACTGTTTCCAGTGGTTTGAATGACCCACACAGCTTCAAACTATTCCAGGCTTACTGTCATCACCCAAATGACGCAGCTAACGAGTGTTTAGTCCCATTGTCTCCCTTTGGATTGGATGACAGTAGCATATATCCATCTCCTTCAGTTAGCACCTACTTCATCACCCCATTCCCCTTCTAGCCCCTGCACGCTTTCTGTGTCTCTTTAATTTGCTTCACCCCCTCTAACCTCGCTTCTGCTCTTCCACCAGTTCCCCTGCCTGCTGTCTGTGTGAGAGAGATTGAGGCGTGTGTGTCTGTGTTGGGTTTTATTCTATCAGATGTCTCGTGATGTTGGGTAGTCCTGTGTAATGTGTGTTTTCTATGTAGCTGTGTGTCTGATTGTGTGTGTGAGTGGGCAGTATATATATAAGCTTTTCTGTGACTGACAGTGATGGAAATGTTGCTGTTTGTCTGAGACTGGCTATTTTCAGTTCTTGCTCTTGGCTGAAATCGTGCAGGATGTGATGGTTGAGTGTGCTTCCTGTTAAACTTGAATTAGCAGATATAGGCAATTTATTTTGTTATCTCTAAAAGTCTTTAACTGATAGAAGTGGCTTTGACTTTGGACCACTGTTGGTTTGACCTGTCGGTATTGAAAAGGGATGCTTGTCCGGATTGTTCTCCACACGTTGCTCTCCCAAGTTATGTCTGACCATGGAAAAAGGTTTTTACATGAGAACAGTTACAATAATGACCAACAGGGGTTTGAACTTTCCACTGCCGGGCTTTACAGGGGCTTAATCGTGGGGCACCATCCAGTGAGGCGTAAAGTACTAAAGGGAATCCCCAAACTAAAAATAACCTACTGTAAATGGAAGAAGAAAAAAATGGGGTCTAAACAGAAGAATGGAAAAAAGCAGCTGAGGGTTTAAAGCACACGTAGAGCTCCTGTGACCTCATTTGTCTGTGGCTTCGCTGTGTCAACAGAGCTCATTTTTGTTAAGCTTAAATCATGAATGAAAACTACCACTGACTCTTAACTCACAAATGAATTTATTGCTGTGGGAATTCTGTAGTTGTTCTACCTTTTTTAGTGAAATGCACCAAATGCAGTTAGCAGTATATTGTTTTACATGTCAAAAAACATGCAGAATGCAAAACACAGTACGTGATCACACACACACACCTTTTGAATGTGCACACACGTTCACACCCAACTAACAACAGGCCTCAGACACACAAGGCTCAACCATCAAAGAGGAGGACCTGATGAGACGTGCAGGTTTCACCACATGAAACACCTTTGTATATATTACACACACTTACAGACATGCTTAAACGAACCTGCAGTTAACTACTACAACTACTACAAGTGCTCAGTGGCTATACAAATGTTGTCTTCCCTTTCCTGAAAACATTTTTGTGTAAATTCCAGTATGTGAACGCTAACACTGCTTTATATTAGTAAAACACTCACACTCACTTCAGTCAGCTTGTATAATCAAGAAGAGGGTGCATCATGCCAAATGAGAGATAACATGTGTTTTTCAGGTGTGTGTGTGTGTGTGTGTGTGTGTGTGTGTGTGTGTGTGTGTGTGTGTGTGTGTGTGTGTGTGTGTGTGTGTGTGTGTGTGTGTGTGTGTGTGTGTGTGTGTGTGTGTGTGTGTGTGTGTGTGTGTGTGTGTGTGTGTGTGTGTGTGTGTGTGTGTGTGTGTGTGTGTGTGTGTGTGTGTGTGTGTGTGTGTGTGTGTGTGTGTGTGTGTGTAAAAATAATTGCTTTACACCCACACAGCCAACAAGCATGGCAGGGTTCTCTCTTGACTGCATGCCCGTCTCCCTCTCATGCATGCGTCTGCATGGTTTAAAATGTTTTTTTGCATCTTTTTAAGTTTACTTTACTTCTTACACATTTCGATGTGTATGAACACCAACTCCATTCTGTTGCACATTGTGAACATGTTCAGTTTTACCCACGTGTGACATGTATTTTTACAAATACATTTGCGGTTCTTCTTAAAAGCTGCTGTCTTTCTGGGTTTGGCTTTCTGACACATTTTAATATACGACATTTAACCAGGCAGATGATCAGTGGGTGTACACGTTTGTTTTTTATAGCCCAATCTAGGTCAATTAGGTTTCACTTAGGCAAATCATATCGTAAAAGAGACTTTATTTTACTTTCATTGCAAAAGTAATTTAGGCCACTAACCCACAATGTAGCAAACACAGCTGGAGGTGAATCATGCGTATTTGTCATGTGACCTGGAAATAAAGGTTATGTTTATAAGCTGGTGGTCTTTGGTTTGTGGAAAACCACTCGTCTCTGCCTGTGGGGGCACGTGGCTTTAATGTGTCTGTATGACTGAGTGTGAACTGTTTTGCTATTTTATTAGTAGCTCCTTATCCACTTAGTTGAAAGCCCGTAGAAGTAGTACCACACCTGAATAGATGTTTGTCAGAATACATAGTTGTAAATGACTTTGTTTTTTCTTGCTCTTGGTAGTTCCAGCTCCTAACTCCTTTAGAGTAGCGCTGCAGTCTGCTTCCTTCTCTACCAGGAAACAGTCCAGTGTAGGCAGACTCAAGTCGTGCTACATTAATTATAAATAAAGTCCTATTGAGTATAATTCTTTTAAAATGCACTTATTTGCATTGTCATGGGACAACCCTCTTGGACACAGTTGCAAAACCATTGAATAAAATGTAAACGGATCCTTCGCGCTCAAGCCCTTTCCAACCCTCTACCAATTTGAAAAAACAATTGTGTGCTGTAACATTTTAAACACTTTGCCTTTACTTCCAACTTCCTTCCTTCCTCCCTTCCTCTCTCCTTTCTTCTCTCCTCTCCTCCACCCCTACCGACCCTCCCTCGCTCCCCCTTCTCTAGCAGCCGCCCCAACCAGAGGATGTGCCCCCGCGGCCCAAATCTGGTAACGTTCAGCAAAGGCTGCAAACCCTTCGGATTGCCACGCGCTTTTACTGCGCCATGAAACACGTAAGAGATGTAAGGAACCAGGGCTCATATATATACCAGGCATGATCTATTAAAACAATCTTTTTTTATTATTATTATTTACTGTACGGCCGAGCATTTTCGTTTCCTCGTCCTCTCCAAGCTGTTATTTAAAGTCCATATTTTGCACACTCTCCATCCATCGACAGTCACCTTTTGCTCAGCAAGTTCGGTTTCAGTTTGTTTTTGTTTCCACCACTCACTCAACGGCACTGACATGTTTGTGAAACACTGGAGGGCAAGAAGTGAAGCAGTGAGGTGGCAGCGTGAATGGGAAGGACACTGCTGGAATAATTCAGGAACCAGAGTTGGAAAGAGAAAGTACATACTTACATTCCTGGAAAGTCACATTATTTCAGAGGGGGGACTTCCTTGCTTTGTTGCTATTTCTAATTCCAAGTTTAAAACTGAAAGTAGGTAAGTTACACAGAAGTCTTCTATGTTCTGTAGTGGATAAGCAGACAGCATTGATCACAGCAGTGTATGATCACTGACATGGTAAACAATATGTTCCCAAGCCGTTGTAAAGCCTGTGATAAGGGAACAACACGGTGCGTCCCATTGCAGCTGAAACACTTTCTATAATGAAAGTGTATTGAGCAGTAAATGAGCTGGTGTTTCCCCAGCTTTGTTTCATGTTTGTGTACGGTATTATATTAGCTGATAATTTGACCACAGCTAATATGACTCTGGCCAGTTTTCTTATTTTAAATATATAAAAGCCTCCCGAGATAATGAGCATATTTAGAATCGGCATGGCAGTAATCCTTGAAATGCCAATTACCTCTGTCTCTAGTTTTCGGGGAACATTGTCTATTCTATCAAAAAAGTCTAGTTTCTAAATGGGTTTTTTTGTATGTTGCGTTTAATAAAGGGACACAAATAGTTTGTTTACCAAATCGAATATTTGACACCATCTCGATGCAAACTATTTGCAGCGCACATTACGTTCCGGTGTTGCAGAAATCCTGCCATCACTTTGTTCTTCGGAGACGGCGTGAAATCAACATGGCCAGCTGGCAGGAAGCAGAAAATACATTTTACTATTGTTTCTAAGGTCTGAGAGAATTCACCTGTCGCATCAACTACCCACCCTCTCTTCCTGACTCTAATATATCTTTCTGTTTTTCTACTTACCACCTCAGCATAGTGCACAACTCAAGAGTCAGACACATGTTATTACTCTCATAGAAACCTGCATGACTGGGATAAAGACTGAATGAACCGGTCTGACTCTGTAAATAAAGTTGAGATGGATGAATGTAAGAGATGATTTGGTGACAGACCTGCAAAGGACTTTAACCGTGATGTTCCCTCTCTTCTCAGCCTTATGTTGCGTCCTCATTCACTTTTTATGTTGCATCTATATTCAGTCGAGCAAGTTGTCCATCCCATATTTCTTGCCAATTGGAGTTCCATGTCTGTTAAAATATGTGCTCAAATGTCCTATTTGTGAGATGTATTACCATCTGTGTGAAGGTGTAAATGTATGTGTGTGTCTGTGTGTGTTGTCTAAGCTCATTGTAGTGCTGCTGCTCTTCTCCTGCTGCTGTAGAGACACTGTAGCAGCTGATCTGCTGCTGATCTGCTGCTGCTCCTCATGTCCTGCTCTCCTTCTCCTCAGCCAATCAGAACTAGGCCCCGCCCCTCCTCACATAACACCTCCTCCCCGTACTGGTCAGAGAGACATTAATCCCAGTAGAGCGACTCCTAAATAGGAAACTCCTTCGTTCCGCTGAATAGAGGGAATGTAGAGAGTTATAGAAGTAGATTATACTAGATGCAATCCACAGTTGAGTTTCCGAGAAGCATCTTAAATGACGGGGTGCTTTTGGGAGAGCAGCCAACAAGGACGTTTCATGGCTTTGAGTTGGACGTCCTTTTTTTTTTTTGCATGACACAAAGAGTGTGGATCCACCACATGCATCAATAACGCTTTCAAGACTTCTGTGCAGTGTGCAAACAAAATGACATGTGCCCTTTTTGTTTACCTTTTAATGAAAACAATGAGAATATACGCAAATAAGTGCATGAGGTGGATCTGGACCCTGCTGTGAGCATGCTGCATGTACAGTGGATCACAGACGGCCTGTACTTTGTCAGACAACTCATTTGACAAGTGATATGTGTTGTCTTTGGCAAGAGGGGCTTATCTGAAAAAACACAGGTTCAAAGTCTTATTTCTACCAACGGGGTATTTCAACATGCAGGATGACAGGGAGAACATTTGTGAACACTAAGATTAGACTTCATCTTTGTCATCAGGCATTTAGAAATACCCCTTTATTCATATAGGTGAACGATGTTTAGTCCTGTGTAACATATAAGGCATATTATTGATGATATCTGGGTGAAATGTATGAAGAACACTGATGCCGGTGTTATTCCTTTAAGTCAATATTTCTAGTCAACTTTTGAACTTTTATTAATATCTAAGGACTTAAATGTGTCTGATTAAATTAGCTTAATATTTAGGGCCATTTTCTCTTTTTATTAGAGATTTGAGCGTCAAATTTCTGTTGCATTTTTCACCCAGGTCTCTCAGGTTCAAGCCGTCTGTTGTTGTGTTTTTGACTGTTGTTTATTTGGCTGCTAATCTCCAATACTAATGGGCAGGCCAAGGAGCTGCCCACCTACAAGGACAATGACTTCATCAATAACGGACAGAAGATCCACATTGATGGGGAGAACAAGAAGATGTTCCTGGAGAAACTCAGGAAAGATGTGGAGGTATGTGATCATCCACATTACAACACGCACATGATATTAATACATTTTCTATTTCCACAACCCCCGTCCTCTTTTCCCTGCTTTAATTCCCTCTGCCATCTTCCCTCGTCCTCAGTTCCTGGCCCAGCTGAAGCTCATGGACTACAGTCTGCTGGTTGGGATCCACGATGTGGAGCGAGCTGAGCAAGAGGACGTGGAGAGCGAAGACAACGAGGCCGACGAGGAGGGCGAGAGTGACGGAGGGGGTGTTGGAACGCCCCCCGACAGCCCCAGCAACACCCTGGACAGCAACAAGCCTCTGTCCCCCGGAGAGTTTGATCCCACCATCGACGTCTACGCCATCAAAAGCAATGACAGTGAGTAGCTGCATGTGTTTGATGGATGTATACGATGTTAAACCTGTGCAATGTAAAGGACTTATTCAACAGCTTCATAATTTATCGAGTACTGAGAGCTCCCCCTGCTGGGCACTTGTGTTTTAACCTGCTGCTGCCAGAAGGATTTGATCCTTTTTAACAGCACCTGATGACATTCTGCAAAAATAAAATCGATTCTCATCCAGAGTGCCTTTTTGTTTTAAACCACAGCTGCTCCCAGGAAGGAGGTTTACTTCATGGCTATCATAGATATCCTTCAGCATTACGATGCTAAGAAGAAAGCAGCTCACGCCGCAAAGACTGTCAAACACGGGGTATGTAGCTGCTTACGAGAGGAGATATTTATTATTGTATAGTATAACAAGATGGTTATACTGCATGAGGAGACTAACGGTTGTCTCTGTGTCCCTCTACAGGCCGGAGCGGAGATCTCCACAGTGAACCCAGAGCAGTACTCCAAGAGGTTTCACGATTTCATCACCAATATCCTGTCATAGCCTCCAGGAGTGACGGGGGGCACGGAGGCACATGGGAAAGGGAGGGCAAGGGGGGAGTAGGGCGGGGAAGAGAGGTGACGGAGAGAAAAAGCATCAAGAGGCTGAATTAATAAGGTGCTGTGATGGCTTTGTATCGCTCTCCCTCTCCTCGTCCCTCCCTGCTTCCCCCTCTCCTTCAGTGGCGTGCCACGCTCTGCAGCTATAAAAAGAAAACCATCATTCGTTTACATTTAACCTCTCCTCTGTTGACTTTTGTGTTACTCTGATAAGGGTGTTTAAAGCAAGCGTCCAAGTCATTACGTTTTTTTTATATTATTTGTTTTTGTCCGTACGGTTGTTTATGCGGGAATTTGGCTTATTTTTTGATTGCCTCTATTACGACATCCAGCTCCCTGCTTTTGTTTTGATGTTTGTTTTTGTCTTCTCAGTATGATACGTAGGAGGGTATGATGTGTACAGTGCAGAGGTCAGATTACGGCACCAGGCTTGAGCGGGATGTAACGAGGACGGACATGTTGAGCCTCGCCTGATGCAATTGCTTCATTTCAGGAAGTGGGAAGCAGTCTTCCAAAAGGCCAACAGCCACACACCCCCCCCCCCCACCCAAACGCTATACTCAGCCAAACAAATCTTCCCATTCGCGTTGATCCTGCATCCCTCGCCCTTTAGACGCCACCCCCTCCGTGTAAAGTGAAGGAGTTGATCTTCTGGGTTATCTTCTTCCACACACTCACAACAAACACATCTCATCAGCTGATTAGTTCACTTGTTGCACCTCAGTGGTTGTCCCTTACGCTTTGTTGTGACGCACGGTGATGAAGAATCGTTTAAGGGAAGGATACGTACCGTGAAATGAGGAGATTGGAGCGTACAAAGTGTTGTTTACTTGCATTCCCCCTGAATATGTCGGGCATTGTTTTCTGTGGCAGGGGATGACCCAGAAGTGTGGCTGAAGAGATTTAAGTCACTCCTTGTTATATCTACATACGGGGTGTCAGATTGAAACATCAACAGCCCTTTACTTTCTGTTGCCATCAGCACCTTATGAGTAAATAAAAAAAGAAATGTTGCACTTTTATTTGTTATTAGAGGTTAGAAGCTCTCGTTCTGTTGCATGCGCTGCAACAAAGAGGACAAACGTGTTAGAAATCCTGATCCCAGATCCCTCCTCCTCCGCCTTTACTCACCTGCTGGTGTTTCTGACTGCAGGGATTGGACGGGAAGACTTTACTGCAATATTAGACGGGGAAGTGGATGAGTTCTGTTCACGGGGCTTTTGTAAAAAATGACCTTTTTAAAAGCACTCTGTGGGGTTGAGGGATCTGGGATCAGCTACAGTGCGTCTGTGTTCAGGGCAGGCAGGAGACGGTTTACCTCCAGCATCGTACCAGCACACACTCGGTGTGTGTGTGTCAGTGTTCAAAAGTTGTAAAGGGAGAGACAGTGAAATTAGGGGGGAGGTGGGGAGGAGAAGAATGAACAGCGGCAGCATCGTTCTCTCCTCTCACCTCGGCTGGTATTCATCGTTGTTCGTGTTGTTGTTGTTGTTGTTGTTGTTGACATTTTAAAGGTGGTTTAACTGTGTTTAGAATTTGGCAGTTTTATGAATTGATGTGGTAATAATTGTTTTGTTTCTGTTTGAGGTTTTTTTTGTATATTTTGCACAAGAGGAAAGGAACCAAATGTTACGAATACGATCCCAATTAGTTGATACGGTCTTAACAAGGGAAATGCAATATACTTGTGTGTAAGTGAGAAAAGTTGTTGTGTGTGTGACGTTGTGTATCACTTTCTGGATAACCAACTAAAAGTCGTCCTTCTTGACTATTGTAACCCATGCAAAAAGCTTCCATCACAATATGTTTGTTTATCATAGAATATATTCACATTTATATTTTTACATTGGATTTTAGTCATGAAATATAGTTGTATTTAAAAAAATAAAAATAAAAATAAGGAGCCACCCTTGGGAATGAATGATGGTGCTGTGGTAAATGAAGAATGATACTGCTTGAATTTATACTCACTATAGATGTAAGAAAAAACCTAAAAAAAATTGCATGTCACAGGACTAAGTTTCCTTCCCCTCTATCTGTGTTGTTCTCTTCGTGTCCCTACACTTTAACCAGATTCGTGAGCGTACAATAGTCCCTACCATGCTTTAAATACCTGTGTTTCATTGTATACACTGTGCAAGATGTGTGCCTTTATACTCCAAAATTATTTAATTTTATATTTTGTAATCTTTTTTTTTTAAACAAAGGTAAAAGGTTATTTTAATAATAGGGTGTTTACTTTGACCTGCATTATTTCCAACTTTAATTTCAACCCCCTCGTTCTTCCACTCCAGCCCCTCCTGTATTGTTCATATTATTCAGTTTAACAAAACCATCTTATGATTGTGTTTTTTTAACCGTCATAAAAGTGAATATCTGTCTTGAATTTTAATATGGTGGATTGGTTTGGATTCTGTAAATTCAAATCTGTCATTGTGATAATTCAGTGTGTGCAGGCGTCCCTACTCTGAGGCGTCTGCTGATATTAACCCCTCGTTCGTTCACGCTGGTCCTGCCTTTATAAAGAGTGAGTGAGTGAGTGTGTGTGTGTGTGTGTTTGTGTGTGTGTGTGTGTGTGTGTGTGTGGAAGTGGAAGTGCATTGTGATGGTGTTTTTGTCGTTCTCTAACTGGCGGCTGCTCAGGAGTCTGTCAGCATGTTCATCGCGTTTACCTTCGTAACCACAGATATCAGGAATGTGATTTTTGTTTTACAAGTTTGTCCATATTTTCACTTCCCTTCGTCGATGTAAAACCCATTTCTGAACCCGGTTTATGTTCTCCTGAGTTCTTGTGTCCCCCACCTGCTTGTTATCAGGGAGGTCATCCGCTGATAGGTCACCCCGAGTCAGTGGTTAATGGATATTTCAGTGTTCTTTCTCTATTAATGGGCTGTTTTGTTTCTATTGTCACGTAGCTCATACTGTACATAGGTTGTGTCATAAGGAAAACAGGAAATGAGGGAAGACTCATCTTCTCCTCGTCTGCTTTGCTCTGTTTGAGGCATAGCTGAGTAGAAAACAGAGCAGTGCATGCTGGGAGAGTGAGTTTTTTTCTGTTTCTGTTTTGGGAATATTAACTCTGGTGATGCCAGACTTTAACAGATGCAAATTTAAAGACGATAATAACAGACTCGCTCTTCTGCTGTACTTTGACATTTAAGGCTTTTGTGACTCACGATTGAGCTCCTTCACCAAACCTGCTGCCACGGTAACCTGCTGCCACGGTAACTTGCCAAAAGCATCTTTCAGCAGTCAGAACTACCCACCATGAGCTTGAAGAACATTGTGTACTGTGTAATGTGTCTGTTTGTCTAAACTGATTTTTTTTTTTTACATGCACTGGGAGATGGTGCATTCGCTGATATGTGAACATGTCCAAAGTTTTGAGAAACAACCCTGTGTTCATGTGGTGTTCAAGTGTTAAGGGAATTACAAATGCAAATGAGCGGAGGCCAGGCCAGATCTGCAGAGATGGAACATTTCCTGTGGCTTTCTAGGATTAAAACAATTTAAAAAAAGTCTTTCTGGACAACAGTTTTGAAATGGATTGAATTTGCATGGAAACATGGCCAGGAAACATCCTGCAGTCGAGCTTCGGTCTCACAAAAGTCCCAAGTTCTTTTAGACTACATCTAAAAGACTTACGCATTAGTGTATGCACGTGTGTATGTGTGAGTGTGTGTTATTGCTGTCTGACAATGGTTGGTGAGAGCTCCCTTTCAGTGGCAGAGGCCAAAATGATGATGTACGTTTATTGTTCTTCACATTTAACGATGATGATGATGATGATAATACACTCCATCCCATAAGCTTCACTCAAACCAATTAAAGCACTTGTTCTGCTTAACTCAAAGTTTACCTCTGATGTTTTTATTATCTGATGTTGATAAGTACCATAGTTGTTGCTTATTTTAAAATGTGTTTTATTTTACACTAATGCTCATGGTTTATTTGTGTCACTTTAATTTGGTCAATTTTGAAGCCCTATTTTTATAAGTATTACCCTTGTACAGCAGTTTCCTCCACAGATATATAATGTCCTCTGATATAGAAAACATCCAGTCAACATTTCTAATATAAATACATTTGAAGAACATGGATGCACAAAATACCTGGAAGATGAGAGCAAGTTAGTTGGATCTTCATAATGATCAATCAAAAAACGAAAAAAATACACGTGCCACAAAGGAAATATTTACTAGTTCCTTATTATATAACGTCGCAATGGCTTTAATAGAAATAGTAAAAACACTTAACAAAACACATGCGTTAAACTGCTTCGTGCATAATGTCCGCTAGAAGTGAATATAAAAGCAGTTTTTAAAACAAAGACACAGCTGACTTAAAACATGAAGTAATCCGTTTATGGAAAACTTGAACCTCCGCCTATTTATATATGTATTTATTTATTATGCCAGCCAAACAATGAAGCCTTTGACACGCCAAATGTCAGAAAAAAACGGGTAGGATAAAAAAAAAAAAAAGCATGATTAAATAAACACTAGCCTTCTTCATAACACATTCGTTCATGTTGTTGGCACAAACTGAGCACAATACTTATTATTCAGATTAATCAGAGGCAGTTGAACATCACGAGGAGCGTTTCTGTAAAACCAGTCCAGTTTTAAATATTATTTTTTACATTTTGCGTTCGTTCCTTATGTCTACCAACACACTGCAAGGACTCCCTTTTTTATATAATATAAATAAAGCTAACATTTCATAACATAGTTTATTTTAAAGACACTTTTCACACTTTTTAATTCAGTTTCAGCAAATTAGAATTATATTCTCTAACTGGAGCAAAAGCCTGTTCATTGCTATGTTGCAGAATTGATTACATTTCTATTCAGTTTTTGGAGGTCGTGATTTCGATATTTATTTTTATTTATGCCTGAAAAACGCGGAACCTATAGGTTTGGGTGGGTTTATTTATCTTTATCAATAATGTCCGTATAGCCTATGTATTCACTCATTTTGAAAAATTGAATTACATTGCACATTTAAACAATAGGCTCCAACATGCGATAACTTTAAGGATATAGCCTAATAATAGCCTAGATATCAGATGTTTAAGGAAGAAAGGAGGAGGGGGGGGTGGCAGCTGCAGCCGGACTAGTTTAGGTCTCAGAGGCGGAGGCTAATTTACACCGTCAGTAGGCCTACAAAGTGGAGAACAAGCAGACCACAGACAAAGAGCGGCCCGCCATGTGCGCTGCAGCTGCCACACACACACACACGCGCACGCACACATACACACACACACACGCACACACAGAGCTCAGACGCAGTGAGGCTCCACGGCCGCCAGGGGGCAGTGTGAGCTCTGCAGAAATACAACTTCACCGTACATTTTATATGTTTGCATTTAAAAACTACATATGAGGTAGACATGCCTCTCTGTGATTGGAGCAAGAGATTAAATCCACATAATATTATGCTGCCTGCTGAAGTGTCTTTGAGCAACACACTAATGCACCTCAATTGTTGCTGCTCTGCTGTACCTGACCTTTGACCTCTATATTGAGTGCCGTTTTTTAATGCCACTCCATGAAATGTCCTTTATTTTATCTTTAGTCTCTCTTACACAACATATAGTGACAACATGAGTTGTCTATAGCATATCTTAATATAATTTGTATAATGTAGTATAGGCTAATTCAATATATGTTGTTAGTTGACTCCACCTCGAGCGATATAATTACTAACAAAGTACTGCTAACAGAGCACTTATATACTAATAAAGGACTGGTTTATCTATAGCCAGTTGAGTAGCACTTGACATGTTTGGCTCTATGAAACCTGATATACTTATATGATTCTGTTTTCTTCAAGGTTGTATCTTCCTGGTCGAATGTACTTATTGTAAGTCGCTTTGGATAAAAGCGTCAGCTAAATGCAATCTAATGTAGTATTACACTGGTCCTGTAAATATGTTTAAATTCTACAATACATTTCTAATAATTTTCTATTACTCAAAATCTCCCCTTTTTGTTTGTGTGTTTTCATTTTGTATCTTCATTTAGATGAGTACATTTAAATCATAGCACCAAGTCAAAAGTAATGTGTTGACCTACAGCCCGTGAACAGCTGGTAAAATGTACCTGGGCAATTTGAGTACAGGTGGGCCACGCCCCGATGACGTCAGAGGAGTTTGCGCACGGGACAAGCAACTAGAGTAGGCGGTTAACTTCCAGTCAAAGAGAGCAAGGAGGACCCTCCTCTAAAGGGAATACTCGTGGATTTTGAATCATGCAAGTAATTTATGTACTTTGTTAACTCTGTACTGTAATGACCTGTTAGCTTGTCAGTGTAATGTGGATATCAAACGAACGTTAACGACAGTTGCTCAGGCTTAGCTTGTTAGCTGCTAACTAATGTAGCCTGCTAACATGGATGCACCACACACAACATGTAATGCTTAGTGGTGAAGTAGTTGCTTATAACTTGTCAACAGCGGCTAACATCGCCGTTTTTAATAAGAAATGTGGCAGTGGGGAACTAGTAGTTCAGATGAGTGTTGTACTGGTGTGTGTGTGGGGGGGGGTGTTCGCGCTACATTTTCAAATGCTAATCCGTAGTAAAGCAGTGTGTGTAGCCAAGAGTTTTATTTTCACTCACAGTGTACCCGACTGTGTGATGGTGACTTTTTTTTCTGTGTACACTGAGACAGATAGCGGCACCAGCTTCCTAAAAACAAAAAGCAATGTCACATTCATTGCCATGGCCGCTGCTCTGTGTAAACAGCTGTGATGCGACCTGATTACTGTAAAGAAGGAGAGGGTAATCTATTTGGAGACTATTGGGACAAGAGTGACTTTATTAGACGTGTAACTGTTAAATTGAAGATATGGCATTAGCTTTGTTTCCAATATATTTCTGTACTTACAGGTATGTGTTCGCTACAATAAATGACATGTCTGTTAAACAGCATCATCCTCCCCTGACTGATGGAGCTTCTCTCAGTCTGCAAAGGAGCTGATTGAAAAGGAACCAGGTAAATGTTCTGTTAAAATGTGTCTGCTGTTCTATATGAAAATCTCTAACGGTAAGTACATTTTGCCAGTATGTGAAAAACCTCTCCAGTTTTTAAGTCAACATTTAGATAAAGTACATTGGAATATAATTTTACTGTATGGCATTTATTAATATTTTCAAACTTACTCAATTTCAATGTTAAATATTCTGATTCAAAATGTGTTTTTCAGGAGAATTGATAGTTTGAGCTTGTAGAACCCAATTATTTAATCAGGTTCACTTCCTGTTTGGAACAAAGCAGACATTCAATAAACGGAGCTTCCTTACTTGCAGTTCTACTTTGACCGTAACAAATTAGAGTTAATAATATACATTGCCTTAATAGTGTCCTCCTGAGCTTGCACTATTTTTATTGTTTTTTAAATGTATTTTATGTCCTATATATATTTATTTATGTTGCATTGTTGGAAGAGCCTGGGACTGAACTGTCTCACTGCATATCCACACTGTAGCTAGTGTGCCTATGATAATAAATACATTTACATTTAAATAGCTAACTCAACCCAATCAGTCGAAGTAACTTCAAAGAAAAGTTTACAGTACTGTATGTTAACATTGATTTACATGTTTTGACAGAATGGGGGCCAATAAATCGTTAAAAGAAAGGACGATGCTGAGTGTCGTGAAGATCCGTGTCCTCCGTGAAGTGCAGCAGAAAGAAGACGCCACACCTCCCAACGTGTCCATCGAGCGATCGGAGGGGCTTGATGAGTGTAAATGTTTGGCAAAGACCATTTTTGAGGTACTTGAGAATTGTCTTTTCATTGCACTTTATACTCCACTACCAATCAAAGGGAAATATTGTACTTTGTGCTTCACTAGATCTTATACAGAGTATATTAAGTATACAGTTCTGTTCTGTTATTTTAAATATATTTTTTATTTTAAATCTCACGATCGACTGGGAATCTCCCTGCGATCGACTGGTTGGGCACCCCTGGTCTAAACTAAATTCTGCCGTGATGAAACGCCATATCATGGCAGGGCTCGACAGTAACGATTGCCAGGTTGCCATTGGCAACCATTCAGAAAAAATGTCAACCACTTCTTGGCCTTTGGTTACCATCATTGGCAACCAGTTTTTAACATAAAGAAACAAGGACAGCAAACAGCAAAACGTGCACCCCAAAATAGATAAATGTTAATTATTTGTTGTATTAAGAGTGATATTTAATTATTGTTGTGACCAGTCGGAACCTGATACTTAAGTTGCACGTGCATTGGTGTGATTACGGAGCCAGAAAGTGATGCACGTTTACTCGTGTGCGCCGTGTCGAGTGTTTGTTTTACAACGAATGGCGAAGCAAATTAAGTTGTTTGACTGTGGGGTAAAAAGTTTGGCCAACCCGTCAACATCCCAAACTATATGGGATTAGTTTTGTACCATAAAGATAAAGCAACACATTCTCAGAATAAAGAAAAACTATCAGTTTAAAAGAAAAACAAACTGAGTTTAGCAAAATAAAATACATTTCTAAAATAAAACTATAAGTTGCAAACAAATCATTTGTGCAATCATGTTTTTCTTTGTTTTAACATATATTTTTGTTTGCAGTTCTCTTTGCTTCTTTCTCAATGATCGGACTTTTGCTCTCGCTGCAGCTCTTCTCGTTTGCGCTCCCTCGTTTTCCATTTTGACACAAACATCCCAGGTGGGCGGGACTTTCGGGGGTGCGTCCCTATTGGCTACTCAGGTTTTCAGTGACAGCCCACTACACCTCAGATGATCATACAGTGCAACTCATGCAGCAAACTCCGGAGTCCACTCGGCCACGTTAGTGTCGGTGTCTCCTGGGGAGTTTCATGAACATATCGGACTCATCTTATGGATTGCTGTGCATTATACTTGTGTTGTGTAATTTATACTTTATTCCAACTTTAAATATTGTAATAACTGAACACACTGCTGCTGTAAAAATAATTTCCCAATTTGGGATTGATAAACTGTCTGTCTATTTATTTTATAGATAAAAAAAACACATCCATGTATTTTCAAGCTAAAGGTGATACACAATATAAACTGTATACTGTTATTCTTTCAAAGACACGTTACATTTCAAAAGCATATATTACTATGTTTAGGACAAACAATTAAAGACTGCTTTAATTTAACAAATTCTACAATATAAAAGTGGCAGATTTTCTTTATTAAACAGAGCAGACCTAGGCTGCATACCAACACAATTAGGAACATGCTCACATCTTACTATGTTGGTCTGAAGAGCTGAAGCATTCACACACAATGGATACAAACTGTGTTGTCTCATTCTATACACTGTGAGAAAATGATATACATTTAGCATTAAAAATTCGACATACTATTCCTAGCCTGAGGAAGATATGAATAATCAACAGATTTGAATGGAATCTCTAACATTTTCATGTAGAATAAAGACAAAAGAGTGATTATACAAATTACATTTATTGAAATTTGAACCAGAA
>NC_136911.1:3575212-3645754 GCF_949606895.1 Notothenia rossii | reverse complement strand
GTGATATTCTAACCTGAAGTGTGTGTTTTGTCCGCTCACCGCTGCATGTGATCATGCAGAGCTGCTTGTCGACTCGACAGCAGCAGCTGATCTCTCCCGTCAGATTAGACTTCACTCGCGTTTATGTCCATATCGATCAGATCCAGCTAGTTTTAGCTAATGATATGACTACCTGCTTATTAAAAGACACCTAAACAATAAGCGTCGCTATGCAACCGGGTGAGGCTGCAAAGTATAGCGCAGCATTATGCATTTGTTTACATGCCGACCGGAACCCTGAGGCATTACCACAGATCAACGCACAATCAACCCATACAAGACATCTCTTTCTCCATATTAAGTGTTAGACATTATAATTGACTATTCTTGTCTGTCACATAAATTGCGCAACTGATGCGGTATTGCGCTAAACGGAAATTATTTTGACCGGACACTTTGACCGGAGAGATTTTATTTTTGCCGGTCTTCAGCATATTTTACCGGTCATAGTCCGGTAATTACCGGCTAACGGGAACTCTGACACAGGGTTTGATGTTAACAAAGTGTGTGTGTGTGTGTGTGTGTGTGTGTGTGTGTGTGTGTGTGTGTGTGTGTGTGTGTGTGTGTGTGTGTGTGTGTGTGTGTGTGTGTGTGTGTGTGTGTGTGTGTGTGTGTGTGTGTGTGTGTGTGTGTGTGTGTGTGTGTGTGTGTGTGTGTGTGTGTGTGTGTGTGTGTGTGTGTGTGTGTGTGTGCGCTAGGGAGAGACACACACCTGACGATCTCCTCGGGGAAGCAGCTGTTGATGTTGTTGATGTGATCTGCATGAGGGGAGCCGGGCTCCGCCTCGATCTCCTGGAGCTTCTTCAGACCTCCGCTGGTCACAAACAGCCGGCGAGCCTTGCTGTCATGAGGGAGTACCTGAAAGGAGAGGAAACTCAGGTATCACATCCAAACCAACAACTCTAAAGGCCCGGACAACAAAGAACTGACACAGACGGACCCCGACTGCTGCGTCGCTGCGTTTTGGCCATGTGTCGCATTGGAACACACCGCAAAGACTTCAGCCAACGGCCAAGTAGCACGTACGAACTGCGCATGCTTGAGTGGCAATAACTCTCTTACCAGCAGGCGGCGGTAGTGTGTATTCGTCATCAAAAGAGGCAACAACCGGAAGCCAGACTGCGTGATAACCGAGAGAAGAAGAACAGACTGCGTGATATAAACAAACAACAAATAGCGTGCGTTCCATTTTCACTCTACAGCCAGAAGCTCATGGGGGCTTTCCTGAACCTGTGTCGAGAGCTGGAGTTCAATGAAATCTCAGATTTGCCTTCTTAATAGTTTGTTTGGGTCCCTCACTTCCGTTTCGCTCTCATGCACTCGCTAGCTGAACAGCCAATCAGAGTGATTTATTTTGCCGACTGCCTTTGGCCGGACTGCCCGCCAATTCAACATGTTGAATCGGCCGAAAAGGCGTCGGCACGGCTGAAAAGGCCCGACGGTGCGGGACACACCAATCTGAGTAGGGCGTGTCGAAGCTCATCGTCGGCCTGACGCCCACCGACGCCGATAATCGGCCTGGTGTGTCCGTGCCTTTAGAAACCTGACATTCATTTAGATTCTGGGCCATTTTGAATCGGCCCTCAGCTAATTCAAAAAGTTATAATGTATTACGGCCCTCAAATGAAACTTTTGCTTGTCTTGTACTTCTTACTTATAGATACAAAGAGATATTACTCATTAGTATTCATTTGTTAATGAGCCCACTTCTCAAATAAATTCAGTCAATTAAAGTTGAAAACATGTTCTAACAAATCTAAGCTGATAAGAAAAAAAGCCCAATAACTTAAGCTTCAAATGTACCCTTCATATTTCCGCTTATGATAATCAATCTGAGCTTCTGTTGTAAGGAATGAGCTGCCCTCTGGAGAGCTGTGATTTAGGATGATTTGATTTTGCTGACCTATAGCTGAACTTATGAGGCAGTATACCTCTAGTGAGTGGCCCCGCCCTTCGTTTATTTTTCTGTATTTGGCCACCCCTGATTTAGATTTCCCTTTTTGAAGCAGATTCCTGTTGTGTTAAGGGATGGGTATCGTTAAGGTTTTAACGGTACTACTACTACTACTTTTATCGATACCGCTTATCGATCCGGTCTTTTATCGGTTCTTTTGGAGAAAAAAATACGGTAAACTGACTAAACAAATTGTGAACAAAATGAACATGTTTTTTTATTTAAATTAAATGCATAATATTTCACATAAAAAGAAACAACAATGTTTTAACAAATCGTATTAAAAAGAATCTGTCCTTACATGCTAAACTCTTATTGCACTTTTGGTAACGACTAACGAGCATTGTCCACATCGAGACGGGTAAATCTCCTCCGTGTATGTGTGTTGCTGCATGTAGCAGAGCGTGTGTGTGTAAACTGCCCCGCTCCCTCGCACACAGACGGGGAGAGAGATCTCTCGTCTGGATTGGAAAGATCGAAAATACTAAACATAGAAGCATTTTGCAGTCTTTTTGCGTATTAGAAACTGAGTTTGCGAAACTAAAACTGCAATATAATGTTTGTGTAGCAATAATACATGACATATTTTACATCTACATTTACAATCGTCAACAGTACCGATAACGTCGGAGCTTAACGGTACCACGGTCTTTAATAATTCAGCCCCGGGTCTCGGTACCCATCCCTAGTTGTGTTAGACTCACACCTTGCTGAACTGGCAGACCACGTGTTTGAGGATGTTGCTGGGAACATCGTAGAGGAGCGGCTCCAGACCCGGCAGGTAGGTGCACTTCTGCAGAATGCTCTTCAGGGCCTTCTTACTCTGAAACACGAGGAATTACATCATACTGTATACATTCATACAAACTGTTGTTTCAGCTTTTTAACAAGTGATACCTGCAGACCAGTGAGATCAAAATATCTCCATGTTTGGCTTTAAAAATGTGCAGTCGTTGCCTCACTGTTATTGAGAGCGTGTCAATATACTTAATACATAAGTGATAGTTGTTGTACGGTGGCCCTAAGAGCTCATTGCACCCAACATCTTGTGTTGCTTACTTCGTCTCTAGTTACATTTCATCAGCATCATTTGCTGTTGTGCGTTTCAGCTGCTTTGTTTTTATATTGCAAACAAATACGTTCTGAAATGCTTTACTTATTGTCAGCTGCAACCATTTCGGCTTTGTGCATATTGCAGTGTTTGGTAGTCTTCGACATGTTTATACAAACAAGTCATTTTATTTTATTCTAAAATGAAGCAACTGCACAAAAATTAATTTCCCTGGGAAAAAAACTTTATTTTAGTTTCTTACTCTCTATTGCAGCGGGGGGGGGGGGGGGTTTGTGTTGTGAAATTTGTGGAGATGTTTTTTACTTTTATTGCTTAATTTGCAGCTCTTTGAGCTCTCGGGAACAAAGCAGATAAAACTATAAAGCCCATATATGTATGTTTTTGAGATATTCAACAGTTCACTCTGATTTCAGGTGTGACCCCTGCTGAGAGCCTCGTCATTGAAGCGTCTCTCTGCTGCTCTTACTTTGGCCTGCAGGTCCTCGGAGCTGCTGGCCTCCATGTACAGCTCCAGCAGTTTGCTCAGGAGGTTGGAGGTGGCCACCGCCTTGGCGTGCTCAGGGCTATGGTGTCCAATCTGTCCGATGGACCAGGCTATGGCCGCCTTGATGTGGTGCTCGTGCTCCTCGGACATACACAGGGCCAGCTGTGGCACCCCCTGCAGGAAAGGAGGACAAACAGGACTCGGTGAGTGTGACCTACATACTGGACCTGCTGTCACATGGCTCATGGAGAGGGATCACACGAGAGATTAACACCTTGGAGAGGATGACAGCCATGGCCAGGTTCTCGCTGTGAGCCGCCACATATCCCAGCATCATGATCCCCGGCAGCCGCAGGTTTCCACTGGACTCGCCCAGGAAGTCGATCACAGCTGCCATGCCTCCACAGTTCACGATCACCTGGGACAGCTGCAAACACACTTCGCACATTACTCTGGCTCCTGCATGTTTGTGCCTTCAGTGAACGAGTGTGTGCTGCAGTACCTCTGGTGTGTGTTTCACCACCTCCCTCATCAGAGTGGTGACGTTCTTCCTCACGTACTCATCAGGGTCTTTGAGGCAGGCGACGGCTGCAGGGAACACCTCCGCCTCAATCACCATCTCCGCCAGGCTGACCGAGTGCTTAGTGATCTGACTGAGGGCGGAGAACACCTGCCTCTACAGGGACAACAAATAGGGCTGCATTCATTCTAGAGCTCGTTTATAGTTTATACCGTTTTGCACAACAAGTCAGCATATATGTGGAAATGAGTCTGCTCTCTATTCAATATCTGGTACTTCTGCTTAATATAATATATATAAATGGTGTGTACATTTTTGATCATTTTTCCAAGACAAAAGGCAGAACTTAGTATGATCGTGTTGCTTGCAAGATCTGTAACATGCACCAACATGTTTGGGATTATTTTCTAGCAGGTTTTTCGATGTGATACTACGATTGTTTTTGTATTTCAAGTTAAAAAAACGGGAGAATATTTTTTATTTAAATGAAGTCTGGTGGAGAAATGTTTCTTATCGTGATAGTCTTTGAATAAAGCCTTTTGAATCCCTTCATTTCATTCACAAAGTATCTCATGACAGTCTGGCAGGGCAAGATGTTTGTTAAATGGGTAACTGAAGGTAAAACACTAACATATAGAGCCTCATATAATAGGTCAAACGTGTTCTTTGAGCTGGCCTACCTTGAGCTTGGCGTCAGGGCTGAGGATCATCTGGGCCAGGTGTGCGATGGCTCCGTTGTCGACCACGGTCTGGGCCAGCTCCGGGGAGTGTTTGGAGATGTCACTGAGGGTGGAGGCCGCGATGCGTTTGAGGGCCATCTCCGGCTCCAGAAGACAAAGCACCAGGAGGGGCACGGCGCCGGCATCCACCACCGACTGAGACAACTCTGCACCAAGAGGGAAGGGGTGGGAAGCAGAGAACAAACACTCAAAGGTCACCTATTACTTTTTCATGTCTCTTCTACATCAACATTTCATCAAAGTTTCATTTCAGGTAAAAAGATTCGCTCACTTTTTGTCCTGATCCATTTATATAAAAACCTGTCTGAAAATGAGCTGATCAGATTTTGGCCCCTTTGTGATGTCATAACGACTTGGCTTGTAAAACCATTAGCCAATCACGAACCAAGGTAGACCAATAGAAATCTAAGAATGTGTTTTTACGTGCGTCGTGCCGGGCGATGTAGTTGAGAGCCCAGGCAGCCGCTTCCTTCACGCCGGGGTCGAACTCCTCCAGGCAGAGCACCAGAGCGTCGACCCCCCCGCAGGCCAGCACCGCCTGGGCCAGCTCGGGGGTGTGTTTGGCAACGGCTCGCAGAACGAAGGCTGCTGCTTTCTTATAGAACCTCTGCATACAAACATACAAAGAAGATACTCTTACATTCATGGTCTGTCTTAAGACGTTACTTACGATTGAAATACAAGTCAGTTATATTGTCCCATGATTTGGTACATTTATAACATTGTCCTTTGCAATTTAATGCCAATATTGTATGACATACTATAGTTACAATTCATTATAGCAATTTATAAAATAAACCATTCCATGGATTTGTTTTCTTCAACATTATGAATTTTTGTGTTTTTTTCTGATATTTTTTAATATACAAAAACTTTTTTTCAACATACTGTGTTTATATAATGATTTTTGCATATTTCCAAGATACTGAGTGATGTTGTTTATAGGCTACTGACATTTATATTGTTGTTTTTTATGCACACCATTATATCTTGTTTTCTGGATACTAAACTGTCAGTTTTTGCATTTCTTCGACATACCATGCTGTTTTTTCTTTACTTCGACATAATATACTATTTCTTTTCCCAGAGACTGCCCCAAGGCACTCCGGACCCAGGTAAACGACGGGGGGTCCGCATAAAGGGGAAGATGCGGAGACAAGCCCAAAAACTCCTCAACCATACCACCGTTTTATTGTCATCAACACCGGCATCAGAGGAAGAAGCCCGGCAGCACAGCCGGGGGAACCAGACGCTACGCCTTTCTGAAGAAGATGACAGCACCGGCTCGGAGCCTGTCGTCGTGGTGGGCCGTGCTGGTGGTGGAGAGTCTTGTTACGTCCCTGTCGCTGTTGAGGGGGTGCCCTGCGCTGCGCTGGTGGACACAGGCTCTACAGTAACCCTGGTGAGACCAGATGTGTTGCCCAGTGGGACTATGTTGGAGCCGACAGCGGTGCGTCTCCGCACAATCACGGGAGAGCTGGCGCCTATGGAAGGAAGAGGCACGCTGACTGTGTTGGTGGGGGGAGTGGAAGTGCAGAACCCCGTGTGGATAGCGGAGGTGCAGGACCCGTGTATTCTGGGTCTGGACTTTTTGAGGGCATCGGGCTGCTATCTGGATTTTCTAGCTGGTACAGTGAGTTTCCATGGGGGGCCGGTGATCACTATGACCCGTATCCACGTCCCGGCTGAACCTGCGGGGAGACCCCTTACACCCACGTGAGTACTCTAGGACCGGAAGAAAATCCTTCCTCCTTTCCCGTATCCATGGTGACGCCCACTCAGGACAAGGCTGCACCGGTCAACCCCGGACTGTGCCAACCGATCACGGTCCCCCCTCAGTTACCCCGGACGGGGGTGGAAGAGGCTCAGTCGGCAGTATTGGAGGTGTGGCGGAAGAACTGTGGCGGCCTAAATCCAGAGCAGCAAGAGCAGCTGTGGCAGCTGCTGCTAGAGTTCCAGGGCAGTTTCGCCATGAAGGAGGAGGAGGTGGGCCGAACGCATCTGGTGGAACACGAGATTGATACGGGGGACGCGCGTCCTATCAAGTGTCGCCCGCGCCGACTTCACCTAGCTCGTCAGCAGGCTTGCGACGAGGCAGTGCAGAGTATGCTGCAGGCAGACATCATCGAGCCCTCCGACAGCCTGTGGGCCGTTCCGGTAGTCATGGTCCCGAAGAAGACCGGTGGCTGGCGGCTGTGCCCAGACTATAGACCGGTGAATGGGGTCACTAAGAAGGATTCATACCACCTGCCCCGCATCGATGAGTCCCTGGACCTGGTCGCCGGGTCGTCGTGGTTCTCTTCCTTGGACCTCCGCAGTGGGTATTACCAAGTTCATCTGGCCCCAGGGGCTAGGCCAAAAACGGCTTTCTGTACCGGCCGGGGACTTTGGCAGTTCAAGGTCCTCAGTTTTGGGCTTTGTAATGCCCCGGCCACGTTTGAGCGGTTGATGGACAGGGTGCTGTCGGAGATTCCCCGCCAGCAGTGTGTGGTTTACCTGGACGACATCCTGGCGCATGGCAGCTCGTTTGAGGCGGCCCTGGGATCTCTTCGAGTGGTGCTGGAAAGGATCAGAGCCGCTGGTTTGAAGCTACATCCAGATAAGTGTCATTTCATGCAGAGAGAGGTCACTTTCCTGGGCCACAAAGTGGGGGGAGAGGGCATCGGCACCCTGCCAGAGAAAGTGCAGGCGGTCGCGGGCTGGCCAAGCCCTCGCAACCAGAAACAGCTGAAGAATTTCCTGGGCCTGGCTTCGTACTACAGGAAGTTTGTACGGGGTTTTGCTTGCACTGCCGCACCCCTGTTCCAGCTGCTGCAGAAGGACAGGGATTTCCTGTGGTCTGAGCAATGTCAAACAGCGTTTGACAGCCTGCGGCGGGCCTTGAGTGAGTCCCCTGTTCTCGCACCAGCCAACCCCCGTCTGCCGTTCACCCTGGACACCGACGCCAGCGGGGTGGGGGTAGGTGGAGTGCTCTCTCAGACTACACCAGGGGGGGAGCGGGTGGTGGCATACTTCAGCCGCGCGTTCAACAAAGCAGAGCGACGTTACTGCGTCACTCGCAGGGAACTTTTGGCAGTGGTCCTGTCCATCAGGCACTTTAAATACTACCTGTGTGGTCAGGCGTTCATGGTGAGGACGGATCACTCGGCATTACAGTGGCTCATGACGTTCAAAGAGCCCGAAGGGCAGGTCGCCAGGTGGATAGAAGAGCTCCAAGCGTAGGACTTCAGGGTGGAGCACCGGGGGGGGGGTGCGGCACACTAATGCGGATGCTCTCTCCCGCCGCCCGTGTGCCGTCGGCGGCTGCCACTACTGCGAAAGGAGAGAGACTCGGGAAAAGGAACTGCTGGAGGAGGGTGTTGACTGTACGGCCTCGAGGCCAGTGGAAGAGGTTGTCTGCCAGGAGCTCCGGACAGTGGACGGGGCAGAGTGGAAGCAACAGCAGGAGCTGGACGACGTGCTACAGCCTGTACTGCAGTGGGTCGAGTCGCAGCAGCGGCCACCGTGGGAGCAAGTGGCCGTGCTCTCTAAAGCGACCAAGGGACTGTGGTCTCAGTTTGAGGCTCTACGCTTGTGTCAGGGTGTACTACAGCGGGCGTGGAAAGGAGCCAGCAACGGGGGAGAAGAGGTGGCAAGTGGTGGTCCGGAGGGGTCTGCAAGAGGCCGTACTCAAGGCCATGCATGGAACCGCAGGTTCTGGGCACTTTGGCGTCACCAAGACGCTCCGGCGCCTTCGTCAGGGCTGCTACTGGGGGCAGTCTAGGGATGTCGAGGACTTCTGTCGCCGCTGTGACCCGTGTATGGCTCGGAAAGGCCCCCCTGCTCGTTCCCATGCTCCACTACAACAGTTTCCCGTGGGGGCCCCGATGGAGAAAGGAGCGGTGGATGTGGTGGGTCGGCATGTTCAGCCGGTTTGGAGTACCGGAGACCCTGCACAGTGACCAGGGGAGAAATTTAGAGTACTGGGTGTTTGCCTCCATGTGCACACAACTGGGTATGCACAAAACACGCACCTCCCCTTTGCGACCTCAGAGCGACGGACTAGTTGAGAGATTCCATGGCACCATGGGACAACAGCTGGCCATCCTCACGTCTCAGCATCAGCGCGACTGGGACGAGCATCTGCCCCTGGTGCTCATTGCATGTCGCTCGGCAGTACAGGAGTCCTCAGCCTGTTCTCCGGCCCTCCTCATGTTGGGGAGAGAGCTTCGCACCCCGGCTGTTTTGGCATTTGGTCAGCCACCAGACTCCCTGGACACGCCTCCAGGGCCCGAGTACGCCAGGAGACTTCAGTACCGCCTCGATTCCGCGCACGCCTTTGCCCGCGATCAGCAGAAAAGCACTGGGGTGAGACAGAAGCGGAACTATGACACCCAGACAAGAGGGCAGCATTTCCGGGCTGGGGAGCTGGTGTGGGTCTACAGCCCGCAAGGCACAAAAGGCCGGTGCCCAAAACTGGACAGCCAGTCGGTAGGTCCTTGCAGAGTACTGGAGAGGGTGGGGGAAGTGGTCTACAGGGTGCAGCTGCCACCCAAGGGGAGAAAAGTGGTTCTCCACAGAGACAGATTGGCTCCGTACAGAGGAGTCGCTTCCCCACAGGGAAACCCCACGGCTGGCCCTTCGACATCCTCACTCAGGGTCCTCCGGCGAGCGGAGCAACAGGGCCTCATCCGGGACGGAGTGCTACCCACTTCGCGTTCCCCTTTCCCCGCCTGGGCCGGAACCGGCCACCCCAGGCCCGAGAAGGCAGGCACGACCCCCGAGTCGTTTCATAGACTGTGTGTTAGGAGAGTTTTTTAGTGAGACCCCTTGTTTATGGTAGAGGGCAAGAATGCGCCCTGGTCTCACTGGAAGGGATGGTAGTCCACCCAGCCCTTCCTAGTCAAGTTCAGTGTGTTGTTGTAGTGTTTGTGATGAGTTTGGTTTGTTCCTCGTGGGCGAGGAACTTTGTAGTGGGGGGGTAGTGTAGCGACCCTGATAGGAGGCTGAGGGTGTCAATCAGGCATCCCCCGTCTCTTGGCCAATCACAGAGCTGCACAGGATGCTGGTCTAGATGCGGGCCTGTGGTTGGGGGAGCGGACGGGGGAAGGCGGGGAGGTTGTGACGTAGACACTGGTGTATATATAGGTGTGTGTGTGTGGAGAGAGGGAGTGTGTAAGGTGTAAACCCCAAGCTGTTCCTGAATCTGTGATCCTAAGAAATAAGAGTTATTAAAGCCTAATAACTAGAAGCCTGTTTCCGACTCCCTCTTTGAACGTTACACTATATTGAAAAAAGTGAAGGAAATGACATAGCATATTGTGTCAAAATAGGACATGATATGCTATGTCGAAAAAAATGACAAAAAAGTCAGTCGGGAAAACTTTAAAATGACAAAAAAACATCGGATTTTGTGTCGAAATAAGGCACGTTATAGTGTGTAGAAACCAGGTGTAGTATATTTTTGTCGTTAGAAAAAGTCATAGTTTATGAAAAAATACATGGTATTTTTTAGATAAGGGTCCTCCCTTATATAACTTTTTTTTTTTTAGTTACTCCTTATATCACATTTTTTTATTTGTGTTAAGGCTACCCCCCCCCCATGACAGGAACGTACTTTTTAGATAACGGTCACTATATAAATATAGCATGTTGAAAAAAAAGTAATAGTATACTATGTTGAAAAAGGTTAAAAAAAAACGAGATATAATGTCGAAATAAGGCATAGTATAGTATGTCAAAAATAAAACATGATATCGTATGTCGAAGAAAGTGGGGGGAAAGCATAATATCGGTTGTCGAAAGAAATGGTTGAACTGTCTGCATTGAAGTGGCCCTCACGTGAGCCTTAAAGATGAGAGACTTACGTTTTGCGAGGCCAGAGAGAGGACCAGCTGCGGCAGGATGTGCTCCCGGACCACGGCCTCAGCCAGCGAGTCGCTGTGGTCGGCCAGCCGGCCCAGAGCCAGCGCGGCGGTCTGCTGGATCCCGGGCACACTATCCAGCATCAAGGGCCGCAGCAGGGTCATCACCCCTGCCGGAGAGGAGAGGATTACACCCTGGGAACAGCAGCCACATCTGACATGTCTTAGTGGTTATTATCTTGTTTCTCTTACCAGCATTTTGAAGCATTTCTATGTTCTGTGGTCTGGCTGCCAGATCAGCGACCGTTTGCACAAACTGCATCCTTGACTTCTGATACTGCTCAAAAACTGCAAACAGACAAAAGCAAACAGTTTGACTTGAAGCTGCATTTTCCTTATTTTTTCTTATTAAAAAAACTGCTCGTGCATCTTACCTTGAATTATCTGTCGTTGACTCATTGTTACCCTGATGGAAAATGTGTATTTTAGTAAGAAAATGCAGGTTATTTACACAGAAAACGGATTTAATGAACACAGTGATCAACGCAGCGTTTCTCCTGATGGTCTCCAGGTTTGGTTTAGGTAGTGTTGTTAGGTGTTACCGTGACAACAGACAGGAAGTAGAATGTTCGGTGCCAAAGATCGTCTATTGACAAGATGACTCACCCTCTGAAAAAGGTTCAGTGTGTTTCTGTTGTTACCGCTGACTACAACATTACTTTCACCACTTTTAAAAAGGGAAAACACGAGCTTCTGGTTGCCTACAGTGAAACGTGTTAGCTAATTTTTGATTTTAGCAGAATATAATTGACAAGCGATTCAGAAGTAGCCTTAGACATACAAATATGGGAGAAATAAGCACAAAGAAGGGATTTTTCTCTGACTTGAACTCACTCAAAAAGTACAACATTTTTGTTGACACGTGAACGTGGATGCATAGCCTGCACAATTCTCATTGGCTGTTATCACCGTCTCTCATACAATACGGTAACTGCGTCAACCTATAACGTTTGCCATCGATTTTGCATGAAGGCTTTTTTAAATATGGTTAATCTCCAAACGTAAACTTTAAGTTAAATATTTTTGCTGGTTTCGTTATCGCATCCATTGGTCTGTTGGCCATCGTCCACATTTATTTTACTGTTATTCACAGTCTACTTCAAAGACATACTACGTTATTTCAATATGTTTACACCTCGGTCTGCAACAATAAACCATATCAATATTATAGGCTATGACAAAATGTGATTCGTTTTGATATCGGAGTAGCCTACATATTATTTGGTAAGCTTTTTTTACATTGTCACAGCAAACAAAGCAGAAGAAACCACTGAATGGCTAACTGAAAGAATGACAATTATTTAATTGTAATAGGATTAACATTGTATGCTCATGACTTATACAGGTTTAGTTTTTATTTATAGGCTGATTACTATTTTTGCATTAGATGAAATGCGAAGATTCCGTTTGAGGTCATTGTGTTTTTTAACCAATGATAAATTATGACTTAAGCATAAAATATCACTCCGTTGGTGCGCAAACGGGATATATATTTTTTCGTTTTTCAAAACATTGCAGACATTTAACACGTAGGGCCTATCTGAATTATTATGTGTGCATAAGTATTTTTGAAGCTCTGCGGCACGGCTTGTTCTACTTTAATATTTAATATACTTTATTATTTCGGTTTTATTGGAAAGCTAAGTCTTCTTGGGTTAAAAAAAAATGCAACTGTGTTTACTCGTTTTTAATTTTGAAAATGTCATATCAATTAATGAATGTAAAAAAGTACTTATCATACTTTTAGCGTACAAGCTAATATTGCTTGAAATGTATAAAAAAGAAAAGAAAAGGGATAACAGCGTTATTTCACAATAAAAAAAATCGCTGAGGTTTCATTTCGGAATAAAAAAAAATGGTAGCCTTTTAAAATAAAACAGTTGGTTATTTTCCATTGAACCTGTATTTCAGTGCAGTAAATGCAATTACTCATGTGATAAATCATCCATACAAAACAAAAATCAAAAAGGCTTCAGTCTTCATTAAATGTATTCAGATTGTATCCCAGGTCAGCCTCTGTAACCGAGTTATCTCATTCACACAGACATCTGGCGCTCTGCAGCCTGCACACTCCAATCACGCCTTTATTTGTTAATGCTAAACCCCACACAGATGATCCTGCACCAAAATAAAAAGATACCACTAACCTCTTAAGTGTAAAATGTTTTATTTAGATGTTTTATACTGTGCAACAGTAATACAATACAATAAGTTGTCCATACAATCGAGCGATACAAATACGGAAAACACAGGGGACATCAAAACATCTGTCGATGAATGTAATGGAGCTGAGCCCAAGTCATTCGCAGAACAAAGGGGGAATAAGAGAATAACATTATCGCTGATTAAATATGCATTTTGTTTCTATTTACATGTGGATTCTCTAAAATTGCTAATAACACGATAAAGCAATCCGATCCACTGCAGCTACAAGAAACTGTTTTTTATTAAAAGGCAATTTAAAGTTGTGTTTCCTCCAACAGCCCGAACAAACTCCAATATCGACGCCACACTTCCAAAAAACCTTTGAGGGGCAAACACGCAGATTCCCCTTCATACGAGAAAGGAAATGTTATCATGCATGTTCAAACTGACAGCTTCAAAATATCCCGACACACATGACATAATCATGATTGACACTGAAAACAACGTAAAAGAAAATATAAAAGTCCATCTTCAGTCGATTCTGTAAAATAAAGATGTAGCTTTAAAATGGGATAAATGCTTCCCTCCACAACCTCCTTTTTTTCCAACATCAAAACCTGCTTTTTAAAAACATTCCCACCGTCTTCCTCTTTCCTTTCATTCTGAAATGTCTCTGATTCCACTACGTTTACATGATGCCATAATATTTAGAACAACAAATGGAGAGGGAAAGGTCTTCACAACGCGCGTCACCCGGAGGAGGTGGCGGATCCGTTCAGGGTCACGTTCCGGGGCTTGTTGCTGCCGCCTCCGCCGAACTGCGTGAAGGACCGGCTGGGGGTGGGAGGAGGGGCCGCCGCCGCCGGGGTCCCGTTAACCGGGAGCTGCGGGAGCTGCGGGAGCGGGGACTGCACCGGTGTTCCGGGGCTCGGCAGCGAGGAGGAGGTGGACGGAGCTCCGGAGGGACTCCCGGCCTTGTCGCTGGCAGAGTCGCTCTCTGGACCGGATCTGCTCGCGCTGTTCTGGCCCTCCTGCTGCGCGTGGCTCACCTTCATCTTTTTGCAGCTGGGTCGGACTCTGTACTTCAGCGGCAAGGGGCCATTCTGTGGGGAAGGAAGGAGGTAATTCAATATGTAAACGCAAAAAAGGAATGACCTAAACAAATGTTTTGTTTTGAAACAGCCTTAAGAGAGATTTAGATAAATACGTAAAAAACCTCCCCTATTGATAACTTACTTTAAGACAAATATATGTTTTAATTAAAACCAAATGCATGATATAAATAGCCCTTTTTTTTAGCCTTACAAGTCTGTATTAGTGTGAACAAAAGTGAACTGGATTAATAGATATTACCATGAAACTTCCTGAGTTGATAACCCTAACTAGGTCATTTCTTTTACGTTTCCAAATTCATGCAAATGCGAAACATTATCGAATGCTAACTTTACATGCATTTAAGGATCAATCCACACCCCTTAAAAGATAACGAAAAATAAAATACTAAATGTTTATTTTGGATGTTTTCCTTTCACAAGTCTGAAAGAATACTTTTTGTTGCAGCAAAATAGCCAAACACCGCTGGATTGACCAGTGCAAAAACATGCGATGGAGTGCCTCACCGTAATAAAACAAATTAACTCCTAATGTGCATCTTCCAAATAACCTAATTCAAAGTGTATTCCAATGATGTAGATGTGTTCATTTCGGTGTCCCAAAACATCCATGACCAAGTCAAACACTCTAGGCCTTATTCCAAAAAAATAATAATCAACCAAACTAAATAAAAACCTCCACAAATATATTCTCAAAGACAGATGAAGCCCCTTTCTCTTGTCTTAGTAACAATTTTTGAAATGCAATTTCAGGTCATTTGTTTTGTTCCAAATGTTGGAGAATAACCTACATCTAGGCCTACAACCCAAATAAAAATGTTGGGATATATATAATGGTTTACCCTCCCTCATCAATCAGCAATCATACAGTCTATATTTTTAGATTTAAAGACAATTGAAAATATGTTTTAAATTGACCACATAGTGTCTTACCCATGGTAAAACAAAAGTGTGGAAACCCTTTACAAACAGACCAGTTTGACCTCTGTGCAGTCTTTTACTATACAAACAATCTAAAGGTCTGATCTTAAATGTATTTATTACTCAAAATATAATTTATATAGACTATTTTTAAGATCAACAATGTACATAATTGTTTTAACAACAAATAACAACGTGTTTAAATGCATGCTCCAGCTGATAAAACATGATCATATTTAATATTTATTTGACAACGTGGATCACTTAAAATGAATAATTAACATATCACACATAACAGGATTTATTTGTTGTTAGTTAGACAACATAAATGTAAAGAAACCAACCAAAATCAAGTATTTTTCGTCCCCAAAAGATCTCTTACCCGTCTCCAAGTGTAGATATATGCTATATCCATTAATGTGTAGTAATCTTTCAGAGGCTCGTCTTCATACATGACTTCAACCTAGAGAAAACATTAAAAAATTAAAAAACAGTGCATATAGGTAACATTTTTTAAATAGGAATTATAATATTGCAAACCCCTCGGATCGACAGATTTAAATTAAAGTTTGAATTATAGCAGTGCATTGTTCATAATAAATAAAAGTGTTTAAATGGTGACCTGGTAGGCGTTCGGGATGTCCATCTTGCTGCGCAGGAACTTCCTCAGGTGCATCACTGTCATGGCTGCCGGACACTGCAGGTACCTCTTGTTAGCAATCTGCAGAATAATGTTAGACACAAAAGGAATAAATATCTGTACACAAGTGTAATGAGCCTGGTCCACCTTAACAGCAGAAACACTGAAGCCCTTTCTCAAGAGGAAACAATGTGTGTAATGTGTCAGAGTTCACAACAGAGGGGAGGCATTGTTACTCATGAGCTGCTTTCTTAAAAAGGAGTCTGTGGTGTTAGATTTTTATTTTGCTCACAAGAAATAATGCTGGCGGAGAAGAGAAGTAACTTACCACATTCTGATCTTTACTCGGTTTGTCCTCCACTGTTCCTCCCAGTCTGCAAGGAATACAAAAGAGAGAATATTAGGACTTTAAAGGTCTGTGATGTTATGTTATTCATGTGCCAACATCAAGGCCAGCATGCAATAAAACAAATTGATTGTAAGCAATAATTAACACCACATATTAAAATGTAAAACAAAAAAAGATCTACTGTTGGATAAAAAGTGCACTTTATAGATTTATTTCCTTAAAACTATATTTGACATACATAGTATTTTTTTTCTTTTTTTCTTATGACAGCAATCCTTAAATAATGTTAAAAAAAACCATAAAATTAAAAGGAAATAATAATTTTAAAAAATGAATAATTCAATAAAACCCATTTAACTTGTATCAGTTGCTTTTTCCAGAAAAGAGCCTTTTTAAGTGACATCCAAAAATAATTATTGGAAAAAGCCAATTTCTTATCCTGCAGAAAATGTGTGACCAAACTTATCCGGATGCGACTCGTTTGACTCACAGGGATGCAACTGCAACTAGTATAGTTATCCATTAATCAACTAGTCCGAAAATAAACACATATTTCACTCAAACTTTCTTAGAGTCCAAGAGGATCTCAAAGATATTCAGTTAAATATGAAATAAAACAAAGAAACTCAGGAAAAAATATCCTCCTTTCTAGCATGAAGAAACTGCTTGAGTGATTAATCAATTATCAAAATAGTTCAGATTATTTTTCTGTTGATCTACTTTCTCATTAGCTGGCCGATCATTGCAGCTCTATTTGGTTTGGTTCTGCCCTGGGGATTGGAGTTGGATAATAGTAAGAAAAAAAATTAAGATCTTAATATTTCTGATGAAGTACGGTAATTGATGTTGCCGAAACACTCGGGTTAGATCTATTCTGTAAATGAAATATATTATCTGAGACAAAACCAATTTCAAAACTAAACAAGATGGAACACATGTAAATGAAGCTCATACATATTGTCACAACATTGTCTGCCACTGAATTAAATATTTAAGTTTGTTCCTTCGTCAAGAACAGCTAAATAAAAGTGTAGCCTTAATCATTATTGGAAGAAAAGACAAACCTGTTTTGATTGAAGAACTCAATGGAGAGGCTGATGATCTCATCATCTGTGATTATTCTCTTATCGTCGTCTGCCACCTCCCCGCGATCCTCATTAGATCCATTCGACACTGCAGATCAACACACACACAGAAATACACAAAGATAAATCACAAATAACACTAAGACCGAAGAGAAACCTAAACAGAGACTTTTATTAAATACAAAACTTCAGGGTTTTCCCGCCTTTTTAAACATCAAATGATAAGACTTTTACTCATATTCAAGGACCAACATGGCATATTTTGAGAAATAGATGCGGGTTAATTACAGTTAAACACTGAGAGTTTTCAAATAAGAACAAGCAGGCTTCACAGAAAATAAATCAAAAGAACTTTGAGTTGTATTTTTGCCTCAAAAATAAAAATCCAAGAACTTTTGATGAGCCGTGTCCACTTTTTTCTATGTTCAAAAACTCAAAGGATTGGATTTTCCCCTCAAATTGAAGATATTTTGTGGATTTCCGAAACCAGGTGAAACCATGCTTTAAGAAATGTGATTCTTGTCTCTTCCCTGCGGTGACTACATGGAAACTAAATAAATGTAATAGCATGTTTTCTAACTCACCGTCTACGGGATGCTCCGAGTAAAAGTCTCTTCTCCTCTTCATTTCATCTGAGGACATTGAAAAAGACAAGCAATTAGCAGTCTGAGCAAATACTACACAAATATAAATATTGTCCTTAATACACAACGGGATAAATTCAATCTAAATATAATGCGAACAATTTCCAATGTTTGGTAACCATATTTTATGGGTTGGATCAATGCAGCGAAAACCCGCCATACATTCCCCTTATATCATGATATTTGTCCTTAAATGAGCGAAAGATATGAAAGAAAACCAACTTGAGTTTTGTCTGACCTATTTTAATGTTTGATCAAACAGCTCATACAGAATAACATGAAACAAAGCAGCCGACAAGATCTGATCTCATGGCAAGCAATTCATTTCAGGCTATAAACAGAAAAACATTGAACATTGTATTTCAGTATAAATATGTGTAGCTTTTTGGGGGTTTATTGATTAGAATGTAATATTCTTTCCCTTTTTATCTTGCAGAAGTGGTGATAACTTAAACACTGTGTGCTGGCTGAGAATGAAACAGTTCATCAGAAGAGAGCTGGACGATGTGAGTCAGAAGGAAAGTGAACAGATGTTAGAAACAGACTTTATTCTCTTACTTTTGAAAAGGCCGGGCACCAGCTTGTAAACAATGTCCTGTAGAGTTTTGTCAGACCTGAAGAGAGTAAAGAAAAATCATCAGATTCTACAATACTCAATATGTGTATTTCAAACTAGAAACTAAAAATATACCGATAGTTACATTCGTTCAATTTGATTAAGCGTCTGTAGAAAAAGACAGATCACTGCAAAGTGTTTTCTCTTGTTTGCAAATGTTTTACATTCATAGAAACTTGTTTCTTGACAGACTGCAACCAGAGATGTACAACAGACTTTCATTTTCAACCAATCACTGACTCAGCTGTTCATTCAGGAAACAAAGGGGAAAACCAGAGAGGAGGCAAAGACTGTTGTCAATATCAAAGCTGCCTAACATTTACTATACAGGGAAAACGTTTTTATATAAGAAGAAATATATGTTTTAAATTGTGATAAAATGCAACCCATGATTGACCACAATTACACAAAGATTCTAAAAATGTATATCAAAAACGGACATGAAAAAGGGAACAGGAAATGCTCACCTTATGTTGAGCAGAGGCTTGGTTTTATGCACTTGTACATCACAGATGGGACAGTATTTGCTGGCTTCCAGGTAGCGTACAATGCACATCTTGCAAACTGCAAACCATGAAAAAGGGAACAGAAACTGTCAAGATCAGATATCATCTGAAATGATATCCTCAGGGAGGCATATACTTTAAAGCAATGTTTTAAATCCAGTGTTTGTGAAGGGAAACATGCAAGAAAGTATATTGCTACAAAAAGATTCCAACAATCATCAGCTTGCAAAACATTAGAAAACAAAAAAGCAGCAACATTATTTTGGTTCAGTTTGCTCACATGAGTGGAGACATTCAATGATGGTGGTGGCGTCTATGAAGTATCCTCCACACAGCACGCACATGAGGTGAGGGTTGAGCTCAGTAATCTTTATCCTGGTGGTTCGATGCATGATGAGGGAAGGCAACAACAATCCTGCAAGAGGAAAGAGAAACAAGTCAAAACAGAGCATGCATGGCGGAGAGACTTCAGAGGGCTGCAGGTCTGTGCCATTTGGAAGAAGGGCTGCTGTTTGTTTGACTGCGTTAAAGCAACATCATCTTTTATGCTAATCCCATAATTAGCAAAGGGGAAGGAGCTCGGTGGCAGATTGATAGGCAGCAGCAGCACAGTCACCTGACCGAGGCGCAGGGAATAATCATAAATCAATCTCCTCCTCCGAGAGATCGATGGAGCCTCCATCCTCTCCTGCGCTTCATCTTAAATCAACATGGCGAGATCAGAGGAACATGTGCACTAGCTTTGATCAAATGTTTCCAAGCGAAAGGGAGAGAGCCATGATAAGAAAACACATCTTAATTTGGACGCATTCTGCTAAAATCGATACGTTGGATATGCTTATGTTAAATACGGGACTAAATTAAGACTAAAACAGAATTATAATTTTAAATGTAAATGTATGAGGGATCAAATACAAATGTAGGCTACCTTTCAAAATAAATCGGGTTGGTGCGTCTCCCACTGAGATGGATGTTTATCCGATAAAAATATGTTGGAAAATAATGGTCCAGTGGCGCCCCGGGGTGAGAATGGGTGAGGGTGGCGGAGTGGTGGGAGACAGCCATTCACTGCGTCAGGTGTGCCACTCGGGTTATATGGGGAAACCTGAGCGTTTCTATGGCAACTCCTTTTGCTTTTTCAAGCCCACATGTGTGCTCAACAGTGACCAGAACCAGACAGGATGTGCAACCAAAACAACGGAGAGCTGCCTGCCGGTGTGCAATCGGGGGGTGAGAGGGACCGGAGCTCCCCGTCCCCCGTCCCCCGCACACACACACAAACACACTGGACTGCCAGGCTGCCGACTGCACGGCTGCCATTTTGTGGAGGAAAAAAACCCCGAGTCGGTTCAACGGGCTGCGGGGTTTCCTTGCAAAAGGGGATAAATAGAACCGCGAGAGCATTAGATCCGCAAATCTTTATGCACCATATGGAGCAGTTTGGGTCCAATAGGGAATAATCTCGGGTTATTGTGGTTCGCTTTGCGCCGTTTCTCTTGTTGTGTGCGCGATAAGCAGCAGGCAGCAGACACTGAAGTTACTGCACACACTGGATCATACTTATTTATTATGCGCCATTATCAACACATAAACCCTTTATTTAAAATCAACAATGCTTGTGCTTACACTTTGCGCATATTAGCATTGGACTTTACAAACCCGGTTTGAACAAACAGCTTAAACTCCAACCGTGAATTAAGTCTAGTGCCAGAGTATTGTCGTTTGTGCATTTTACCCAGTAATTAGCCAAAGCCATGTGGTAAATGTATCTTGTAAGGTTGGCAAACAATGATCCAAATCGATGCGCATTAATAAAACTGAGCCATAATTATACGAGCTGTCATTTAAAGTCGTTAAAAGTCTATAAGCTACACCAAGAGGGGGCTGTGCTTGGATGATAGCCAGCCTGTCCCACACTGTTACTTTATGGAGACACAGCCGGCACCGTGCCCGAGCCTCGGCCGCTTTCAATGCTCCACCCGACCTCACCCGGGGCAGGACCGCAGTTTGGACAGCGTCTCGGACTCCACACATGGATCATGATGGATAATGTCTACATACATGCAGGGAGCCTGTTGCGCCATTAATCGATTGACGTGTGTTTGGACAACTGCTCTCCTTGTCCTGAGGGAGCTGCACTTTATAAAACTCTGAGTCAATCATCCCTCACATCCAGAGTGAATTCATGGGGCTGCAGAACCAACAGCAAAACAAGTCCAAAAACACTGACTGTGCATGAATATGAATCACATAGGCTTTGTTCTTATGATGGATAGGTTTAATTATTGAGCCTGTTTTGATAACACATCATCAGAAATTCAGAATCGCCCCTAAATCTTTAATTATGTCAGTCAACTATCAACAAATGAGCAGATTTCCCCTCGCTTCTTGCAATGACCCAAAGCCTCATTTATCCAAAAAACGAGAGCAGCTCCTCTTGTAAAGGTTCCCCTTACCACGTAAATCAACAGCAGCTGGAAATAACCCAATTAAAATCAGCAATGGGAAAAACCAAGAACCCATATTCACCACGTTCAGTCAATACAGAAAATCTAGAAATAAATATTAGGGGATTCCTAAATGACCACATGAAACTTTTTGAATAATTCTGAGTTTGGCGTGTTAAATGATTCTCAACACACACTGGAAACCATCCAGTCTGAGAGGCTATAACAACATATCACCAGACCCGTGAGATGTTCAACCCAAGTGGGGGGAAATACATTAATTTTAACCCATTAAGCACACAGAGAGTGCCCAACAGCATTCATGATTAAAATAATAATTTTGTATCACCCAAGAGGCAGAAGCTCCAGTCCTGTGGCTCCAGATTCAGACACAGCACCAACATATTTAGCCGTATGAGGGTGAACATATGGAAATCCATGATACTCTTACATGTCAACAAACAAATATCCAATGCTCACCATAGCATGTTTTAAATCAGAAACAACCAAAGCTGTGGCAGCTCGCGAGACACAGCCAGCCTTTGTATCCTGGCCGAGGTGTCGCCACTTTTCTTTTTAATTTACCTCAAAAACCAACCATCCTTCTAAATTATGGAAACCATACATCCAAACACAAACATCCACGGTGCGTGTTTAACGAGGATCCAGTGTTTACCAAGCAGCCGTTATGAAACATTTATGCACAGTGGAAATTGTGAGCCTCCATGTCAAGTATGGGAGCAATCCAAGTTAAGTTAATAAATCCAACATTTAGTCAAACAAAGCCAAAAGCAACATAGCATCGGGTTCCCAACCACACAAACAACCCAACTCTATAAAATAAAGCAGCTGTATGGAAATATAGCGCAGAAGGAGCGTTTGGAGCACTTGCTGTTGTTAACATCTCAGCCAACACAGGCTGGATCGCCGGAGATCTTCCACTTTACATAAATCCAAACGAAGCAAAGCAAACCCCAGCCGAGATCAGCTCATACAGACACATGACTGATAAGAAGGTACAGCTACACTGAGTCTCCGTGGATCAGAAATCGCTTTTTTGTCCAAACGGGGAACATGTTTTGCAGAAAAGTGTTGCGCAGACACGCCGAGCTCCACGTCGGTGATCGCTGCAGCTGAAAGCTCCACATCCACCGCTGGATCGGTACGTAGAAAAAACACAAAAGCACCGAGCCAAACCTCTCCTGCTGCCCCCGTTAGTTAGACACGATATCGAAGAAGACGTACCTGGATGCTTGGCTGGGGATCGGTGGGTCTTCGGGTGAATAGACAATGAAAGTTGGGAGGCAGATCAGCAGAAAATGAATAGGAGCCGAGCCGCCATCTTGAAGCTGCAGACGCTGTCAGTGGCGGAGAGCGCACGGCGGACCGGAGCGCATTTCAGATGTGCGAATAAAACCTTTCCTCGCCGCCTGTGCGCTGAGAGCGTATCCGATCCGAGGCTCCAAAACAACCCAGTCCTGCGGCTCCGGCTCGGGGAGGTTTCCACTCTGGCACCGATAACTTTGCCTCCAAAATATCCGCTTCACCCCCCAGTAAAATGCAGCAGCAGTGTGTGTGTGTGTGCTCCGTGCAAACTGACACCGTCCCCAAAATGGCTTGTAGTTCGACCGCCCCGCTTTGGTCACGTGGTCTCGTTGCTTAAGGGTGCCTAGGAATTACTGTCGGTGTACGTCTCCCAGCCTACATACACATAATATTAAAACACACGCATGTAGCCTACATATAAATAGTCTTTTATCCATCCAATCCAATTAAGTGAGAAGCTGTATGTGCGTAACTTTAGCTAAAAAAACACAACAGTAAGAAAAAAACAGTTTTAACTATAGTGGTGTTTCTATGACACATGATTTAAAATAACACATAGGCCTAATAAACATGAATCAAATCGTGTACTTTTGACCTCAAAAGGGCAGACTCGCAATAGGCTCTGCTTCTTTTAAATGGCACTAAGATTAGAGGCGTCTATAAGTAGGCTATGCTGTGCCTTGGTGTTAAAAATAACCACACGCATTGCACGTTCATGTCGACTTCAAAATGCCTCAATCCGCTCACCCGAGCAGCAGGCAGTCACTTTATTAATCTCTTTTCATCGTGCCTTTAAAAGACCCACGCACTTGGTTAAAACACGTCCATGTGACTAATGGCTCTGGTGTCAAACCTTTGTCAC
The DNA here is from genome assembly GCF_949606895.1 of Notothenia rossii. Lineage (NCBI taxonomy): Eukaryota > Metazoa > Chordata > Actinopteri > Perciformes > Nototheniidae > Notothenia > Notothenia rossii. The sequence continues at coordinate 3,622,389 of NC_136911.1, read as the reverse complement.
AGGCTGTCCTGACATCTGCGAAAAAATGCGCCGCAACTTCCACGTGATGAATTGGAGGCTTTATCCCGCAGCCAGCGCCGGAGAAAATGAAGGCATCTCGGATGTTTATGGAACATGAGCCGCTGTGGAGCTTCAGCTGAGGGGCTTTGAACTGTCAGCTGTGAGGTGGATGTAGAAGATTAAGAAAGTCTAAAAGGGGAGCGACATTCTTACAGGGCAGTGCAGGAAAAAGAAAATAAAGTCAAAGATCTATGTTTGTCTTTTAAAAATAACTCCCTGTCACCAGTGATCCAGGAAAAAGCGCAACAGAGCAGGAAGAAATGAAAATATGGCAAAAATCCTAGTAAAAACACAAGCCTGCAGTTACTTCGCTCCATATTCAATCTTAATCTCTGACATAAAACCTACAACGTTGGCCTCAATTGAATAATAAAGTTAAACAAATCCCCACTAAATGTAGCGTTTTTTAGACAGTGTGCGCACATCAACCCGTGGAATTATTCAAAGCAGAAAGTGGATTTTTTAATGTATTTTTTTTCAGTTTTATTTGAAACACAAAAGCTGGAATGATAATTGTCTCGCATGCATACACGTCTTGTCAATCTCAGGTACAAAAGAAGCTACAAAGAGGAAAGCAGTGCGCTGGAGCTGCTGAGGTTCAGTGCTTTGTGGAGCAGAAACATGCGAGGAAACTGGACACCGGCATCACATCTGACTGGCTTTCTCCACACACTTAGCCGCGTCCTTCAGCTTCCCCACCAAATCCTGCAAACAGGCAATCGTTTTCAACAAGAACAGGTCCGCCAAAAATAAAACGATTTAAAAAGTAGACTAACATTTACGAATTATGACAAATAAGAAGTAAACATGCGTGCAGATTGTTTGATTCCTTCCGACTTGTCTCTGATTTATTTAGACTCGATGTCGATTTTAATTCACCAAATATTTTGCATCGTGAATATGATTGCTGCACGCGTGATTTAAATACTGGTCGGCTCTCACTTTACACAAACAGAAAGCATCATACAGTCAAAGTCACACTGGAACTTGGTTATCTTGTCAATTATCCAGTGACGATGCAAAATGCCCATTTTTAACAACTTGATGCATCACTATATCGGGGACAGTAGGCTACGTTGCATATGAAATGTTCTGCTGCAGCAAGTATTTGATCGCGAAGATATGATGCATTTATAACATGTCTTTTCTTTGGAAGTTGTCCTGACTGAAGAGGAAAATTGCAAAAAGCTCCGTGACTCGACTTTCACTTCTGCTTTCCCGTAGACATGCTGCATGTTGTGCGTAAAAGCTATTCAGGCATCTGCAACACGGTGTCATTCTGGAATAACAGTGACAGGAAATAAACCCTTCCTCTATACCTGCAGCTGCTCCACTGTGCATGTGAAGTTTATATCTTCCGGGGATCCTTCATTCTGACAAAAGGAAACAAACAAGATCGTTGTTTTACGCACAGAAACGCACCAAACATATGCATATATAAAAATCAAGGAAAGTGTAGGATATGCATAAAAGGTGTTAGTCTTACTTCAGTGTTCAAGGCAATGCAGTAGAAAGGCTCGTTGACCTTATCGACCTGATTGTTCTGTCGGGGAAACAACATTTTAGTTTGGAGCAAGAAATTGTGCGTCAAAAAATAGACGTGCTCGAAATAGTGTTTACCTTCACGTGGTATTGAAGACGCCACGACACATCGTTAATATGAGGGGGACACCTTCCTATGCTATGGGGGGAGGGGACAGAAAAATACTTAGATTAAACATAATTTAATGTATAATTTCTTCTTAATTTGTAAGAGAAAAAGCTGAAATTTGTTCTGACCTAACCTCCTCTGATTTGAGCATTTTTAGCCAGATCCATCTCGCTTTTAGTATTTTAGAAATATCCATTAGGAGTTATTTAACCCCGTTTATAGTTTTGTTGGTCATACTTTTTGTGAGGTGCAGAAACTTTATTTTTATAAATCCAACATTTCTTTGCAACTGTTTTCAAATCCGTTTGCAGACAAAGCTTCTCTTTCACAAAGAGCGTTTGTTTAAAGAGGGTCATAAAACATTTACATTGCAATTAATCACTCCATGTCCCTTTTGACCCTCTTTGCTCCTCACTGGGCTGAAGCAACAACTTCCATGCTCTTCCTTTTATAATATCACAACTTTGCCAGGTATTTGAGACTGCATCAAAACTATTTGAAGATATTCTCTGCTTTCGCTCCGTGCGTCTCCCCCCACTCCTGATGTCATTAATCATCAGTGGAGTTGAATAACAAAAAAAATAGAAAGTTTGATGATCAGTGAACCATTCTGAGCTAAATTGTAAAAAAAATTATGCAATGTTTAATTTTAATCTCTACAAAAAATCTCATGACCCAGTTCAATCCTGGAGATATATTCAGTTTGGATAACACAACTCAAAATAACCTCCACAAATGACACTCACCTTGCTAACAGTCGCTCCAGTTTTTTTTTATGTTTCTGTAAAACAAATCCAGTATAAATGAGCAAATCAGCAACAAAATGATTTATTTCTACATAATGTAATGTTGTTTGAACTGTCACCTGATGTGCTTCATAGAACATGTCTATTCTCTCTGCACTGAATGTGAGCTCTTCGAGGCAGGAGCTGCAAGAACCAAAAAACATGTTATTATATTTCACCCAAAAAATAGCAAACTTTAAAAACAGCAACATTTCACATTTTTGGACACTGGCAATATAACTTTACCACATGTATGTTTATCCGTCCTAAAAAAGAAGCAGGATAACAAACACACCAGCCCTCAGTTACATGTTCAAGTCTCCATTGTCCAAAAGGTTTAGTCACAGTTCAAATGTAGTTTTAGAACATGAGGAACTACAAGAACATTCAAAAGATGGGTTTTTAAGGGAGTAAAAAAAGAAAACAAAATAATAAAAATACATTCCTGGAAGTGTTAAATATTCTTTAGCTGCAAGGTGCTTGTTGGACACCTTCAAAATATCTGCTTTCATTTCTAGTGATTAAAATGTATTTACCCCTTTGGGTGTTTTTAATGACTAAAATGCTTAACGTTTAAGAAAATGCATTTGGAAAATTGCTAGAAGGTGTGATATAATAACCACTTAAACTAATATGTCAAACCTGACATTACTTATTAAGACTTGTATCCATATGCTGTTCAAGAAAACCTTTTTTTAAACTTTTTATTTAAAAGGACATCCCATAACACATAACATTTGGTATTAACATTCAAAACACATTAGTAATTGACTTTAATAACACTATGACCTAATCCGAATCAAATTGCTTTGCAGCGTTTATTTTATATACTATATTTCCCTAATAAGAGAATATTTTACATATTTCATTATCTTGTTGTAAAGATCTGAGGGAGATGTCTCTGCTAACTCTATAAATACTGAACATAGAGCAACAGGCTTTCTTCTGTCACATTGTGATATGAGCACTTTTCAAAGCCACAAACCTAATGAGTGTATTTTGAGCACGTGCAGGGTTCTATAGCAGCTTTACAGGAAACCTCTCACCTTATGGTTGACTTGTCTGCGTTGAGTTTGACCGCCTCCAGGATGAAGGTGGTGGCTGCAGTGTGACTCTGCTTCAGCGCGATCCGCTCCACCTGCTTCAGCTCGGCCTGATCTGCAACACAAACACACTGTGAGGACTTTATATATTCTCCATGGACACGACAGACGCGTTTAACTCCTATAAAAGGATGTGCGATCCATACTCTCCAGATTGACGTGCAGAATGGAAATCAATCATGATTTGCATGTGAATGGGCCCCTCAGCTGCATCAGCCAGGGGTCCTTTGTTTGTTTGCATGGTGAACATTGCACTTTCTATATAATTCTGCCATTATGAAGAGTCGGAATGCTGCAGAAGTTGGACAAAACATGGAGAAAACAACCGAAGCAGCAGCCATGACAAAGTAGGAGCTGTATTGCATGCAAGTCTGCTGTCAATATGCATTTAGGAAAGACCTGCTACTAGCTGTTAACAATCGGATGTGTCCCCATCATCAGTTTGGACTAATGTTGATTGAAATAGTCCAACATGGTGTTTCTAATGTGTTGAGTGGAACCGTTTGAATGACAAAGGGAACCAGAGGAATATAAAGCAGGCAGCAGCAGAAATGACTAATAAGAGCTTAAGACTGGCAAATGACCCAATCCTCTCCTTACAGATCTTACATATAACATGTAGCTTAGACAACATAAACAACTCGGAGCCGCAGAAACCCGCAAACACCTAGGCAGCTCCTCCACTCGGGGAGAAACCGGAAGCTGCGATGGGGACAGAAGCGCCAGAATCGGCGGCTCACCGAGGACTCCGGGGTCCGCCTGAGGGGAGAGCAGGCTCCGGTAAGAGACCTCCACAAGCTCCCGGTAGCAGCTCGTGATGAAGACCGAGGGGTCCGCGAGCTGCTGCAGCCCTCTCTGCACAGACTCACACAACTCCATTTTGCAAAAGGCGGAGCCACACCACGTGACAGATCAGCTGATCAGCGTGTGGTGGAGCAGCACGGGGCGAAATCCCTGGGGGTCGACCAGAGGAAGGTTTGGGAGCGATATTTATGGGGAGGGGATTGGTCTTTTGGGAGTTTATGTGTTGGTTTCCATGCGATGTTTCCTGTTAGTGCTCCACAGACTGAGAGCTATGTCTCTGCAGTTACATCTGCATGTGTAATGACCACACTGAAACAGATGGGGGGGCTTTTCTGTCTCATTCTGCTGCTACACCCGAATTTCCCTATAAATAAAGATCTTATCTTATCCCACTGAAAACTAAAAATCTAATGGACTTCGTGGACAGTAATTACATGTACTTAAGTAAGCTTACTTTATTACAATGTTGGGGTATTTCCATTTCCTTCTATTCCCTATTTTACTCTTCACAGGCAACTATTCTACTTTAACTGCACTAAAATTCTTGAATTATGTTATAGGCTATATAGAGATTAATAATACAAAATATAATACAAATGGATATATCGGTTAACATATGTTTTACTTAGTAGAAGTAGAAGCTCAGCTGTAGCATTAAAGGATGAACACATCAAAGCACTATTTCCAATTAAATAATATTGTATTATTCTTAACTGGGCCATTGTGCAGAATTAAAAAAAAACATTATGCTAATAATTTGGTAGCCAACTTCCACTTAATATATATCCAGGTCTTTGCTCAATGTCTACACTGTGGTAAAATGTTATATAGAAATCTTATAATCTTCATCTGTTTAATGTAAATGTATGTTGACCCATACACATATCTATTCGTACAGTTAGCTCTATAGTGCATTATCGATGTATGTCACTCATGAAGCCAAGATAACACTGAGGACACTCTTTTTACTGCAGAGATGAAACCAGAAATCTGTGGTTTTCTGTTGAAGCAGGAGATGAAGTGAAACCAAGTGATTATTAATTAGAGCGTTAGAGTTGTGTAGAAACTCTGCAGCCTACATCCTGCTGGTGTAAGAGAAGAAAACACCGGCCACTTTACAGATTAATTTCAAGAGCATTGTCTCTCTTTTACTAATGGCTTTACCACATTAAGCATGTTACAGTTTAACTCAGTAGTTATTTATTTAAGTGAGTCATTTCTCTTCTCATAAAGCAAAGCAGAACTGAGCATAGTGTCCTATTTCCCTGTTATAGACCAGGATAAACAGATGGGGATTGTTGAGATGTTGTGTAAAGGATTCATAAATACTTTGTACTTCCAATGTTCATTTCTGCCGAGTGAAGGCAGCTCACACCCTTTTAATCCCCACATCATTGTCTCTGTGGTTTTGCTGCACTTATCACTACAGGGCCTGTGCACTTGGTCATCATGTTGACCTGATTCTCCATATTAATCATCTGCATGCTGGTGTTTTTCACAAGGGGAACTTCCCTGCCTGTTAGTGAGCAGAGGAGGTCACTTTTACATTTCCATCATGTCAGGAGAAAACATGTAATCAGTCTGTTCTGCAGTCTAGACAGAAACCTTGTGACAACAAACCATAAGAAGAAAGGAAATTCCCTTTTGCATAAAAAATACAACTGTTTTATTGTTTTTATGTACTGTAATTATGCTGCTTGTAGATGTAGGCTACTAAAACTCTTACTTTAGGGTATTTTAAATCACAACTGAAGACCTATTTGTTGTCTAAGTGCATGTACTGTATTTTAAGTTGTAAACATGTTTTATTCTATTCAAAGTGCACTTGTAACCCATATCTTGAAGGTTACTGCATGAGTTCAGTTTTATTTTGTTGCTGACTGCAATGATTTTCACTGTTCACTAAGTTTGGAAAAACTACAAATAATGTATCTAATGTCATATGAAATGTTGCATGGGATATTGATGCTCCATGGGAAAAACGGATTCTGTCAAGCAGTTCTTAAAAGCTCTCCCCTCTGTGGCAAATGTTTTGTAGTACCTTAATTATTTTTAATATTTACTTATATATATGCTCTTTATGTATTTTACACACCTGCATGGCTCGATATTAAACATTGATACGACCATGACCCATCAGTGTCAAGAGGTCGCAGTGATTTCACTTATTTTCGTAAGAGCAGGTTTCCTCCAGCAGAAACTAACGGGATAAAGCAGGGAAAACGATATATTGTTTTTAAACGTTGCCTTTTGTCGGCTATCTGCATCACTTTTATAAACCATAATTTCAGACAGATCGTTCATTAAGAGAGGAGCTGCTATCTCTGTCCCGGCCACGCGCTGCAGTCTCGCGCTGACCTCTGACTCGCGCTTTGTCCAAAGTCCATCCCGGCTGCAGGTCGGTTGTGAAATAGGTTATCCTTCACTCTCTCCCAGCTGTAAGACATGCTGTAAGACATGCCTCTCCTCCTGTGCTCCCCCCTGCTGAGTCCCCTCTCACGTCTTGTTATTACATAATCAGAATATTTGTTTTCTAAGTGAAACTGCTCCATAAACCTGATTTATATTTGACATGTCTCCCAGTCACACACACTGAACGCAATGCCAAACATTATGATTAGTCATATTCTGCCGTGTAACCCATTATCCTTACATTATGCAGCGTTTTAATAATTCTTTCAAAATAAAAGCCTGTCTCAGTTTGAAAATCGAATAACTGCCGATATAAATGAACCCTTTCTATAAACAGTAACCTCCTATTCTGCAGTATCTTTTCAATGCACCCCTCTCCTAATCTATTGAACAAAACAGGCTGTTTTCTTTACATTATTATGATCCCTCTTAAAGTTGAAAGGAAACACATTATTCTGATTACACAATAAATGTCAGAATGCGGATCATTTTCTAACTTTACCACTGCATTTTAACCTTTTTAACATTTATGCTTTAACATGTCCTGTAGCTTTCAAAGATGCACGATCGACCCTCTAGTTTCTCAGCTTGTGTCCTATTGACGTATGAAAGCTGTCAAAACAAAACAAAAGAGTCATGTGTAGGCTAAGCCAGAAGTTGCCGGATATTTGAATAAAGGTTTACAGTGTTGCGTTATGGGGGAATAAAGTTAATTTCACCTGAGCTGTAAATCCTATAAAGCTTTTCTTGCAGGTGAAGTGATGTTGGAGAGCCTCTGCTGCGTTGCAAATATAAACGCACGCTGATCTCCGTCCCTATTAAAAAATACACATTACATTACATTTTATTCCAATTTTCTGTTTTGTGTTCAGGTGAATCCTTACATGCAGAGGAAGAAACAATTTAGTCTAAGTTTTATTTCCCGCCACTGACTGTCTCTTCGTGCTAACGATGGCAAACTGGAACATCCCCTTTAAGAGGGCTCTGCAGTAATATGACCTTGGAAAATGTGTGCATTTTCAACAACAATGGAGCATATTTTCAACAGCTGATTATAAGACAGCGATGTGACAAGGAGGGATTTTTCACCTTTTAATGTTCTTGTCAATATAATTAATTGTAAGCTCGGGTTTAAAGTAACCCCAAGGCACGATCTGACTCACATTTCTACCGTTCTTCTGCTGGCCCTGTTTTTATTTTTCCAAAATATAACTAATGCAAATCTGAAAAGTGTGCTAACTGATTTTTGCATGATGTAATCATTTGTGAATCTGCCTGACAGTCGAGGCCAGTGTCTGTTGTCTGTCTCGGTGGCTTGTTCTCATTCTTGACAGCCTCTGCGGATTGTTGCCGTTTGGAGAGATGCCGGTAACGTGAAAGACTCAAATGAATCACAGCTGTTAACAACAAAACCTATTTTAGATTATTAATATAATTCTGCATTGTCGCAGTATATTGCTCTCCAACATTAACACGAGTTACATGCATGCAGACCTCGGGGGTCACCACCTCAACCATTATATGTTGTTATACAGATTAGTGGGAATAAGATAAGGTCCTTATTGCAAAGTGATTTCTACGAGTGTGGAAGTGACCTGACCTACAGTGTCCTCACTTTACAATTTACACTTATACAAGATCATAATGTTACATCTTCTCCAAAATAACAGACGACTGGTGACATTTCAAAAAAATCTCCTAATGGGTTATTTAATTTAAAAACCCTAACTCTCATCTTGTTAGTTGTAACATTTAATTATCGTGTTTTATGTATTTGAATAGTTCAGCTCCTCAGCTCATCTGAATGCTATTATCTACAGTGCAACCACCATTTGGGATAGACGTAAATTCACTCATAGTCAAATAAACTGCACGTTTTTGATGTAGGAGATAAAGAAACCTACCATTTGTTTGCCTGATTCAATACTCTCTAGTCCAATGATCCAATGTTTTACCTTTCCTTTTTCCGCCTGTAGCATAATCCGGGTATACCTGAGTGTATTCGAAAACTTTCTCCCATGCGAATTACGGTCATTGGCAAATAACGTGAATTAGGACACGGGCGTTTTAAGTGTTGCCTTACCAAACACTACCCTATAACGCTTTGAATGGATGTTATGGGAGAATAAATAAATAAAAACAGTAGGCTTCACTTCTGCAACCTATGCTACAATCAATATGAATGCTCCAGTCTAATACGCTGCGTAAATACGCAAATATCACAGACATTCAGTAACAACGTTTAGTCTGACATGTTGACGTTAACACGTAATCCCTAAACTGTGGTTATGTAATGCATGGGATAGTCTGGTTTGAAGTGACGCCAATAAATCCACCTATTATCACCATCCTATTCCAGTCTGCAGCATTTAATATAAATTAGTGTCTGACTGCTTTTTGTGAGATGCAGCCTAACTAAACTACAACTAAAGTTTTATTTTGTACTGCAGCAGCTTTTTATCTTTAGTCAGTGGGGCAAATATAATTTTTTAAGCATGTTTTGGTCGATCTACAATCAAAAAATGTTGTTGGCAAATATGAAATGTTACTAGAAATATGCACAATGTAGCCTATATATTATATATAATTAAAATTAACCGTACAAAATATTTTCTAGCCTATGCATTTGCCTTATGCCACGATGCAGTCTAAAAAAGCTCCGTACATCCAGAATATAACTACAACTTAATTAAGCATGGAGGAGCATGAAACCACATCTCCCAAACCACCGGCTCCGGGGTCAGGACCTCCATGTAACAATGAGGCCCCGAGGAGGAATAACCACTGAATCCATCGTGATTCATATCTGGTTATTAGCTTATAACACAACCACCAACAGTAACCAGAGGAGAATTATTTAAGATCCCTGGAGGAAAAGACTGGCCTTTTTCCCTTTGTGAAGCATCGTCTGTTCAACCACGTTTTAAAAGTAATTTCAGCTTCATTTGTTAAAACAGATGATAAACCCTGGAACTAATCTACACTCCTCTGATCTGGTTCAAGAGTTTATTTGTTGAACAAACAAACAGCCGCTGGGATCAGATTTGGCTGTTTAAGGGTAATTTTTAAGGCAGCTGGTAGGAGGTGAAAATTGCTTGCAGATAAAAACAACAGATCCCAAAGCAATGCCTGAGTGCTGTGTGTGAGGGTGTGTGAGTGTGTGTATATGCACATGTGCTGGAGAAAAAGAGATTTTTTTTGCAGAGTGATTCTGCCCCCTGTTGGGAAAAAAAACCCTCTCCATCCCCTCCCCCTGAAAGCACTGCCTGCTGCTTTTATAACGCTTTAATTATTTATTATTTTAACACTAATCATCATATTTCATGACTTTTGCTCACTTGTGCTTTTTATTTGGTGAACAACTTATTTTTGAACTGTATGCATAAATCACACTGAATCACAATAAAGACATAAATAAAAAATATATGAAGCCTATCAGCATATAATCGCCTGAGAATTAACAATATGATTGATGAATCCCACTTAAATGCGCAGACAGAGGACGCCCTGCAGAAAAAAGAGCCATATAGAATCTGTAATTAACGTCTCCCTGTTAAGTACCTCATTAACGTGGTTATATATGGAGCTAATTAAATTATTGTCCTGCAGAGCATATTCTCCTCTTTATTGAATCATTCTGATGTGTACTCCGTCAGATATGGTGGTGAAAGAAGCACGGATGATGACGAACTCCCCCCCCCCCCCCCCCCCCCCCACCACCTCCTGTCCCCAGAGGTCAGCATGGGGTCAGCGTCTTGCTCAAGGACACTCCAGCAGAGGCAAGCAAAGTCCTGCAGGCAAAGCGTAAAACACGTGATTGTGCATGATTATAATTGTCAAATGTGTAATTGTGAAAGTGCCGACGGCTCTGTTAATACCCTTTGATGGAAATGCATGGCGGTAGGTGGTAACAAAGAGGACGCGCGCACGGTCACGCGCCTCGTTGGCCGCTGGGTGGCAGTGGTGTGGTTTCTCTCAGAGAGGGAACAAAGAAAGGAGGGAGAGAGAGAGGGGGAGGCTGTGTGTGTGTGTGTGTGTGTGTGTGTGTGTGTGTGTGTGTGTGTGTGTGTGTGTGTGTGTGTGTGTGTGTGTGTGTGTGTGTGTGTGTGTGTGTGTGTGTGTGTGTGTGTGTTTGTGTGTGTGTTTGTGTGTGTGTTTGTGTGTGTGTGTGGTGTGTGTGTGTGTGTGTGTGTGTGTGTGTGTGTGTGTGTGTGTGTGTGTGTGTGTGTGTGTGCGTGTGTGTGTAAGGGGGGGAGGAGAGGGGGGTCTCCCTTGTGACAGGACATATATGGAAATTTGCATGGATAACATTCACCTCTACCAGTGCGCATGCCCGCTCTAATTCACCACCGCAATATGAGTTGGTGCGCGCTCCCGTCACTGGATAATGCCCAAAATGTGGACTGGGCTCCTTGGTTTTGTGACGTATAGATGTATACATCCATAACCTAAAATGATCCTTCTATAGCCGCCGTGTGTGTGTGTGTGTGTGTGTGTGTGTGTGTGTGTGTGTGTGTGTGTGTGTGTGTGTGTGTGTGTGTGTGTGTGTGTGTGTGTGTGTGTGTGTGTGTGTGTGTATTCTGACAATAAAAGCTTTTCGGGGGTTCATCGTGATTGTAATTACAGCCCCCCCCCTTAAAGCCTGTCTGTCACAGTTACAATATGGGAGGCCGATGTGTGGCGGAGGGATATTAAATGCAAATATCACCTGATTCAATAACAGGGCTTACAGTCTTTAACCTGCTGTTCACCTTTTATATGTGCAGCGCTGCAAGTGCATATTAAAAAAAAAATGAAAATATACGATATTATATTCTAATTCAACAAAGGCTTATCCGCTAATAAAGGATAAAATATAATTGGCCAACTAATTAGTCTCATGAATATGTATCTTGTGTCACAGATGTAGGCTATGATAAAATAACATAATTATAAACTATATTTTTTGTATTTGTATAACCATTAATTGTATCAACATTTTGAACAACAGTCCCTTTTTTATAGTCTTCTTAAATAATACAAATATAATTTAATTAAAAATAGTTTTGTGTCAGACACATTTGAAAAGGCTGGAATACAAATCTGTCTATCATCAGGTATTTTAAATTGATTTTTTTAAATAGGCAGGCCTACTATAAGGCGCATATGTTGTGTTTTATGGTACGTAAATACGAGGTGCTGCCGGTGTTTCCCGGAGCAGCAGCTGTTCCTCCTCCTCCTCTCTGCCGGTGAAAAGCAGCTTCCTGCCGGCTGCGGATCCTCCTGTAGCCGCTGACGGAAGCTCTATTTCCGCATGATTTGTGCTCGGCTCCCCGGCACTGCAGCTCCGCACCGAGCACGTCTTAAACTGAGAGAGTATTTAAGCAATTACATGTCTTTAACAAAACGTGTCTACAGTGTTTAAAAGGAATTAAACACGATGTTTTTTCGGAAATATTTTCACGGTGGACCGGCCATGTTTAGCCCGCTGCTGCCGGAGGACGGCAAGCTGTGAGGGTGTTTTATAGTTTAACACTTGTTTGGCTCTACAAAGCATTAGTTAAATACAACTAAATAGCTTTATTTTATTGTATCTATGTTATATAAATTCACCATAACCTAACAAAAGCCAATCCGGTTTTAACATCTGTTTTGTAGCATTGTAAAACCACTGAAGTTAATCACTGTTTTTCTGCTGGTCTGAAAGTCGTAGGCTATATCTTCCTTATGTTGTGCCCATATAAAAGGTTTTTTTAATGCCACCACTGTGTGTGTGTTGTTGTTGTTGTTGTTGTTGTTGAATGGTTTATTCAGACCTGCTGAAGGCTCATTTTAGTCAGTCCACATGTTAAAGCCTCAATCAGGCAGAGCTATGGATCAAAGTGAGTTAAGTGAGTAATTGAACTTTGTGGTTACAAAGGTTACAGTCTCAGCTGACATGTTGCCAGAAAAATCTGCTGACCCCCCCCCTCAGCTCCCACAGGTTGACTGTTTGTTCCAAGAGTGTGTGTGTGTGTGTGTGTGTGTGTGTGTGTGTGTGTGTGTGTGTTTTCATTTTTGCAGGCAGTGCAGAGGAGTTTTAGTTAAGGAGGAACAGTCTTTATATCATAGATCAAGCATTAACAATCATGTCTATTTCTCCTCACCGTCTTGTCCGTCTTCTACAAGGTCATCTGTGTTGTTGGGTCCAGTCTTTGAAGCCCGGACTAAATGGTACACACCTGCAGATATAATTGTTTTCTGTTTGCATATTTGGGGAAAAGCAGACATTTCAACTCAAGGCTAGTTTGATAGCTGCAGCAGAAATATAAAGGGCAGCTGAGCATAAAAGGATTGTTTAGATTAAAAATGAAAAAGCTTTGGTAAATATGTTTTAGGGTGCTCTGAAATAGCCCCAACACGCTCTGTTTTTTTTGGCATGGTGTGAAAGCTAACATAGCCTATTCATTCCTGAAGGCTGTTTTCACATTCAAGAACCAATTAACCTTACAAATATAAGCTTTGTCCTGTAGACTAAATTATATTTCAGGCTTGCTCAGACGTGAACTGTAAATACCTAGAGAAAATCAGAAAGACAATGAGGAGAAATCTTTTTCTCCCTTTTTAGAATGAATACTTTAATATTTTTAGGCAGCAGATCACACATGGTCCAAATGTTGCTGCAACCTTTTAAACTCTCTTACATATGCTGACACATACACGCATATTCAAACTTCTTATTTTGTGTTTATGCAGCAGAGACACTTAGAGGATTATTATGCTGCTCATACCATTAAGGTGTTAGATACTAGAAATAAACTAGATGGGGAAACACACGTTATTGTTCACAAAAACAAATCCCATACATACATTCAATACAAATACATTCACACATCTTAATGGTGAAGTGTGCTGAATAAAAAATAAAGAAAACCGTAAACAGAGGAAAGGCAGGCGTCCACTGCAGCCCCCGCAGATTAAAACACTTTACAATCAGGCAGGTTGAAGGACGGCCCTCAGGCGTCTCAGTTTCCTTCTACGTGGGGTCTTAACCGAGGATCAACTTTCACGCAAGCACTCCCAAAGAAGGATGTTTCTTTGTTCCATCAAGACCAGTCCACACAGCATCTCTCTGCCTCGGTTCGACAAAGGAAACAGTAATTATGAGAGATTCAGGATGGACCATAGTTCCCTCACACTGTACATACAATACTATAAAATAGTCATTCATTTATAAGGTTTTCCATTCACACATGCATGGAACATTTTAAATATTTTCCGTGCTGTTTCTCTTCCTTCCACTTTCCTCCAAATGCAAAGTTAATTGGAGATTGGCGGAGCGGAGTGTAAGCACAGATTCATTGTTTGGTGATACAAAATGTAGCTGATGGGTGCAGAAATGTGAGGCCGCCGTCGGTTTGTGTGGAATGAATACAATGTTGGACACAAAAGGAGCACAGCAGAAAGAAAAGTGTCAATCTCCACCTGACTCAGAGAGCCCATTACAGGGTGAGAGAGGAGTGTGTGTGTGTGTGTGTGTGTGTGTGTGTGTGTGTGTGTGTGTGTGTGTGTGTGTGTGTGTGTGTGTGTGTGTGTGTGTGTGTGTGTGTGTGTGTGTGTGTGTGTGTGTGTGTGTGTGTGTGTGTGTGTGAGCGAGGAAGAGAAAAGACACCCAAAGGTGTTTAAAGTGCATGCATCCATTCACTGTCATGATCAGCAGCCTGCGCCGGGTGCCAATCAGACTGAATTATTCTGCAGAGAATCGACTAGCAGGCAGTTGACCGATGACGGTTTCCTTTACGCCGAGACAAACACTAACTCTGCTCAGTCTGATTTCATTTCCTTCCTCTCTGTCACTCCTTTCATTGATTGGCTCCTGTGCTTTCAACTAGAACCTCTCTTTTATCAATCCCACCCCCCTTTACTTCCATTGCTGTTCTCCCTTTGTCCACAGCTCGTCCTTTTTTAGTGCTCGTGGCTGAGCAGTGATGAAATCTGGATTCCCTGTGGCAACAGGCGCCCTCCCGTGCACGTATGCAATGCATGTGCATGAGCGTGCATGTGTGTGTTCAGTTTTCAGGACAGGGCAGTGCAAGCAGCAGTCTGATCCATACTAATGTTCATTGATAGGAAAATCAATGGTGCATTGATCCAAGACTTGGCTCCAAGAGAGGGGGTGGGATGCATGTGTGAGGGCTGGTGGAAGAGCAACAGAAAGAGGAAGAGATGGAGGGAGAACATGAGAGGAAGGAAAGGATTAGGCAGATGAGGAGGGGAAAACGACAGGCCTCTGTGTGTCTGCAGGTGACAGAGATGGGGGGGCTGCTGCTGCTGCTGGGGGAGTATATGTGTGAACAACCTGCCCAACTATTCTCTTTTCCCTCTCTCTGCCTCACAAAAGCGGCTCTTGAGAGTGGATAAACAAGCCTCAAATGGAACCTGAGACGCAAAAAAGAAGAGGAGAAACAGGAGAGGAGAGGAGGAGGGGAGGGAGAAATCAATTTTCCCAGACAGAGGCAGGCTGGTCTAATGGAGGTCTAAAAGAAGAGGAGGAGGAGAGGACATATTTTCCTCTGATTACCTCCTGTAGCCTCCCCGGCAACAACTTGAAAGCTGGGTTCGCTGCAGCGGCCTCACATGTGCGACCTTTCCTCAGAAGGTATGGAGTCCACTCTTTCTCTCCGCACCAATCACATTTTTAAGTGGACTAGACAAAAAATCCCAACATGCAAAACCCCTGATTGCATAGAAAGCCACCAGTGACCCGATAGACTTAAAGGAAATCTTGTTCCATAAGCATGAATTCTCATTTTCTCTTTTGAAGCTAAGCTAATTATTTTCCAATTTGTATGCAGCCTGTAACCTTCTGTTATATCTCTGAGGGAGAAAATGAGCTGGATTAAAAGGATACAGGTTTCCATTTACCTAAGATGAATCATTTATAAAGTATAAAGGAAGAACATTTGTAATTTGTGTCTCTGAGATATCCAGAGTTCTCCTTTGCTTGTGAGTCTCTGTCGGACCAGGTCACCGTGTTCAATTTCCTGCAACAGGCCGTGATTGTTATAAATTGGGGAGTGAAGTGGACATTCAGTGCAATGCAGGAAATACAGCCAGAGATGTTCCAGTTCTAGCTGAGTGAGCTTTCAAATCTTGTTTGAGGCTCGCAAATGCATCTGCAATGGTAGGAAATGACAGGAACGCAGCATATTTCTCTTATTATTTTTCACGAAAAGAGCGGACAAGGTGGTGTTTTGGTTTAATGGTCTTGTAAAATATGACATATTAAAGACACTTGGAAGATAAGTATATCATCTTGTGATTATTTCCAGGGCTTTTCGTAAAATGGACATAACCTTTAACGTGCTTCTCCCTGCAAAGTGACTGCTTTCATTCACACGGCCATGACGCCATCTTCCAGGAAATGTCACATGGTCTTGAGGGTGGGAAATTGGAGGCACAGTTTCCCTCTCATTTACACGTTCCCATACAATGGGACTTTTCACACATTTGTAAGGTAAACGTTCTGTTTCTTAAACTAAATGTTGCCACCAGCCAGCAAAAGAGGAGTGTAAAGGCAGCAGTAGAACCAGGAAATAGAAAGAAAAAGGGCCAAAACAGCGACAGACGTGGCATCAAAACCCCTCTGTACGTAGTGATGTCCCTGTTAAACCAGCTATTACACAGCCTTTCAATGAACTTTTCCCTTTCTTTGGAACTCCTACTGTACAAATAAATATGTGCTGAATACAGTGTGTCTTTCCCAGGGGAAGGACACAGTGAAACAGCTAGTTTGAAAAGCTATTAAATGTAGCTGAAGGAGAGCTCAGTCACACTGACTGTCTGTGTGTCTGTGTGTCTGTGTGTAGGTGTGTGTGTGTGTGTGTGTGTGTGTGTGTGTGTGTGTGTGTGTGTGTGTGTGTGTGTGTGTGTGTGTGTGTGTGTGTGTGTGTGTGTGTGTGTGTGTGTGTGTGTGTGTGTGTGTGTCTGTGTGTCTGTGTGTCTGTGTGTGTGTCAGTCTGTCTGTCTGTTTTTCTGTCTCTCCTCTCGGTCTCGTCGGCCCTTTGTGTTTCCTGTCTCTCTCGGCCTGGGAGGTGAAAGTGGCTTCCATGGTAACGGCACACACTGTTTATGCCACCACGTCTCACTTCATCACAAGCTGTTGATGGCTTTGATTTGCATGTGTGTGTGTTGTGTGTGTGTGTGTGTGTGTGTGTGTGTGTGTGTGTGTGTGTGTGTGTGTGTGTGTGTGTGTGTGTGTGTGTGTGTGTGTGTGTGTGTGTGTGTGTGTGTGTGTGTGTGTGTGTGTGGCCTAGCATTACTATACTTGTGGGGACCTAAATCTGTTTACGAAGTCACATGTGAGGACTGGCTTCCCTTATGGGGACAAATTGGAGGTCCCCATGAGGGGAATCATTCATTTTAGGGTGAAGACTTGGTTAGGTTTAGGATTAGGGTTAGGGTAAGGGTTAGGGTTAGGCATGTGTTGGTTATGGTTAAGGTTAGGATAAGTCTCCAGGAAATGCATGTAAGTCAATGTAATGTCCCCTGAAGTGATGTATACATGGTACGTGTGTGTGTGTGTGTGTGTGTGTGTGTGTGTGTGTGTGTGTGTGTGTGTGTGTGTGTGTGTGTGTGTGTGTGTGTGTGTGTGTGTGTGTATGTCCCATTTCTGCAAAAATGCTTCTGAAACACACACATCATACAGGTGTTTGCGAGGACAGGTTAAATCCCCCAAAACAAGGGATCCCACTCCTCTAATATATAGAGAGGTTTGATTATGAGATGTTTTTATTCTATTTACCCTTTAAGAAACAATTACTCTTTATTTATAGCTCATATTCGGGATTTGAAACAAAGTTGTTTTTGTCATCTTAATCCCCCATTAAAACAATGAAGAATTCTGTAGATGCTTTAAAACCTCAACATATGCATTTATCTTATGTGAGGTTAAACTTTCAGAAACTTGAAACAAAACCATAAAAAGGAAATGGGCACTTTAGCTCTTATTCAAAAAATAAAAAGTAAACTTAATCATACTCATTTCCTCGTTGTGCAAGCTGATCCCGTTCACTTAACCACTTGAATTAGCCGCAGAAACAATGATTATGACTTCTTTTCACCAAAACCAGTCACCCCCAATTAGTGGAGTAGGGAGTGGGGGAGAGATGGAGGAGGGGAGGGGATATGGGAGGTGGTGAGAGAGAGGAGGGAGGGAGGGCCTGGCTAGCTGGACCCCCTGCAGGGCAGAAGGGGGGTAAAAATGGATTCCATACCAGAAAATCCATTAGGGCAGCGAGCAGCGAGGAGCTGGCAGCACAGAGCGGCCGCTGTTTAAAAAAAATGCGTCATTAGGTGTAATTTCTAAATTACAATCAGCATGTGCAGAATGATAAGGCGAGGATCTGACCGACTCATCAGGATAATCAGCGTAACGGCATGATTCATCTGGGCCGCAGAACAGAGAGACGAAACCCAGAGAGCAGGGGAAGGACGGAGGGATGGAGGGCGCATTTTCAATCTGGACTTTGGATGTTTATTTATCTATTTTTTAGATCCAGATAATTGCCGTGGGGGGTTGGGTGGCTCGAGCAACAAGTTAATGGAAAGCAAGAGTCTCTATCAATGCCTCTCTTCTTCTCCGGCCCTAAAGGAGAGACATGGAAAAATTGGTGAAAGTGAAGCGAAACACTGCGAGAGGAGAAAGGACGGGGACAGAGGGAGAAGAGAGGGACCGGGAGTCGAGGGGCCTCTGCGAGGGAGAGAGGAGGGGAAATGGCAGGAGGGGAGGAGTGAGAGACGGAGGGAGGGAGGGAGGGAGGGAGGAGAAGAGGTTAATTTGCACATATTAGAGAGGGCAGGATTTTTCATTAAAAAGAGATTGAAGTTGATATATGCCTGTGCGCTCCTGACACACTGTACACTCTGATTGTGTTAAGTCCTTGACAGAACAAAGGATTCCCCCCCTCTCTGTCTCTCTCCATCTATCTGTAACAGAAATGGCAGCCGGCTGCAGCATTTTGCAGCTTTATGGACTCTTTCATGGGGAACAGGAGCAGAGTGTCATATCACCTCCTCGATGCATACACTTACTTTTCATGCATCTTTGAATTCCCCCCGTGTGTGAACATTTGGTTCTCCTTCCCTGCTGCAAACAGGAAGCACAACTAGCCAACGCCTTATGATACTTATTCCCTGTGACTGAAGGAAGCTCTTAATGAAGAGGCTTTCACCACGATGTCACAGTTTAAGTCGGAGGTGCGCTTAAAAAAAGAAACTGGTTGGACACAGAGCTTTGTTCAGGTAAGACGATCCGGTGTCCGCCCGCCGCCCGAGGCCGACTTCTACCTGCTGCAGAAACAACAGAAACGATGATAACAACAGTTCTTTCTTCTCTGTGATCTGTTGTTTAGGACACACGCAACTTCTCTCACTTCTTTCTTCTTCTCCTCTCTTTTATCTCGCTTCCCTCCGGCCACATCTGTCCTTTCACGCTGGAGGGTTGTAGCTGATCTTTGACCTTAGTTAGCGCAGCCCTTGAGACCTCTTTCACACACACTCATACGAGCCTGCACACACAGAGAAGCAGATATTGATTGGCGATAGATAGATAGAGCACGGCTCCTGATAAGAAGGCCATATTTGATGTTTGTTCTGCCAGTAGAGAGAGATTAAATCACAATGAGCAGCCCGCTCCGTCCTTGGCTTCGTCCCTTCTCGAGGCTTCGCAGGAGTTTAGGGGTCGAGCTTAAGGGATGACGGGTGAGGGATTGTGGACAAGGGGAGCCCGGCCCGCTTAAATCCACTGTGGTGAGAGCCATTGATTAACGCAGCCGGCCTGTAATGTTATTCAAGGGTGTGTTTTTGTACAATTCCAACATTTCATGCACAACAACAACTGCTTCTATTCTAAAGACTTTGTTTCCACTCCCTTCTTGTGGACTGACAGGCATCAATACATGTCTGCAGGCCCACAATGGGTAAGAACACACACACTAACACACACACGCACGCATTACACACACAATAGGTCATTCAACCACTGCTGCTCTGCATATCTTGTTTAAGAATGTGATTTGTCCCCTTTTTTAAGGTATACTTTTGCAAACATGTGACACTTAGCATGTATTACCAGTAGAATATATTAAAATAGAAATGTTATAAAACATTGTTGTGCCTCAATTTAAGTACATCTGTACCTACTCACGCACATTCGACTGCGTAAAGCGGTCACATTGACAAGAATGTCACTGTGGGTAAGCGGAAAAAGTTAGAGCTGGAAACTTCTCAACGTCAACAGTCGCCATCTTGGCTACATAACAGAAGGGGAGGGGACGACAAGCTTGGGATTTTTTTACATTTACTTCCATTATAAGTAGATGTCAAAGTGGAAACTGCTTCCAAGAAAGCCCTTGTGCCGGAAATATAAATTCACACGTGGGTTTTCATTTGACAGCATTTCCCCTGCCTCTCTTTTTTCCCTCCTGATTGCTGTCAACGTTTTGACCTCAATTGTGTTCACTTGTTGTAATAAATCCTTCTCATCACTACAGCGTTAAAGGTTTTGTCCTATCGATTACCACCTAAGTGTGGCTAAATCAAAATGGACCATTCCCGGTTCCTGTAGCGAGTGACCTGGGTTTTACATTCGACCCTAAAGCCAAGCGCAGGACCCAAACCCCCAGTGGAAGAGCATGTGCACGTATAAAGGCGGTGTATGTTGGCCAGCACCGTCTCAAGGGTTGGGAGATTATGTCGACAAAAGGTGCACCTGGTGCTTTAGATTGAGTTTCTCTCCTCCCCTTCCTCCTTTTATCCCCCGTCCATCCCCCTCTCCCCTTCTCCTCTGACCATCTCCAACGTCACCCTGGGACTTTTAAAAGATTAGACCTGCACAGCTTTTATAATTGTGCCACTAATGCACGTCAAAAGACCGGAGAGACTAATGGAGACTTTTTCATAGCAGACAAACCTCTTCTACGATACTTTCTAGTTATGTTATTCTCAGATGTAATCATGTATGATGTGAGGGGGGATTATGGGGACTTTTCTCTATGTAACACACATGTCGTGGGTGTCTGGTGAACATAGGCTCAGTTACACAGTGTGAGTCCTTTTTATCACTATGTAAAAGTTCTAACAGTATCAAGGTTCACTCCAAAGGAAGTAAACTAATACAAATACCCAATTACAGATAAAAGTGAAGCAGTTCAAATCATAATCAAGTAAAAGCACTCTGCAGGCCCACTACGTCTGATATTATTGGTATTAATTGCGTGTTCATGGGAAATGTAGTTTGTTCTATTTATAATATTTTAGATTTCTATAATGTTTTGTTTAAATATTGGATTATTTTAATCAATAAGGGGAAAAAGTCAATGTTTTTTGGTGCAATGGAAAAAGAGAAGAAGACACTGTTGATGCTGCAATGAATGCCTCTTATGTTATAAGATTTTATGTTTTTATATAACAGTTCCCAAATAAATGTTTTTTATTCAATTGCTGCCAGATAAATGTAAAGGTGAAAGGACAATATTAACCTCTGAACTGTGGTTAATTAAATGTATAAAGTAGCATTAAATGGAACTATAGGTATGTGTACAAATCCACTAAGCTTTCAATAATTAGAATTTATTTTACATTTTCACATCTAATTGGAGAGTTATGGTTCAACACTAAAAACTGTTAGCATTCAATCAGAAAAATCTATTTTTTGTTACTGAATGAATCAAATCAGCCTCTCTCTTTGTTAAAATGAACCTTATAGAACCACTCTGCTTTTCATGTCTTATATTTGATGCCACAGCTGTTTTTAAGATGTCATTTCTGTAATAAATTCTTTACACATGTTGCATTAAGGCTTCTTGTGTCCACGGATGTTTTTTCAGGTTGAAATACATTTACAGTTCACCAGGAGAGCCCTTTTTGTTCTCCCTCTCTGAAGAGAAACACCAGAGATACAAGTTAGCAGACGGCTCCTGTGTGTGTGTGTGTGTGTGTGTGTGTGTGTGTGTGTGTGTGTGTGTGTGTGTGTGTGTGTGTGTGTGTGCGTGCGTGCGTGCGTGCGTGTGTGTGTGTGTGTGTGTGTTTCAAGGTCTGCGTGATGCACACACACACACACACTTCTGAACCCCTTGAAAACATCACCGCCATCTTTTACAGGACTAATATCTCATCGCGGTTTATGCAACAAGTCCTGCACACACGCGCGCACACACACACACACACACACACACACACACACACACACACACACACACACACACACACACACACACACACACAGCCTTTAAAGCTCTCTCGGCTCCCCCATCAGTGAAACTGAATCAGCTGCGTGCTTGCGTGCGTGCCTGCGTGCCTGCGTGTGTGTGTGTGTGTGTGCGCTCTAGTTGAAAACACACACACTAGCCTTCCCTTACAGCCCAGGGGTCTCCAGTCTGCATAATAAATGAGGCCTGCTGATAGGTGGATGAACAGGGGAGGGGGAGGGCTCACTCATATATACACACACACACACACACACACACACACACACACACACACACACAGTATTACGGGTCTATACCATTTAACAGCTGTTGCCGGAGGAGAAATCCCAGGTCTCTTTACATGCTTGTTGTTCGCTCATTTATCGTGATTGCAGCTCCTCCTCTCTCTCTGATCTTCCTGATTTCTCTCCTAAAAAACAGCCTCTGCAGGGATGTTTTCTGCAGTGTCCTTGAGCAAGGCACTTCACACTCACCTGCAGCTTTTAATACGTGATGTTTGTCAGCTAATCATAAAAACACAAACATACGGGGATGATTATAAGAGGATTTTAGGCTGATCATTTGATATACATGAAACTAAATCACTAGCAATGCTTGATGAATACCTAAATCAAATCTGTCAAGTATAAAAAAAGATAATTTATAACACACCTCTCCTTTACCTCATCAATTCAATGTAATTATTTTACACGGACACTCATGAAGTTCCCCGAACTGGCCATCACTAACCAGAGTTATTTCATAATATCTCACATAGCCAACCATTTGGAAGTAATTATCGGTAATGATCTGCCGTTGACTGATCTATTTTTACCTGATGATCAAACCAGATCTAATCTGAGAACTATATCACGTCACATTCATTATAATCTCCACACACACATCCATCTCTGCCAGCCCCACCTGTCCCTGTAATGGAGTTTCATTCTCCACCCATTCACACTCAGGGTAAATACAGGAAATACACTGAAGAGGTTTCTTATGTGTGCAGGTTAGATGTAAGCATTTTAAATGGGAATGCATTATGTTTCTGAGTGAGTGAGTGTGTGGCTTTAGACCTGTGTACGATACATTTCTGGCCCTTTTTTGCATTATGGGCTAACAGGTTACTTTGGATACTTAACTTAACACACAATCACTCACGCACTCACAGTTCGGCAGTGGCTCAGTCAGTAGGGGCTTGGACTGGGAGCTGTAGGGTCGCCGGTTCAAGTCCCGACCAGACCTAAATTATGGGGTGTGGACTGCTACTTGGAGAGGTCCCAGTTCACCTCCTGCCCTCCCGTGGTACCCTTGAGCAAGGCACCGAACACCCCCCTATAGATAGTACTAGACTCCTGGTATAGGATGGGTTAAATGCAGAGGCCAAATTTCAGTGTGTGTGCTATGTGCTCTGCATGTGTGACCATTAAAGAGGGTTTAATCTCTCTTAATATATCCCTCTTTTTTTTGGCAAATAAATACAAATATTGGAAAATATATACACCATCACAATCATGCGTTTAAAGCAAATTGACTAGCCAAATAAAAAATGCAACTTGCAAAGAAAAAGGGAGTTTATATATAAGTTTAATTGAATTTATACATAATTTAGTGCACTTCTGTATGTGGCTCCCCTGCAGTTTGCAGCTGTGGTCGATGGACTTTAAAATACCACAGTGGAGGTCACCATAAGAGACAGCAGGCTGTACAATCTCATCCAGTTGAAATATAAATATAATAAGAATATAGTGCAGAATTAATTGATTAAACTGAAAGAATGCTATCAAAAACACCACTACATTAGTACAATTAGAAATACTGTACAATATGGTTATATTAAAGGTTTAGGAAGTGACAAATCACTCACTGTAGGCTTCATGTATGTTACAATACACACACCATGTGTAACAGAGGCTACATGCTAAGTAGTTGAAATACACGCCAGAGCCACGGAGTGTAATCGCTTCCTGCTTCACATAACCGTATTTAAAACCCTTACCCTAACATTTAGACAGAGTGTAGAAATTATCATAATTAAAAACCATTTTTGCATGCAACATTTTGTTCTAAAAATCTCGCGTGACTCAACATAATCGCGGGTCCTCAGAAAAAAACGAACCCGCTGCAGGCTGCAGGAGAGCCGGGCTCTGCAGAGCTGCATTTCCCCTCTCGAAGGGGGAAAAGCAGATTACCGATCACCTCTTCTCCCCTCCTCTCCCCGCTGAGGTTCATTCTCTCTCGGTGCTCGGTGTGGGTTTCTGAGCTGCTTTCTGCTCGCCGGTAGGCAGCGGGGGAGGAGCGGCTCTCTGGCCGGGCAGCAGTGCACTACAGGCGGCAGGAGAGCGGAGCAGGAGCCGCTGAGTCCCGGAGAGACGTTGCAACACGCCCGGCGATGAACGCTTAAAGGCGTCTGCAGATCAACAGTTCCCCCGCTTACAGCTACATATAACCAACGTTATTTATACAGCCTTTTATATCCGAAATAAAGTGTTAATTTGTAGGCTACTATTTCTTTGTTTGCAGTTTTCTTTTAAAACTTTGAAAGAAATGTCTTAACTGATCTGCAATATAATAAAAAATAAATAAATAGTGGATGGGATTTATTTTTTGCTTTAATATTTGGTGTAACATAAAAACACCAACATACAAAGAGATACGTTTTTTTTTTATATATATATATAGTTTTAAAAAAAAAGTTGTTATTCATTCTAAAAATATTTTTGTATTTAGACAAAACATGTTATATTTTTCTGTAATTGTTTGCAGGTTTTATTCAAAGTTTTTAGTAATTGTTTCTCAACTGTAAGAATCCTATCTATTTTTGCTGTGGAAAATGTAGCTAGGTACATGGTGTGTTCTAGGATGTTGTTTAAATGATTTCATTGATCTAAACTGCAAGTACTCATGTGGTACAGTACTAACATGTCGTTATTGGGAGCTTTTCTTGTCTGTATTGAGGGACAGAGGGTGTTGTAGTGTACAGATTGTACAGAAGCAGTCATTTAAGACTACATGAATAAAACTGAGTAGACTGGCCTTTCAAAATAAAATGACCAATGGTGCAGTCTTTGTACCTTAAGGACATGAAGCAAGAAGCTCAAAGGTGACTGAACTGGAAAGATAGGATGTGTGTGTGTGTGTGTGTGTGTGTGTGTGTGTGTGTGTGTGTGTGTGTGTGTGTGTGTGTGTGTGTGTGTGTGTGTGTGTGTGTGTGTGTGTGTGTGTGTTAGGGGTTGACAGAGGAGTGTCACTAGCCAGAAGAATACGAGCTATCTGAGAATGAAGAGGGATGAGGCAGAGTCCTGCTGCTTCTCCTCACCACCATTATCCTACAGGAGGGAAACCTGTGGGGGGCACGCACACACACTAACACACACATTCAAACACACACACCCTGGGAATCTCCTCAGCTGTTCCCCCTTCTCTCTCCTCCTCTTCCTCCTGCCTAAACACCTCTGCTCTGCGGCTCTGGTTCCTCTGGGCTCCGGATCGGGGCCCCTGCAGGTTCCTGGCCAGGATGGGGCTCCTAATGGCAGCCGCTCTGTGATGATTTACGCTGCATTACTGTACATACTGCCTCCTGCTGATGGTTTATTACATCTCTGTTTTACTGCTCTTTGGTCTCTCTCTGAGGCTGGGGTCTAATTAAATAATGTAACTGAATTACCAAACATATGCCAGAACCTGTGTAGAAATTACTCATGGTTAACTTGTTTTATGGTTGTGCGTTCATTTCTGCTTGGCTGGAGAGGGGTTCTCAGTTCATCCAGGATGATAAAGAGGAAGATGGTAACACTGAAGGTCTGGGAAAATAAATGTTCTGCAAACCAGCAGCTTACCAGGATCTATGTTTCATGCACATTTAGGTGAGTGTGTGCAAATGGTTTATTTTAATTTAGGAAATAGGAGAATTTCTCAGTTCATAAAGGAATACTGAATCTTTCAATTAAATAAAAACAGCACATTTGGACGGTGACAAATTAAGAGTGTGTCTTGAGCTGTGGTTACATTTAATTCAAATAAACAAGTAACTATTTTAAATGCTGTTTTTTTTTCTGTTGCATCATTTAATAAAACATTAATTTATATATGTTCAAAAACGCATTTTGGGGCCCCTCGTAATACTACATCAGTATGCAGATGGTAGTTCCCCAATAGCTAATTCTAGCAAAAATCATCTGTTCCCTTTTTGAATTAATTTGTATGCATGGTCCTGTGTATACAAAACTATAAAAATAATGAGTAAAGAAAACAGAAAGGTATACCTACATTTTAAATGCATAATGTGTGTGTAGCCTGTTTAGAAATAATTGCAAGCTGTGGAATTTTTATTTTTTTCAATCTCTTCTGTTTAACTCTGCTTAAGCTATCTTGGTTGGAGTTTTTTGGAAAACAAAAATGCAAAACAATAAAGAACGCCTCATTGGTTAGCTCCTAGCTTAGCCTCGAACACAACGAGGCTGCACGATGCAGACAGAGGTTCTGTTTCTGCAGAGCATTCCTCCCTGACAGCAGACACAGATATCTGGCCGAAATTAGTCTCATCATCCCGGGCTTAACCCTCCTGCTGGCCCGCTATCTGCTCCGTGTGTGGGTCAGTGTGTGTGTGCGTGTGAGTGTGTGTGTCCTAACATCGGAGCTTACGAGTGTTTTCAGTTTATGATCAGGCTCCTGGTCGGACAGCCCAGGGGTCCTCCATCAGCTGGTAAGCCCTCCCACCCCGGGGTTTCTGGGGGGGGGGGGGGGTGATCGATGATGGACACAGCAGCTCAGCCTTGTGCGTGTGCGTGTGTGTGTGTGTGTGCGCGCGCGCTATTACCAGGAGCAGAGGGGAGGCAGGTCTGATGGTGGAGGCTTATAGAATAGAGGGTCCTGGGTGGTGGTTGTGTGGTGTGTGTGTATGTGTGTGTGTGTGGGGGGGTGTATTTAAACAGCCTGGGTTTGATTGACAGGCCTGATAGTGAGGCGGGGGGGGGGGGGCACGGTGAGGGATGTGTGGTAGTGGGGGGGCTGGCTGAGTGAGCAAGTGCTTGAGAAAAGAGAAGAGAAAAGGGGGTTTGTGTTGTTGAATGCAGGTTAGATTGTGTGTGTGTGTGTGTGTGTGTGTGTGTGTGTGTGTGTGTGTGTGTGTGTGTGTGTGTGTGAGAGAGCAGGGGAGGGGGGCGGAAAACTCATGAACGGGGTGAGGGGGGTATTTTTGGGGGGAGCAGGGGTGCAGGAGGAAAGTGAGCTTTTAATTACCAGGGCAGAAGCAGATGTAGCAGAATGGTGCCCCCACCTCTAAACACACACACACTGGTTGTTTCTTGGCAGCTGGAAGTCATCAGCCTTGGTGGGTTTGTGTGTGTGTATTTGTTAGGAAAGGAGCCTTGAAGCACATTGTTTAAATGTAAAGATGTTCAGCTTCTATCGGCACGTCTTACCTTGATGATTACTACCCCCCCCCATCTTATTACTGAATAGGTAACATCATGCTGCCATATTTAACAAAATGAGTGCCTCATAATGTAAACCAAGGTCGATGTCTTAATTGACATTGTTGTAATTAATTTGGAATACAATTAATTACAAATACATATTTTCCAGGTTCAGGGATCAAAGGATCAATAGAATAAATATATCTGATATTTATATATTATTTTACGAGTTATTAACAGTCTTCTGTACTATTTTGTGATTATGTTGTTTACATTTGCCTTAAATGTTATATTACTAAATGTTTGAGTATCTTATAACATCTAGCCACATGCAGTTTTTAAAAATACAAATAGAATTAACACATGATCAGTGAACATATTGCAGTATATTAAATGCATTGAATATACTGAAATATTCGTCACCAGTCTTTTCTGACCGGAAAAACAGAGTATACAATTTGAAAATAGGATTTGCATTATATTGTTTTAACAGAGTGATAAATAACACACTGAGGATTAGTTCAATACATTTGTGAAACAGAAACACATTTTTACAAATGATGGAGCAACGTAGCTAAAGCATAATTTGAACAAACTTCTTGATACAAAGACAGAAAGCTCTTGTTAGTTTTATCCAGAGTGTTTCTTTATTTTTGGTGTTTTGAAATACAATGTCAGATTTTCTCCCCTCCCATTATTTTCCACCTGTATAAAATGTATCTGAACAAATGTGTGCACAGATGAAAACACGGTGCGGAGTATAAAATGACTTCTCATCATGAAAACGGTGCAAAACTTAAAAAAAGAAACACAATGTCCCTGCACATATAAAAATAAATTAATACTTTGTGTGTCCAGTCACTGGTCCTAAAGATTCACACACAAGCTGAGGCTTCATTGGCTTTCCTTCACACCAGCACGGCCAATCACAATCACTTATGTACACCAACGGCCAATGAGAAAGGTTTATGTACACTTAACGAGGTAAAAACTGTGATGACACATGTCCTTCCCCTACAGACAGCTATGTACAGCCACACCCCCGCCCCAATCAGCCAACTATAAATAGTTTCTAGCTTTCAAACACAACACAGATAGAAGTCATCAAACGGGTTTTACAGCAAGATGAGGGAAAGAAACAAAACAAAGAAAACTTTACACAGTAGTATAAAAACGATGTTAGGTGGCAACCCCACGGGCTTTTTAAAATATATCTCATTATGCCCTTTACACAAACCCCAAATAAATAAAAAGCACAATACAAAGTTGGCTTTGATATCAGAGAATGCAGCAGAATAATATTTCCTGGTTTTTATTAAACGCACGTCCACCCTGACGAGTCTTATTGTAATCTGTTGCCTTAGCAACGCAGCTTAATTACCAGTAGCATAAACTGGTGCAGGGGTGATGTGTTACTGAAGGCCGACCCGGAAGTTAGCATCGCAAAGACTCCCCCGTCAAAAAGCCAATCGGATTTCTACATTGGCTTTTGGATTATTGCAGAAAATAAGATCTGTGGAAAACACACATTTCAGATACGCTTTGTTCAGCAGGATATCATGATTTTTTTAAAAGCGTAAATGAAAACACGAGAAGTAAAACGATAACGTAAGGCTATAAAGGAACTACAGCACGGTCACATTATTTCACATCACCACCGCTAAGCTAAAGGCGGCTCATTTTGGGTGTGATGACGTTTAGTAGTCTCATTTAGACACTTGTTAGCGACCGCGTTTTTTTAATTAACCAGTGATGTATCTGGTCCAACTTGTGTTAACCACAGAACTTATTTCAAGCTAACAACCAAAAACACATTCATAAAACAGTTGGTTTTAACAGGAGGGAGCTGGAAGTGGTAAAATGCTAACTCATTTCTGGGGTTTTAGGACTCATTCCTGCACCACTCTATTGTGAAGAGTTGGGCCGAGTGACAGGGACTCGGGTAGAAGGGACACAAGTCCTCCACCTTTGGCCTCAGGCACTTTGGTGTGGCCCCCGACTGGCCTCACTCTGGTGGTTTGCTTTAGGTCCTGATAGCTGCTCGAGAGGTAGGTGCAGCAGGGGGTCCAATCAGGAAGATCAGCTGCAAGGCTGACAACCGACTGCATCCTCTCTCTCTGTGTGGATTAACGCATCCCTCTGAACATTCAACGTGCTGCTTATTCCTTTTTTTTTTTTTTCACATTCCCTGAGTGAGCCCCCTGTATCTGGCCCAGAGAAGAGACAGTCAAAAGCAAGGCTTCTGCGGTGACTGTTTGAGGCTTGGGTCACCGACATAAACGCATCTACACAAAGAGACGGTGAGAACATGTGGGATATTTTCACAAGCCTCTCACTCAATAGCCCCCTCGGGATTGCTGCGAGACCTACTGTAAAGTCCTGTAGTGGGGAATTCTTTTTTTTAATATATATTTTATGTATTTCTGCTATATTTTTTTTTATGTTTGTAGTTCTGTGTGTGCTAGCTTGTGTGCTGAGCTAGCAGAGGCCCTGAGAGAGTGAGACAGCAGAGAGGGATGTTAGTGTGGACGATGGAGAAAAGAGAGGAAATGAACGTGACACACACGAGAGAGAGATGTGAAGAGATTAGAGAATAAAATATTGAGATCAAACACACCATGTGCTCATTACTGACACGAAGTTGCTACCAGTGATATCGAAACAAAATGACCTCAACAGTGACAAAAACCTGAAGCAGCACTAAAGCTAAAAAAAAAACTATAACTGGATGGACATAAATAGCACAATGTATCTGATTCCTGAAACATAAACGACATAAACCTCAAGCTGCAGTTGAACGCCGTCACTCGCCATAGTGTGTGCTAATAATCCAGCAGGAACACAGGTGTCTCTGCGGCACTGAGCCACAAAGTGGACCCACAGCCTCCCCGGAGACTGCATATTTATTTTAAAAGAAAAACCAATAACCCAAAAACAAAGAGCATCTGCCGTCATGTCTTCTCCTGACCCGCCACGCCCAGCGCCTTCTCGCCGAGCCGCGGCTTCTGCGAGTCGGCGTGAGCGTGCTGCATCGCCAGGAAGGGGTTGGCGGTGATGGCGCTCTGGTTGTTGACGGGCAGCTGAGCGGAGGACATGGAGGGGATCTGGGCGGAGGAGGAGAGCGACTGGAGCTGCTGGAGCTCCTGCTGCTGCTGCATCAGCTGGTAGAGCAACACCTGCTGCTGCTCCTGAGAGAGAGAGAGAGGGAGAAACAAATATATTTGACTAACGTGCAGGTTGTCTATACTGTATATCTACTGTATGGTCATGTCAATAAAGCTTTTGAATTACATTTAGAGAGGGACAAAGAGGGAAAAGGAGGAATATAAAGAATAGAGGTTGACAGAAAAAAAAGTCAACATTTTAGATGAAAAAAGGAAACGAGAGTTGGATGAATAAGAGTGGGATTATAAGGGGTAAAAGAGAAGTAAGCAATACAGGGAATGAACGACAAAATAATGAGCTTGTATGCATATACGCGTACCTATGAATAAAGTGTTTCCTCTACAAAATCAACTTATTTATTAGAAGAACAAAGTTTTTCTCACACATTTAGCTGGTGTAGGTGATGGCAGTGAGAAGTTGCAAGCCTCTGTCTGTCTGTCTGTGTGTGTGTGTGTGTGTGTGTGTGTGTGTGTGTGTGTGTGTGTGTGTGTGTGTGTGTGTGTGTGTGTGTGGGTCGTACCGCTGAAGGCTGTGCAGAGAGCAGCTGTTGGAGCTGATGGTGCTGCAGGAGGAGTCGGTGCTGCTCCGACAGCAGGCCGAGCCGCGCAGCGCTGACCAGACAAAACACAACACGTTAATACACGGCTTCAAAACATTACAGGTTTCCAAAGTGGACTGAGGTCAAACGCAACATGCATAGAACAAGTGTCTCTAAAAACATGAAATCGTCTTCCTTGAAACTTCTGATTATCTATATCCATGAACTTCACCACTCACACTAAACATCCAGCACTAAAATGATATCACAAACAAATCTAGTTTTGAATTTGTGGACATAAGGGAGCTACAGGTTGCTGTGATGCTGGACTGACTTCAGCCTCACCTGTTCTTACTAGTTGCTGAGCTGCAAGAATCCAACACGCAAGCAGAAGGAAACAGAAAGGAGAGGAGGGAATAAAGTTCGCATTCAAACATCTTTAGAAAGTCAGAGAAAGGGGTGGTGCATGATCCCTGGCAGAAGGATTGATTGTGGAGCTAGTTAGTGCATTAAAGGCATCTGGAGGGGTTGATCTTAAAAACCCTTCTGGTATATGATATGCAGATTCCTAAATCTGAAGAATAATTGTTGCAGACTATTTAGATAATGGATTGATAGTTATAAGTATTTTTCATGTAAAAATGTCAGACATTGCTGATGCCTCCCAACTATGGAGATGTCCTGCTCTTCTTGGTCATATTAAAGTGAACCAAGACATTTAAAGACTTTGAAAACTAGGATAGATATGTTTGACTATTTTATAAATCAAACAAATGATCGATAAAAAAAGTTTTCATTGGCTTAGCCCTCTTCAGCATAACTTCTGTCCTGTTCTTATCCATTAATGTTTTTTAAGACGCAGATTTCCGTTTAAAAAGCACTCGTACCTGTTATGAGCGGGCATCGTAGCTGCTGCGGGGGTGTGGGGGGGGCCCGCTGGGTTCTGGATCACTCCGTTCAGACCCCCGACGATCCCCCCCATGCCCAGAGCGCTGCCTGCTCCCAGAGCTCCCATCAGCCCCGTCACCCGGCCGTTCAGCTGGGGGGGGCTCTGGGACACGGAGGGGGGGGTGGAGAGAGACGAGGTGGAGCCGCTGCTGCTGTGGCCCCCGCAGGAAGCTCCGTCCTAAAAGAGGAGGGGAACACTTCATGAAAACTTTCTGTTGGGAACTTTCTAAATGTCCTCGTCCAACATGAGAGCAACATGATATCAAAGGTATCCCAACTGTAGCTGTGAACATGACAGGATGTGTGATTACCTAGAAGAGCATCAGGACTGTTTGAGGCATATGATAGCTATGTGATTAACATGATGATTCAGCCTCTATGGAGAGAGACATATGACAAGCATGATCATTTCTGAGGTGGAGCTAATCTGAAGTAAACATTGAATACTGCTTTCTATTCCTCCATCTAGTGACTGTGGAACTCCCTCTCTTGGATATCAGCATGTGAAGGACACTGTTCAGGAACTAGTTGATGCTCTGTATGTGATGACTCCTTCCATTCTGGAGAGGATCATAAACACTTTCTCTTGGTGATCATCACAAAGTAACTACCATCTGATGGTTGGTGCTGCATTAATGACACGTTGCTGCTCTGTATGTCTGAGTTTGTACACAATTTAAACTGTGGGTGTTTACCTGAGCTGACGCAGGAAATGACGAGTCGGTGCCTGCTAGATGGCCCCCTTTCAAATCTGCAACACACATGAATGCAGTTCATTATTTCATTCATTATTCTCTGTATTGTGTTTTCAATCAATAATTTGGACACAACATAGTGAGAAATGTCCTTTCTAAGTGATGTAGGTCCAAGGCCATGATTTCATATTGTCTTGTTTGATATGTCATAAAAAAATCAAACACAGAAAATAATCTTTACAATTTGAGAAGCTGAGGCCAGGATATATTTGACTTACTGTTTTGCTCGTGTGTGTGTTGTGTGTGTGTGTGTGTGTGTGTGTGTGTGTGTGTGTGTGTGTGTGTGTGTGTATACATGTGTGTGTGTGTGTGTGTGTGTATACGTGTGTGTGTGTGTGTGTGTATGTGTGTGTGTGTGTGTGTATGTATACGTGTGTGTGTGTGTGTGTGTGTGTGTGTGTGTGTGTGTGTGTGTGTGTATGCGTGTGTGTGTGTGTGTGTGTGTGTGTGTGCGTGTGTGTACCAGAGGAGGGGGTGAAAGGCACTGATAGCTGAGCGCTGAGGAGCTGCAGTCTCTCCTTCTTCATGGTCAGATTTTTGATCTGTTCCTCCAGCCTCCGGTTCTCCTCCTGCAGCTGGTGGAGCGCCTTCAACATGCCCAGCACTGAGAGAGGGGAACACGAAGAGGACAAAACATATTCATCACTCAGAGTGTTAGAGTGGAATTCAGCACTTCCTGCTAAAACATGTTTTGTAAATCTAACCGCTCTGAGTTCCCACAGAGGCTCTGGCTTTCTGAAAGTCCAGTGCGTCCTTAAGGTGAAAGCATGCAGCTCTGCAAAGACTCCTCACCACTTTGTTCAAATACACAGTGACTGATTAGACAGGGGCACTCGGGGGGGGGGGGGGGGTCAGAGGTCAAGATCAGCTGCAGAACAGTGACGCTGGTGAGAAGCAGACGAGGCGACAAAGGCAACTCGGAGAGGAAAGGTTTTTACACACAGGAACTTAAACCTGAGATGAAGGACGGTGTCTCTCGCCTTTCCTTCTTCTTTAGGGCTGTGTATCAAACTTTAAAACCGTCATGAAACAGAAAATGCGTAACAAGTAACAAAAGATGGGATCCCATTCATCAGTTTAAATATCTCAAATGACACCGAGCCCTGAGTGTGAAGGCACTCCTGGTCTATAACACTGTTCTGGTTCTTGCATACATTTGTAAGAAAGCTGGCACCTTTCATAACACTTTTTTTTTTAAACATAAGAGTGTGTTTTAAAATGTATCAAAGCCATATCGGAGCAGAGAGTCATTTGACATATCTAATGTACATTTCCCAAAGATATGGAAGTGACTGTTATTTTGTATATATTGATTGTTGTGCTTTTATTTATGTCTTAATGTGTGCATATGTATAAATGTGTCTGTTGATTGTGTATATATATATGATATACATATTTTTATATACATTTATATTTTTGTATTTGTGATTGTGGGAAACGGTATTTCGATCTCTGTCTGTACACACAAACTGAAAGATTTACAATAAAGTTGACTTTGAGCCCTGTGTGTGATGGAGCATTCATCAGGTGTGTTACTGTGTGTGTGTGTGTGTGTGTGTGTGTGTGTGTGTGTGTGTGTGTGTGTGTGTGTGTGTGTGTGTGTGTGTGCGTGTCTCACCGTCCCCCTGAGCTCCCTGCTGCAACAGGAAGCTCTGCCCCTCGTTCCACTGCCTCTCCAGGAGCTGCTCTATGCTGGTGGCCACCGGGGGCAGCGTCTCCCCCCCGCCTCCCCCCGCCCCTAGCAACCCCAACGCCGGCCCCGGCAACGACCCCGAGGAGTCATAGCGGATCTGCAGGCCACCAATGGGGGAGCTGAATGAGGAGAGAGAGAGAGCGCGGATAGAAAGGGGGAGATAGAGAGGTCAATGGGGAGATTAACGACCCAACATAAACGTCAGACAAACATAGACACTGCTGGCTATAAAACTACATCAATTTGTTGTTACAGTGGCCTCTAATGAAAAGGAGCCAGGCTTGTGTGTGTGTGTGTGTGTGTGTGTGTGTGTGTGTGTGTGTGTGTGTGTGTGTGTGTGTGTGTGTGTGTGTGAGGCAGAGAGAGACAAACAGACAGAGGGGAGTGGACTGTCTTGATGCGATGAATCTAACGTGCTGAAACAATCTGTTGAGTGTGAAAGAGAGGAAATGAGGGACAGCAGGAGAGAGTGGAAGAGACGGAAAGAGAGGTGCGTAATGCGGGGAAAGTAATGTCAAGATTATACCACTTTTAAATCGCGCTGCAAACTTAAAAACGCTCAGATTTAAAGTGTCACTGTCACAGCGGTTTACATGCAAAAATGCATCTGCTATATTTATAATAAGAGACTGAATTGTTCATCTTCAAGGTGTTCAAAATGTCATTAAATGAGCTACTTTAAAGAGAAAATCCAATGTTTCTGACACAATATTCTTCTGTTAGAATATTTCTATTTAAATCAAATGTCACCCCTTCCCACGCACAAATCATGTCTCCCTAAGGCAAGATGTAAAAAAGCAAAATAGTGGAAATTGTAACCAACCTCATCAA
The DNA here is from genome assembly GCF_949606895.1 of Notothenia rossii. Lineage (NCBI taxonomy): Eukaryota > Metazoa > Chordata > Actinopteri > Perciformes > Nototheniidae > Notothenia > Notothenia rossii. Next base: position 3,587,018 of record NC_136911.1, on the reverse strand, counting down.
GTGAAATTATCCATCCCACAGAGAAGTAGAAACAAACAAAAACAGATTTGTGTCGTCAATAATCCCATCCTGAGAGATCCATGCAAACACTCCCAGATGCAGGAGATGCCGAAAATCAGACTGTCCTTCCATGTGTGATTTAAAAAAAGAGGATCTGAGTGGAGTTGAAGGATGGTTACCACCTTCAAAAACACACGTTATCGTTGGCTGAGAGAGGGTAGCCTGTAGGGGTGAGAGCGAAAGGGAGAGTGTGCATGTGTGTGTGTGAGAGGAAGAGAGAGGAGGCGAGGGGCCAGCGGAGGGAAAAGCTAGAGAGGGGGATGGGTGAGGAGGGGGGGCAGTTAGGAATGTAAATGGGGAGGGAGCATCTGTGTGTGTGTGTGTGTGTGTGTTTGAGTGTGTGTGTGTGTGCTCACCGCGGGGTGGTCTTGGGAGAAGCTCTTATGGAGAAGCCCTGAGCTCCGACGCCACTGCTGCCGTCTCCCACCTCCTGATCTACACACACACACACACACACACACAAAGAAAAATCAAATCGTACATAAAGACACACACACTGAGCCAGATAAAGTTAAAAACATGTCTGAAAACGACATTTACAGTTTGTTTTTGTTAAGTTCTGTCCACGCAGAAACACTCGAGCAGCAGGAAATCTCTTCTTTGTTTTATTTTGGTGCGTAAATAAATAATTTGGGAATCACAGCACGGGTTAATCTGCCGCGTCTGTAATGGTAATTTAATTGTGACGTAATACATTTCAGTCTGTAAATACAAATATAACATGTTAATGGCGAAGAGCATTTCCTGCACAATTCCACAGGGACAACGTACATATTATAAATCCAGCTTAATAACTGCATTGAGTGAATAAAACATATACAATGAGTCGGTTCATAAAAATGTCTCGAGCCTAAATCTGCTTATATATAACCTTCATACTTGAGACATTCTTATACACATGAGTTTAAACCATTCATGCTGTGTGTCAGTGATAAACCCCGCTTCTAAATCTGTATTTATATTATATAACTCCGCCTCTGTCCTGGCTTACAGTACACCATGTTGTCCTCGTCAACTGTACAGCTATAATGATTACTTTATTTGATGTTAACTTTTAAATTAATGCCAACTATTATTGATAATTGATGCCTCAGTTTGACTAGACTTTATTCCAGAATCTTTAACTTTGAATATTTGCAGTTTTTTTTACCGCTAAATGCCAGTAAGCTGATCACTCTTGACAAAGAGGATTAACATTAGGGCTGCTCGATTATGGCAAAAATCATAATCTCGATTATTTGGGTCAATAATTGATACCACGATTATTGAAAAACGATTATCCATTTACTTTGAAAACATCCATTTATTGAAGAATTTTTTTTGAACAGTATGTTTTTAACAGTTGATTACCTTGAACTTTATAATACAAAAATGATCGTTTTATTTCGATGATGTTTTTTTTGTAGTCAAAATCGTAATCGCGATTAAAATAGGATTAGTTGAGCAGCCCTAAATGACATCAGAGGGTGTTTTCATGGGCTTTGGGAACAACTGGGTGTCGATTTTCACCAATTAAAGGGCATTTTATAGAACAAACAACTGATCAATAAATTACCTACGGAATAATCAACAATAGAAATAATCATTAGTTGCTTAATTTGTTTTTTGTGGAGATAAGAAATACCATCTGAGAGGCAAAACAAAGACGTGTTGACGTATTGTAATCCTGGCTGTAACCTCCTAAACTTCCCCCTCTCTCTCTCTCTCTCCTCTGAGGGTCTCTCCCCCCCCCCCCGGGCCCCCGGCCAGACGCTCCTTTTCATTTTCCTCACTGAGAGTAATGAATCACACATGCACGCAAATGCACACTTTTGCATTTACACACTCCCCTCTACTTAAGACAGTCAATCCCAGCTTTTACCCCCACCAGGTCACCTCTCCGGTCCCTCGCTCGCCCTCTTTTTCATCCCCTCTTTCTCTCATAACGCAGACACTCGAAAGCAAAGAGGAGAGGCTGCCAAAGCAAACAGGCTGCATGCATACAAACACGTGCACACCTTTCACGTTTGTGCTCACATGACCCTGACTGGTCCACAAACACAACTTCACGCTGCTGTAGCACAAACTGTGTGTGTGAGGGCACCAACAGTGATTTTCATTATTGGGGAGATTAAGTGATTAGCTGGTCGACGGAAAATAAATCAGCAATGATTTTTAAAATCAATTTATCAATGATTTCTGTAAATGTTCAAATAAAAATGCAAAACAATTCATGCCCAAGGTGAGGATTTGCTGCGTTTTCCTTGCAGTCATTTTTAATTGAACACATTTAGACTGTTGGTTGGTCTCATTGGGACACAAGGAACACATCAGGCGTAATTCTCCATTTTCTGACATTTTTCTGAATAAAAGGTTGATCTATTTCTCAGGAGAATACATGGGAAATTAACTAGTTATGATATTTATGGATATTCCAAAAAATAAATAATAACCGACATTTTAAAATAAAATAAATAATTTGTATTTAAACGTTTCTTTACTAATGCTTACTTAAATGTTATATAATAAATACAATTAAAACATAATTTTATTTGAAATGTAATATACGTTTCAAATAAAGCAGAAAAAGTTGCTTTCACAGGGAGACAATCTGCAACTAATGCCACCACACTTTTAATATAAATTACACAAAGCTTTTTTTCACACACACACACACACACACACACACACACACACACACACACACACACACACACACACACACACACACACACACACACACACACACACACACACACACACACACACACACACACACACACACACACACACACACACACACACACACACACACACACACACACACACACACACACACACACACACACACACACACACACACACAGCCCTGTGGCCGCCTGTCAGTCAGAGCTGATTAGTGAGTTGACCCGCGGGTCAGCGTGGATCTGGCTCTGATGACGGCTGACTGGCAGCAGGAACCAACTACCTTCCTCCTCCTCCTCTTCCTCCTCCTCCTCCTCTTCCTCCTTTCTTCTCTCCTCAGCCAGATGTCTTGTATCAGGAAGCAGCTCCTCTCATTTCTAAAGCCACGTCTTACTCCTTCATCAGCTCCTCTGGACAGATAACCATCCTCCCGTTTTCTCCTGAAGGCAGCTCCCGTTCCTCCTCCTCTTCCTCATCCACCCTCCTCTTCCTCTAACCACAGCTCAGAGTTTAATGTTTTACATGTAAGCGATACGGGTGTGAGCCGTATTTGTTTGTGTTTGTGTGAGAAGGGAGAACAATCAACGCAGTGTAACAGGATCCGAGTGGGCGGAGCTTGAAAATATCCCGAGTGCTGACCCCTGACCTCTCTGTGGGGCCGCGGGGGCGTGACCTTTCCATTATAACACACACACACACCCTCTCTCTCTATCTCTCTCTCTCTCTCTCTCTCACACACACACACACACACACACACACACGGTCACATTAGGTGTGTTACCTGACGGTGAGGCCTCGGACTGAGCGATGAGAGCTGCCATGGCTGAGTTTGGATTCAGCCGGTTACCGAACATGTGGGAGGGGGCGAGGTTAAAGACGGAGCCACTCACCTGGAGACAGAGGGACAGAAAATAAGACACAAAAAGACTGGTTTCACTGGGATTGATTCAAACTGAGTTATTTAGAAGAAAACTTAAATTTGCCATGTTCTCTTTTATTGTATAGCTGATGGTTTAGAGACAGAAGACGGGAAACAAGGAGGAAGTGAGGTGTACAAAAAGTCCCACATAATGCGTGTTATCTGCATGACGAGCAGGAAGGAGTAAAAAAGAAACATCCAGCAACAAAGGGTTAAAACAGCTCCTATTAAATAGTAGAAAAATAAGTATGAATACAAATAAAAAACATTTAATATAATATTAGGGCTACAATTTAAGTTATTTTTTTAAAGACTCATAATTATTATGAATAAATGGAACTATTAATTAAAGTTAAGTGTATAAAATATCACAACATTAAAAAATGTCAATTTAAATGTTCCAGATTTTGCAAACAATTCGAATAATTTAATTGATAATGATACAAAACAGAAACAAATATTGGCTGAAACTTTGAAGTGTTTTTGTTTCTTTGGTGTGTATTAGCTATGAGTGAGACACTCTTTGTATTACCTTTTTTGGAAGGTGTTTTGTAAATTTAAAATCTGAAAATCATTCTCATCAGCATTTAAATTCCCCACTATTGATTACACATTTTCAGAAAGCATCTACATCCAATTTCATGCCAATGAAGCTTTTTAAATTAATACAAATTTCAATGTGGATTCGACAACTTTCATATCATGTAGATAAAAACATGGATATGTTATGGATGCACGGCCACACACACACACACACACACACACACACACACACACACACACACACACACACACACACACACACACACACACACACACACACACACACACACACACACACACACACACACACACACACACACACACACACACACACACACACACACACACACACACACACACACACACACACACACACTTTAATCCAATTAAGGCATTTCCCAAATAAGGACCGTGCACTGAGGGGTGGGGTGAGACGTTAGAGGGTGGAGCATCGGGGGGGAATCAGGTCTGTCTAAAAAGAACAAAATGGCTGACTGCTGGTGTTTAAACGCTCCAACCAAACACACACCAGAAACATCATTTCTGTCATTTCTAGTGAAGCTGAAAGAATGACATGATTTTTCTTAAGTCGCTGAAGAAAAAGGTTATTTTTTGGTTGTCAAACAAAACGTAATCATCAAATTGCTGATAAATTAAATATCAATAATAAACTGTTTTCCTAAACTTTTTATAGTTTGACTAAAAAATGTTTTGAACAGCACTTAAATAAATAACGTTTTTATATGAGCAGAAAAACGACATGAAAATCCTGTATTTATTAAACCTTTCGTTAAATATTTAGCTTCTAAAGTCATTCCTATACCCTTCTTTTTGGGTGCACCTTGGGAAAAAATAACGTCATTATCTCTCATTACAAATTGATGGACCTGGTGTCTCTAAAATAACTGAAAATGGGAAAACTTCCTGGAAACTCACATCACTGTTTAGTGTTAAACTCAAACCCAGAACCTGTACCCTCCGTGCATTTCTCCCCGCCTCACTGAAATGACTTTCTCTCCCCTTCCCTCTCTCCTCCCCCCCTCGCTGCCATAACCCAGCCCCCTTTCCCATCAACATTCATTTTTCATTCACTGTCTCTCTCGCACTCCCCTTCTCTGTCCTGGGCTGATGGCCAATAACAGTAGGCCGAGAGTCTGCTAGAGGACTGAAAATAGCAAATGGTCACACACACACACACACACACACACACACACACACACACACACACACACACACACACACACACACACACACACACACACACACACACACACACACACACACACACACACACACACACACACACACACACACACACACACACACACACACACACACACACACACACACACACACACACACACACACACACACACACACACACACACACACACACACACACACCTTTTGTTGGCGTCCTTCTACAGTTGCGTAATTTCTACAGACTTGATTTGGAGTGTGTGTGTTTCAGATGTCCAGTGACGCGCATCACACTTTACAAACACACGTTCTTTTAAACAATCTGGAGTGACAGTGAACAAACAAATATATTTCCTTCACTATTAAAGTCTTCCTCACTTTGCTCTCTTTCTGTACAATTGTCTCACACACACACAAATGGACACGGACACACACACGTTCCAAACTCATCTATACATGCTGCCAACAGGCGTGATATCCTGTGCTTCCCTGGGCCTCCCGTCCTATATAATATGTGTTGAACAGAGAGGAGTGGGCACGATGAAGACCAGGCCATACCCCCCCCCCCCACACACCACACACCACACACACACCACTTGCCCCGATCCCTCCCTCCCTCCATCCCCACTGTGGTGCTTGTCAGATGTCATTACATCACAGGACAACAGAGGGAGAAAAAGAGAAATGGATGGGGACAGAGGGAAGGAAGGTCGAGGGTGACAGAAAGTGTGTGTGTGTGTGTGTGTGTGTGTGTGAGAGAGAGAGAGAGAGAGAGAGAAGAAGAAAGAGAGGTGGCAAGTGGACACGGGAGAAAAATGGAGTAGGGTGGACAGAGACAGAGCAGGGTCTTTGGAGAGGTTTTGAAAGGGTGGACTCTTGGGTCACCAATTGACGATTATTTTTTTACTTCTGGGGGAGCTGACCGAGTTAGAGTCAGCGCCCTAACAAACCAAAAACAATTATAAAAAGCCTAAAAATAGCAGCTTTAGGTCTGAACTATCTATAGAATTGAATTAGACTTGGATAAAGCTGCTCAGCTGTTGCTTCAACATCTGAGGTCTAAATAGGAATATTTTGAAAATGCTCATACAAATGTTACATCCATAAAAAACCCAAACACTTGAAACAAATCCATCTAAAAAGGAGGTATTTTTCTTAAAGTCTTGAACAAATTTCATAACTTTCCCAGCTTTTCTCCAACATTAAATGGTATGAATTATAATAGCAAGTGAGTATTAAGATAACACAGCAAATGTGTCTCCTTTAAATGTCAAAAGTAATAGGTCCCTGTGTTCTGATTAGATTACTACACGTTACTGTATAAATGAAGACTAATGTTGGACCTTCTACAGGTGCACTGTGTAAACACACACACACACACACACACACACACACACACACACACACACACACACACACACACACACACACACACACACACACACACACACACACACACACACACACACACACACACACACACACACACACACACACACACACACACACACACACACACACACACACACACACACACACACACGTTATTAATATGCAGTGTATTAATAACAGCGCTGAGAGATTTAGTGAGGAGGACGTTTAATTAGTACGCTTTGGTTTATTTTTGTTCCCACCGTTTATCTGCGAGAGATGTGGTTGAATTGGTGTGTGTGTGTGTGTGTGTGTGAGAAAGAATGAAGGAATGAAAAAAGAAAGAACAGGGAACCTGCACATTTAAGTACTAATTTAATGAACTTAAAACCCTTTCAATAATATTAAAAAAAGGACCAAAACATTCCATTACTGGGAAAAATACATTTGACACACTAGCCTGCAGCAAACTCTGTTATTTAGTTGTGTTGATTTGAATAACGGGAATATTCAGTGTTATTTTTCCTTGCCTCACAAATCGGAAGCTAGTTAAACGCTTTCTTATATGTAAAAATGTAGATTACAGACACACGTTGTTCTTCCACGTCCATCTAAGCTGAGTGAACGCTCCCTATTTAACGTATGAAGAAATCGGTGTTGGACGTAGTGGAAATGTCATCGTTATGGATAAACATTTCGGTCAAATTAAACCAAAGAACTAGACACGATCATCCGTTCTTTATCCTTATTTGATGCCACCCGTCCTACAATCTCAGATATTTGAAGAACATTTTAGAAAGGAACATTGAAACTAAATGTCAGACTTTTTCTGTACTTTCATGTATGTAAGAGTGTGAGGGTGTCATTGAGAGTTTTTTGCAGTGTGTGTGTGTTTGGACTCACGTGTGTGTTGGCGGTGCTGGTGAGCGGTGCGGTGGCGGTAAACGGAGACGGAGAGGACAGTGAAGGTGTGGGCTGCTGCTGAGACAACTCAGAGCCGCCGACAGAGGCAGTTCCAGACCCCGAGGTCGACCCGTCAGCACCGGAGAAAACACCTGTGGGGACACGAAAAACATTAGATAACACGAATACAAAAAGTTCGTAGAGGCTTGACAGTGAGTTAGAGTATGAAAAGCACGAGTGTGCATATTAGAATGAGATACATGAGCTCTCTTAGGCCTTTTGGGTCAGTTTAGTCCTTGTTTTGTGCATAGTGGTTTGAGAGAGGTACATTTGTGGATTAACATTCAGTTTAAAAGAAGTTACTGATCTAAAATGAACAGCCAATTGAATGCATGATTAATAAAATCCACTAAATGTAATGCATGATTTGATACAAAGGGATTCTGGAGTATGTGATCAGATCATTTGGTTTCTTTATGATTTTATAAAACGGCATTAATTATAATAAACTCAAACACACAGCTGACAACACAAATCATTAAGATTTCACAAACTCCGGAAAAAGGAGTTCAATAAATCTGCAAATTCTCATCTCTGTATGTTTTCTTTGTACAAATTCCAATAACACATTTTATTCAGCTTATAATAAATGATTCTTATATTAAAAATAAATAAACCCAAGTTATAAATCACTAACAGAAACATATTGCTCCAGTTTCACACTCCCATACGCATGCTCCATTCTCTTATCTCTCTCCCTCCCTCCCCCTCACACACCCCTGTGCTCGCCCACTAACCAGGGATAAGCCCTGCCCCTGCCCCCCTTTGACCCCAGCAGAGGAGGGTGTGTGTGTGTGTGGGGGGGGGACAGGGCCCCTCAGCTCCACAAAGGCCTGAATGGCTCAGGGCAGCACACATTCACCGGGGGAACAAGAGATCTTTGTGCCAGGAGGGGGGAGAGAGGGAGAGCAGAGAGAGAGAGAGAGAGAGAGAGAGAGATATAGGAACACTGCGAGGGCCCTACATACTATTTATAACACTTTGTAATATGCACCAGAAAAATTGATACCCAAAGCAGGGCGGCCATGACTCAGGGGGCTCGAGCTGCTGCAGCAACATCAGGAAAATCTGATGAGACATAGGACGGCTGCAAACACTGAGATACAACGGGGCGGAAATATATTCAGATTTACTTTATTATGTACGATTATGAGGTAGTTTAAAACCTCCAAAAGGTGGAAGCAGTTTGTGCAATCACTGTCCATGTATGCTGGTTTTGCTGCTCGATTAAAAATGTTTGAATTACATTTAATTAGTATTTGGAATCTGTTTCCCTGAATTAGACAAACACATTTTTTATTTCTATTTTTTTTTAGCAAGAAGTAAATTATAATTTAAGATCAAATGTAACACCAGTTTTATAAATAAATGTGTGTGTTGTAAATATTGTCTGAAATTCATATTATATCTAAGTTATTAATTCAATTAAATATCGTCTCTTTAAAAGAGAAGAACGTCTTGCTCCAACACACGGGTGAGTTTTGGGATTCAAGTGAAAAGCAGCTCCAGCTAAAAACCCTTTAACACTTGCATTAAATAAAAAATAACTAAAAACAAATTCAATTTAATAGTAGATTTAATTATAGTTGCAGAGGAAAGTGTACCGTCTTGAACGCTGGAGAGAACATTTAGAAATATTACAAAGAGTGTTATCTGTGCAAACTGATATTCCTTTAATAACTGCTTTTGATGGGAATTACAACTTCCCCTATAATAAAAACCGTACCCCCCCACACCTCTCACACACACCTCTGAGCTTGTAAAACTTCCACCCGTGTGTGAGATCGATAACGTTAAGCCCCTGAAGCGCAGCCGCCTCCATCGACCTTCCTGTTCCTTCTCCCTTCCTGCTCACAACGTCTGTGAGCTTAAGGAATATCCACCTTGATTAGTTCAAGCCGGCTTTATCTCCATAGGAAATCTATGTCGTGTATTTAGGGAGGGTTAAGCTCAATCTAAAAACCAAGTGCATGGCATCATACTCTGTTTTTAAAGAGCTGGGTTTGCACTTTAACTCGCTCCTTGTTGTGTGTTGGAGGGAAACGTCCCGCCATGTGATGCTGAGGCTGGGGGGCCATGTGGATTTGTTCAGTTGTAAAAACTGCAGACAGTCATTTAATCATGTTTAAAAATGGAATGTGGAGACAAACACTGAATACCATCCCGGCAACAGAGAGATTTATTATTCTGAGAATTTTCTACCACCAAAGATAAACAGAAATGTATTCAAACATCGCAGCAACGTGTAGATGGAGCAGAGCAACACCCAGTGTGTGTGTGTGTGTGTGTGTGTGTGTGTGTGTGTGTGTGTGTGTGTGTGTGTGTGTGTGTGTGTGTGTGTGTTTGTCTGCATGCATGTATTACAAACTGTATGTGGGAATGCCACAGCCTGATAACGCCATATTAGTTGCAGAATTAACAGCAGATTCAGCGGACAGTCTCTGCAATATTTAAGTGTCAAATTGAGGCGTAATTCAAACTACAGAAAATATTTGTACCATTTATTTATTCAGCAGAGTTTAGAGGGTTTAGAGAGGGAGGAGGATCACACACGTTGCACATAAAAGAGCTGTCACTTTAAGTTGTTTGTCTCCAATTGTTAGATGGGTTGTTAGAGGTTTTCTGCATAATGTGTGTGTGTGTGTGTGTGTGTGTGTGTATGTGTGTGTGTGTGTGTGTGTGTGTGTGTGTGTTGTTTTTCTTGTTGTCTGGTGTTTAAAAGTCTTTGTTATTCTCCAAACATATTTTAAAGCTCCATCCACCACAGTGCTCAAAATGAATATACTTATTCCCGAAGTAAATATACTTTGATTAAAAATAAACTGCCTTTTTTTATTCATTGTAAACAAAACAACAACTTTAAAAAACATTATGAAATTGTGAAGTAAAATTTTAGTGTTTTTAAATCAATTTGTAAATAATTTATCTTTTTTTATTTCATTTGATGACTTTGTTTTTTGTACTTTGTTCAAAATACAAACTATTTTTTGCAGACTGTATTCATTGAAACACGCCAACACAAGATGCCTCAGTGTATCACACATCACTTATTCTGATGCAGATTTGTGCAGGTTTCATATTTTATCAACACGCTTCATTTTGTATTTAAATGAAATCCTGTTTATGCAATATTTCCTGGTTTTCACAACTTCCTCTCACGTGCGTTTAGCAGTGGCACCAAACTAACTAACTGAAATGAGTAAAAACAAATAAATATCTGTCCTTAAAATAAATAACCAAATAAAAACAACTATGCCTCGTGTGTTTCTTTTCTTATTGTTTCCACACACACACTCTGAATAAATTCTCTCCTCCCCCACACACCAAACACGTCCGTCCCATCAGTGACCCCCCCTGCCGTCAAACATTAACCTAACCAAAATCTAACCTCCTGCCCCCCCCCCCCACAAACACATATCTATCAGGCTAACTATCTATCCATCAGCACACAGGAAGGAGGGGGGGGGGCGCCAAGATCCTCCCTATTACTGCCCTGCATTAACCCTGAGCTAAATATTTACAGTAGGAACACACACACACACACACACACACACACACACACACACACACACACACACACACACACACACACACACACACACACACACACACACACACACACACACACACACACACACACACACACACACACACACACACACACACACACACACACACACACACACACACACACACACACACACACACACACACACGTTTCCCTGCATATCAACGTTTATGGACAGAAGCTTGTGCTTATACTGTTAGGATCAATACATTTGAAGGTTTGCAATCATTAATGTCAATGTGTGAGACAGAAAAAGGTAAACGCTCCATGCTTCTTTCCAATCAGAGAACATTTGAGAATTCACCTCATACATTTGAGTTATATTACATTTATGAAATGGCTAGCTTAAACATATGATGCTACTAAAACGTAATTACATATCCCCATATCAGATAAATACTACAACACCAGTTTGTACTTCTTCTTAGCAACCACATGGGTTTCATACTTTATGAACGGAAGAACAACTACTACAGATGTGTGTATTTTAAAATATATGAATTGTGGCACTGAGTTGT